>NW_006800039.1:838589-871054 GCF_000485575.1 Poecilia formosa
AAATTTATTGCTGACTGATTGTGAAGATTGTTTTCAAGAACAACTTCCCAGCACTCAAGGGTGAAATCGTGAAGTTTTTTGGGGGGGTTTTTTTCCACGGGTTGTCACGTTTCACAACTGAGAGTCAGTGTGTTTACATTGTCCAATGCCAGCTTTCTATCCCTAGAATAGTGCTGTTGCCGTTTCACAACAACAAGCTGGGTCAGGCACTTTCCCACACACAAACACAGCTTCATGGGGGCTAATCAAGCACAGCAAAAGCTGAATGATAAGAAACCGCCGAGTCTTCAGAACAGTGTTGAAACGGTGCGTACATATACACACAAACACGTAAACAACTCACCGGCAGATGACTGAGGGGAACGTCAACTTGTCCAAGGAAATCATCTCTTGTCTGGTGGGAAGAAATGAAGAAGATAAACTTGAGAGGGTTCCATGAGAGCATTTTTGGAAAACCGAAATGGGGATAAAGAGGGGAAAACCACAATGTTGAGAGAAATTACCTGGTGCACCAAAATTGAAAGTTTTATTTTTTTTTTTTTTTTTTAATCAGAGAGAAAGTCATAGTGATTTTTACATAAAGGGCAGCCCCATCCAGAAATAATCCTTAGCCTTATGTATGAACACCTGTAGAAATCTGAGAAATAAAACATTATTTTTCATAGATTTTGTAAACCAGACATGGTTTATAATGAGATCTAATTTTCTCGCATGGGAGCTTGATGATTAATAAAATGTAATCTAAGTTAGATGACATTTGTAGCAAACTTTAATAGTGCCGTATAGCTACAGCTTTTAGACCATTTCATCTCTGGAAATTCATGTTCAAGTAAACTTCATCAAAAGCCCAAAATCTCTTCCAATCATTACATAATACCACAGGTGTCCAACAGGGATCAGACTTAGTTTATTTATGGACAGGCTTTTAATAACCACCTCAGAGGAGCAAAGTAAAAAAAACAAAACCCTTTGACCCCAAGCGAGGAAAAAAAAAAAAACAACATCCACTGCCACCAAGTAGAAGCCAAGTCAACTGACGGAGGGTGAGAAGGACAGATGTGACGACAGGGCAGATTCAGGAAAAGGTTTTGTGTTTCGGTTTGCAGAGGCCCACAGGTTTGTCCATGGTTGAGCAATGATTACCTGTCCGAGGTGAAAAAGGCCATTCTTGGAAGTAGCCTGTGTGTGGGACACAACTGTTTATAGACAATTTGCACAGACTTACAAAAGTGTTTGCTTACTGGGCTGAAAAAAAATGCACTGAACCTTAGTGAGCTAAAGTGAGTGTGATAAATGAAACGTATATAGATTGTGGGAGTGATAAAGGAAAGAAAGAAGTCAACTTCACAATATTAATCATCTTCCACAAGTTCAAACGTTTTTTTTCCCCTTTTGATAATTTGTAAGTGTTCTTTAAGCTGTAACTTTAAATTGAAGGTATTTCAATGTTTTTTGCATCAATAAAAGTGGTTTCAATTCAAATTAGTGCTAAAATATTTAATTTGAAGTGTACAAAACTGGAAACACTTCCGAATAAACCCCAACTGTGGCACTTTTTAAGATGTTCTGGACGTTTGAGAATGAAATATTAACCCAGTGGTTAATATTTTATCACCTCCACAAATAATAAATGTAACTAACACAGCAATCAAGTTCATTTCCGATGCGGCAGTGTGGTTGGCAACCACTGCAGTTTTTTTTTTTTTGGTTATTTGGTTATCAGTTCTACTGGAAAACTTTTAATGCTTAGATGCGCAAAAATCTGAACTGGTTTATCCAACCATTTATTAAAAGTGATCTAAAAATAAATCAAATCAACAGATCCTTTACTTTTACTTGCCAGGGGTAAAAACTTCACGTACCTAGTATTTCATACTGGTTTGAGCTGAGCATTTTAAATGTCTACATCATTTTACTTTCATGGTAAGCAGGAAAAGGTTGAGACACCTTTGGGAGATGAGCTCGTCAGCCTCCCTCCACATTTAACATAACTGGAAATCTGTAATTTGTACAACTTTGTCCCATTAAAAAAGAAAAAACAGGCACGTCGTAAAGAATCTGCACACCCATCCACCCACATTTAAAACATAGGCACACCCAGCAAACTATTCTTGGAAAGGTATCAGAAATGACATCAAGATTGGCTTTCAATTCCCAAGCCACCAAGACCAATAACTTACTTCTTAAACAACTTTCACGTGATTCAAAACAGTTAAACATTGTCAGAGATGGAGGAAAAAGAATAAAAAAATTTCCAGAGCTGGAGCACCTTCTAACATTGATAACATTTCACAATGTAAAATCACACCTTTTTATTTTCACCTCTTTTAATGTGTTGAACACTTAACAATTTGCATGCCACGGTTGTCAAGGACAATGACTGTCCTTCCTGAGAAGTAAGAAACACAGTGCCTAAAAGAAAATTTAAAACTGAACATTTATAGAGATGCAATCGGATGAAACCATACTGTCCTCTAATCAACAGTCTCACTGAGTCATCTGGAATAAATATTCATTCAGGGCTGTTTTTTTTTTTTTGTTTTTTGTTTTTTTTCATTTCAACTAAGATAATATCTTTACACTGCGGTTATTTTTGTGCCGAGGGATGAAATTACAGTGTCATTAAAGGGTCACTTCTGAACTTACAGCTGCTCTCCAGAAACAAGTTTTACACAGAGTGGGGGTTTTCCATAACCAACCAACGCAGGTTAAAGAGCAACAAACAAAAGATGCTAGGCAGGTGAAAACGTATATCAGTTATTTCCAAAATATTAAGACACTAAAAACAGATCACTTCGCAAAACTCTGACCAGAAGTTTTAAAGCGGGTGGGTCTGTTTTCAGAGAGCTGAACACCAGTCAGCCACTCCGTTGAACTGCTGAAAAGGGGACGAAGCATCCATTTTCGTTTTCATTCAGTCTTCTGTTGGAAAAAATCTGCATGCTGGCATTCACATAGTTGTTAATTTGACCTTTGTCAATCACCCAAACCTTTTTACAGTGTAGTCAGATCACTGCACAGAGCAACATGATCCCTCATAAAAGACATTGTCTGAGGTGTTGACCTATCCAACAAACTCTCAAGATACCAAAGCGATATGGATTTCTTGTAGGAGAAATCTACTCCGAGTCAATTTGTCTCTTTACGAGTTTGCAAACCCATTTTACGCCTAAAATTCAGCCTATTATTATTATTATTATTATTATTATTGTTATTATTATTATTATTATTAACAAACACCTTCGATAAATTTAATTTGTTTTTATTCAACTAGGAAGTTTGTTTTTGATAGGAAACAAGTGTCTCTCAAACAATAATTAAAATGTTACAAAAGGAGTGCCAGTAATTAAAAGACTAATTTCTGTCTTCATTTGAATTTTATTAAAAAAATTGGTATGTGGAAAATGTATACACCTCTCAATAATAAATGAAAAAATGCTTCTTGTAAACAGCTGACCACTTTCTTTTTGCATGTTTCCACTGGGATTTTGAGATTTTTTTGTTTGTTGCTGAACTCCATGTTGTTCCAAGTTTCCTCTTTGTTATTATCATGTTGTTGAATTGACTCAACATAATACCAAATTGCCCTAATACTTTCAGTCAAACAACCCATGTTCGTGAGAATAAAACACAACTCTAAACCTGAATTGGCTAGGAGTATGACTCTGCTTTTAGACAGTCCAGGATAGTCTTTGACGATCTTTGTCCATGTCCAAAACCTTCAGCACTCTATTGCAGCTGTGAAACAAAATTGCTAAACTAGACAAAGCAATATTATGTACATGCCTCAAGAATAAAAATGGAACGTTTTGTCCCCAAAATGCCTCAATGGCATTAAAGAAGAGGTGACAACAGACTTTGCGATTCAAGGCAAACTGGATTGGGTCCAGGCTGCCACTGAGGTGTCAAAAGTCTATCTAACATACTCCAGAGCCTCAGTGCTGACACAACTGAATTACAAAGCTATGCCCATTGGGGAGATCAGAGATGACAGATAAAAGCCCCTCACAACAACAGCGACTCCAATCTCTTAAACAGCCCAAAGACCAAAACTAAAAAGAGACACCCCCTCTACCACCCACCCCCCGACACACACACTGATAAAACCCTTCTCCATTCCTCCTGTCTCAGGTAAATATAGCCTTTGCAGTTGGTCATAAGGAGATCTTTGTGAAAAGCTTCTGCAGGCGTCAAAGCAAAGCTGTAATAAGGCTAGGCCTCTCTGGCATAGCTGTCTGCAGCTAGTTAGTCTGGCAAACACACAGACAAACAAGCACACACTATTGTTATCCATTGACCAACTTTTTTTTTTTTTGTCTTAAAGGGCCAACTATGCAGTTGAAGATGAAGAAAAAAATCCTGTTGTATAAAAACAAGCTGTAACAATTGCAATATTTGAATTTCAGGATAGAAATCATTAATAAAAAAAGTTGTTAAAAGAGCGTTAGGAGACTTTTTTTTTAATCAAATGGTAAATTTAATCAGTGAGCAACAATATCCTCTCTAGAATTATTATTATTGTAGTATTACTGCAAAATATATATGTGGAAAAATAAAGCCTTTTGTGCAGGCCGAGTTTGGCTTTGGTTTAATTCACTCAATTGCTAAATAAATTCCAGCTGATTTTTTTTTAACCTGTAAAACAAAAACTGTACACCCAAACCACTGCATATCAGATTATTGCTCTTTGTAGCTAAGTATTTCTCATTAAATGTGGAGAAAAATGGTCAAAAGAGGACAAACTACCATGTACAGTACTCCTGCTTGGGCCAATTGACTTCTATGAAATATGACCATTTAGCACCCAATCAGAGCAACTCATTTAGACCAACTCAAAACTACCCCCTGACAATGTCACATTGTTTATTACTGTCATAACCCTTATTTCTTTGTCGTAAAGACTGAGTGAGATATAAAAAAAGCCTTTATCAAACTCTCTGCCCTTCAGCAAATACAACTTGAGGATTACAAAAAAGACCAGCATTCCTAAATGGTTCCTGTTTTCTTGTCTCATTCCAGAGATGAATAGTATAATCTTTACTTTATGACATTAACTACTTAGTAAAATCATTGGAAAGGAAATACAGCTGGTTAAAAAAAAAACTTTACAAACGACCTTACATCTACAACCCCATGCTTGAGAAATTAGGCAAATTGGCATTGTGGTGGATTTGAATACAATGGCTTCTGAATTTGAGTAAAAACTGATTGCGCTTGACAGATTAGCCAATGTTTGAACTGGCTTTCCCAAAACCTCCAATTACTTGGAAAGCAGCTGAAATGTACAGATCCACACTACCTCGGAGCCAGAGAAGAAAAAAAAACCCATCTGCCTGCTCTTAAACTCAACACCAGCGCTTAGAGGCGGCTAAAGATAGAAACAGGCAACACTTAAAAGAGATTCAATTGCTATTGGTAGTTTTATCAAAACCTGGGTGTTAGATTCCTCAGACATAGGAGGCAACAAGTGAACAGAAAAAAAAAACACACAAACCTGTTATCTTTTGTAGCTGAACTGCCTGATGTGAATAAAATTTCAAATGCCTGTGGCTAAGGAGTGAAAAAGAAAACAGTGAGTGTGACTAGTAACTGCGTCTGTTCTTTTCAGTTTCCTGAACGTCACACCACCCTGTTACTGGACCCCTCAGTTCTCCAATCTAACACAATTAATAATAAGTGAGAGGGAAAAAAAAGTTTAAAAAGCCAGCTGGAGTCTAACTAAACTTGAATAATCTTTACCTGGGGATTACTTGTTGCCAACTTCTTGCCAAGACTCGCATCCTGATCTCCGCCTCCCCTCTGGGTAAAGAATATCTTGAAATGCGGCAGCCTTCTGGGGTTTTCCCCACTGATTTTAAAAGTACAACATTTTGATCCATCTTTTGCTCCCAGTTCCACATCAGTCTGATTCTCCTCGATGGTCTGGAAGTCTGCCCCGTTTTTCAGATGTTTATTTTCCAGCAGCAGCAGCCTAGGATGAGATGAGCTCCTCTGCAGTCGGATTCTGGGATAACGCACTGTGCGGATGCCTCGACCAAAGTCGCCCTGGGAGGCAGCAGCCTGCTGACAATCGTGGGTCTGATCCTGGTTT
The DNA here is from genome assembly GCF_000485575.1 of Poecilia formosa. Classification (NCBI taxonomy): domain Eukaryota; kingdom Metazoa; phylum Chordata; class Actinopteri; order Cyprinodontiformes; family Poeciliidae; genus Poecilia; species Poecilia formosa. Next base: position 844,681 of record NW_006800039.1, read on the forward strand.
TGGTTTTGCTGTAGCTGGAAAACTAGTTTCTGTGTTGCACCATTAACACCAGCACATGGCTCTAAAGTCTGCTGCTGGCCATCTTGACCATAAGGAAGAAGATAATGCTGGACATCAAAAATCTCAGGAGAATTCCTCTGGATACAAATGGTACCAACATTAACACCAGGTTGGCCTCTACTCAGTGTAGCATAGCCACTAGAACCGATGCTAAAAACTCTGCGTTTGGGAAGGTTTGGTTCATTCAGTGATAACTGGGAATCTGGGCTGTAGTATGGGGGAGGCGGCTGTTGCGGAAAGTCTTCCTGAGTCCGTGGTTCGGGATATGCAGGCGCAGGTCCAGGCGGTGTATAACAAGGCGGTGGGACATCGTCTGCAAGGCCACCAGAATGTCTATTAATTGATCCGTCAGAGCGCTGGAGGGAGATCTGCACGGACGAACTTTTGGTGGGTCGTGATTCGGGGTAGGTGGAGAGCTGTGGTATGAACATGGAGGAGCTCCTTTTGAGTGAGGGATCCGAACGCAAACCAAAACTTCCAGATGAGACGTTTTGCGCCCCCAACTCCTGAGGAGGCCTCGGTAGACGAGGAGGCCGCACGTAGCGCGCTCTGGACGCTTCGCCCTCTTCTCGCTGCTCTTCCGAGTCCGTTTCCAGCATCTCCGGAGCTGTGTTGCTGCGGCCAGATCCAAAGTATAAACGCAGACGCTGAGCCATTTTCACCTCATGTCCCACGGCTTCCGTTCACTTTCACTTACTGTTAAAACTCTGACTTACTGTTGGTTGCCTCCTCTTCTTGTGTCGCCCACTTCTCCTTTGACTGGCTGACTGGCTGGCTGGCTAGATGACTTCTCCCCTTTTTTTCTTCCCCCTCCCTCCCTTCCCACCCACTCCCAGTCTCTTCCACAACTTTCCTACCCCACAGTGAACTGCACACAGACCAGAGTCGTCTCACCGCAAGAACACAACAGAAGCAACAGGATACAGAAAAAATAAGACTTCAGAAAGAGGATGGGCAACTATGTTACAATAAAAATAAGAATGGAGGATCCCCTTTCAGCAAACTATTAGGAACACCAAGCACTAGCGACAGACAGCAGAAATAGCCTTGGTCGAGTGTCAGCCAGCATTCCTGCCATGATAGGGTAGGAGCGTGTGGAGTTCCTGGTTACCGAGGTGACAGAGGGTTGCCTGGTAGTCACATGACTCCAAAGGGCCCCAGCACCTCAGGTTACACCACCACACTGGCCCCCACCATCAAGCCACAGCACATGATCCCTAGTCTTTTACATCCACATCTCATTAAGATGGAAGATCAAAGGAGAATTAACATTAAAAAAATTTAACTTTTTTTTTAAAATTAAGAGATAAAAGCGCATTTTACCTCAACAAATATGATCTATTCACCAGAAGAGGATGCCAATAGGAATCCAGTTTTTCTTTCCAACACAGGAAACAAAAGCAAGACAATTTTCTTACCAAGTGACCCACTAAACGTCCTTTTCAACCAAAAATAACAGAAACACAACATTAAACATAAAAGGGAACTTTCAGAACCACATAAGGATTTGCAAGGAAACTGTTACTAAAAATGGACCAGATGAAAAGGCAACAGAAAAGCAAAGAGACCATCTGACAGATTTTAGCTTTGATAAGACAAACAACACGGTCGTCTCTGGAGATCCAGCTACACACAGAAAAGACACGCAGTCTCTCAAGCACAGAGCCAAACACTTATCTGGCCGCTTGTTTTATAGGCTGCTCTGTTTGCAACTAAAAGTTGCCCAGGATACAACTCGGCTGTGATCCTTGTCTCTAATCCGGAATGACATAAAAAAAAAAAGGTCAAATAACGCTCAAGCACCTCCAACAGCAGCCTGTACATTCATAAAGAGCGCTTTGTTTTGCTCAATAGTAACATGATTCACCAATCTATCAGCATGTTGAAAAGAAAGGATTGCTTTTCCTGAGCCAGCCGAGAACCGACAAAACCTCAGTCATCGTTTGACCTTTTAGAAATGCATGTCTGGAAAGAAGCTGCCTTGTTTTTAACTTCTGTGACCATTCGCTATGTTCTAAACCATTCTGCAGCAAGCTGCTGCTGCTGCTGCTGCTCTATTGCAACAAAATGAGCTAAAAAAAAAAGACAAAATGAAGGAAAGGAGTGCAGAGAAAAAGAAGGAATCGTGTCTTGGCATGCTGCTATGTATGGTGATGACACACCAGTCAATACAGGAGTGTGTGAAATGTAACAGCGCATGATCGGTATAAGGAAAATGTCAATGTGTGGTCCAATTGCAGCTAGCTAAAAATGATATAACATGCATTCCTCAAATCCAACAGCATGCTGTACTGTAGCTCTGTTCAACACCCTTCTTTTAACCTTACTGCAAGTGGACCAAGAGGCTCAGTGTTGCATCCCTGTCTTAATGTAGCACAAATTTAAAACTATCTGATAACACAAATGTAAATCAATGGATACAAAACAACAAGCAAACATTAAAAACACACAGGCCAGGGGTGGAGGAGCTGGCTTGGCAAGCGCCTCAGGACAGCCTGGAAGCACCTCCTCAGACTTATAAGGAGAGAACTGCGCTTGAGGCTGTCCGTGTTGTGCTTTCTTGTCATCCTTCTCCATACAGAAACAGTGAGCTCCGACAGCACTGGGGGATAAATAAAAAGGTGTGCTATTCATAACAAGAGTTGCCAACGAGTTCTCTCTCTGCACCACTGTATTCCCAGTTTGTCGGCCAACATCGAAGATGATTTAGGCATAAAATCTGCCCGGTTTGACTGAGTTGTAAGGGAAAACTACAGCGTAATTTCAGCGCCGTCCAACAGCTCTGAATTTGTGAGAACCAGAAAGACAGTACTGGAGTCTTATCTGGAACGGAACGTCCAAATTAACTTTGTCCATTTCATCAAAACAAAAAGCCCTGGCTGCAGATCCTGGAAGTAATTTAGGAGACATAAACATTGGAGATCACCCTGGTATTAGTCATACACTTACTCTCCAGACTCTATGTCAAAAACCACTTCACTATTCCATCAGCTTCGCCGACATGTCCTCAGAGTCAAGCTTACACAGTAGCGTGAATTATCAAATTTATCATTAATACCTGCTTACAATGCTAACTGCTGCACTGCTTGACATTTATATATTTGTTATGGCAACTGAAGGCCTGCCACTGGGGTATTTTTACATATGGAGGAAATCAGTGTTTTCAGGAAGGAAATACGTTGATATCTGACTGCAGATGAATGCAAGAGCTGTTAAAGTCAGACGCTGTTGTAGCTGAGCAATGAAACAAGCAAACAAGCTGTTAGTTGTTTAGTGCATAAATTTGCCTCAACAAACTGCTAAAAAGAATTGATCATACTTATTAAGGTAGCAAAAGTCATCACAGACAGTCGATTATGTTTGTAATAAAATAAATGAAAAGAAGCAGCGCAATGTCAGATAAATTAGTCCTACGAGAAATTCCACTTTAGTGTCTAAATACCAAAATATTTCAGCATAAAGCATAAAAGACCAAGCTACTATTAACAATACTTTAGCATTTGATGCTATCAACAAACATATAAGCTCTAATAAGTTGTTTTAAGGGGAGCATAAAACAGTGATAAATAGGGAGGAAGTGTGAACCTTACCAATCGGTTTTCATCAAACACCTCAAAAAGCAGCCTGTGGTTCTGTGGGCACACCTGTGTTGGCAACAAAATGACAGTGATGAGCGACGTCATTGGAGTTGTTCAGTCAAAGAAATTCATATCTGATGGAAAACAACCTCTGAATGTTAAATTCAAAGGTATTAGCCTGCAATTCTATTCCAGGGAAATTGGATGTTTTTTTTCAACAGAGACCTCAAAAATATTAAGGGGCTGCTTTGTATTTACAATACAAAGATGTATTGTGTCGCAATGTCTGTAAATCAAATTCTGTGCAAGGTGCTTTAAAGAACATTGGTGAACAAACAGTATCATGAAGACCAACGAACACACTAGACCTATCAGGGCTAAAGTTGTGAATAGATTAAAAGTGCAGTTGGGTTATAAAGCAATATGTATTCCTGTAACAAAAAAAAATGGAGTGAAGCTAAAAAGTAATGATTTAGGTCAAAGCATATTTGTGTGTTCAAATGGCCCAGTCAAAGTTCAGACTTAAATTCATTTGAGCATCTGTGGCGCATGACACGAAAATTGATTTTTACAATTGTTCTCCAGCCAATATGGATTCATCCACACGATACATTTTTCTACAAAACAGCGAAACAGCAAAATAAGTTTACCAATCACACAATAAGATCACATAAGGGTTGTTGTAATAAAGACAGAACATTAATTGTAACACAGGAGATTTAAAAGCTGAACTCACCCGGAAATAGAATTCTTCGTTCCATTTAGGATTGAGGGTCTGAAATACAAAGTTTAGATCTGATTAGACCAGTTTGTTGCCGGACTAAAACCCCATAAATGTGCAAGTGACTCTCAGGAGTTCTAAAGAGTAAGAATTCAAATCAAATTATATGCAATTATTGGATATTTGGGTTTAAATAAAGTCTCAAAGATCTTCACATATTTCTTCAAAGATGAATCAGAACTTATGTTTTCTTCTGTCTTTCATATTACAGATTTTATTAGTCTGAGAACTGATTCAGTCATGAGGTAGGCCTCATTTTCGTTTGAATCAGTTCTCAGACTACATTTCACAAGTCACTCTAATTAATTAGCAAAACATTTCATTGCAGTAATAAAATAACACTGTGACAAAAAGTACCACTGAACTAAGTGCTCTCTGAGAGTCAGCTTTTTGCTGTGAAAGTGATGCAAACAAAAAAAAAAGTTAAAATCTGCAGGAAATATCCAAATCATCAGTGCTTTTGGAGCTCATACTGACGCTAGTCTCGTCAAGTTCCTCCACTTTAAGTCATGCTTTATATCATTCAGCCACAAGCCATCCACTCCGCTTCTACAATAATGAAACTGTCAGAGGTGTCCCACTTAAAGAAACAAAGAACCCGCAGAAGAGCCCAAGCACTGATACTTCCTTTTCTGCTCCACATAGCAGTATATTGTCAAGCTATTTATATCCTACAAAGCAATCATAGCCACTGGCAGCATATGTTTGCCTGCATGGAGGCCTGAGCTGTCCAACTCCTACGGCGGCTTTTTGCTGGAAGATTGCTTCTGGCTAAGCCAATCTGTAAGAACGTGACAAATATTTGTATTGTTGAGAAGCTGCGTCGGGCTACTATTTCAGAGTTTGACCCCTTGCATTATGGACTAAATATTCAGAGACAAAAACAACACTTGGGAATAAATTACACTGGAGACCAAAGAAAAAATATATAGATTTTATATCATTTTGCAATTAAAAGCATCACTAATCATCATTCACATTAATGTCAACTAACAGCTCCCCCTGCTGCGAAAAAATATCTCCTCTCCAAAAAAAACTGAGAAGACTTCACTAAACCTAAAAAGGGGAGGACTGCTTCCCTCAGCCTTAATGTGCTTTTTATCCCGCCCTTCTGCAATGAAATGGTTCCGCTCATTCATGCAAAAACCTGGTGGAAATTTTTAAGGGGGTGTTTTAGGATTATATCGAAAAACCTTTGAATTTGGCTGATGATGTAACACAGGAGACAAGAGGAAGCAGAGCACAACAGGACGTCAATTTAAACTTACCTTTTTAATAGTTTTTGTCTGGACTAAACCAAGCTCTTTGTTTTCATCAGCGACATAGAGGGAAAGCTTGACATAAGGATCACTGCAAAAAATAAAAAATAAAAAAATCACAATTTTACAATCGAAAGACATCTTGAGCTTTTCGCTTCTCCAACAGCTGTAAGCTTGAGGATCGCTAGTATTAAACTGCCTCTAGTCCTTCATCATTAGCTGCAGACACATCAAACAGGTAGTTGAGGATCACACACACACAACGTGTACTAAAGTCGACCTGCATATGAAAACTGCCTAGCTTTGGAAACGGTGAGATAAGGCTCTACCGCCGTATTGACGGGGGTTTTTAAAAATAGAAACGGCAAAATATTTTGAGGTGAACACGCAACTCATACGAAGAGATTAACATGACTTTGGAGGTGCTGACAGGGCAGAAGGCTCAGGTGAGATCTGCTTAGAGAGGCAGAGCTGGAGCGTTCACAGGACCACAGAGTTCAATTCTCAGGAAGCAGAAAAAGACAAAAAAAAAAAGAAAAAAGATTGTTTTTTACGTGCCCAAGATGTTATTTGGACAAATTTATCAGTTTTTTCCCTTCAAAGTATCGCATGTGCTTAAAGTTGCTTTAAACATACACATAGAACTTTATGTATACTTTTTTTTTTTTTTTTTACATTTGCTTATCCAGATCCAAGTATGCTCACATCTAAGTATGAGCGAGGGAAAAGTCAGCTGTAAAAAGATGTCACTGAAATCTTTTCATAGGCATTGGGTCTATTTGTACTAAATAGTTTGAAACAAATGAAATAGGCTGCAAACTGTGAACAGAATGTGGCGATAAATATAAAACTGATTGTTCTCTATGCAGAAATGAAAAAAAAAAACCACATGACTGAACAAGCTTAAATATTTATAAGGCAAAAGTGGAACAAAAATATTCAGGAACTCCCTCACTAAGTAATATTTCCATGTCATTGTCTAGATTAGGAGGCAGTTTATCACGATCAATGTTTTTGTTTATCCCCCAGTAACTTTAGCCTTTATACATTTATATTTGTGTTTTACAACAGTAACCCAAGATTAATGATCCTCCCTTAATATTAAAAAAAAGTAAAAAAAAAAAAAAAAAAAAAGATTAGACATTGTTAATAATTCGCTTTGATGTAAACTGTGAGAGTTGAAGTTTTGGTCATTTAAAAATATTATAATCACCAATATGTCAGAACCCTAATATTAACACTTTGTACTTCAAGTAAGAGTGGTTTCATGACTTAGTATGATGCAGAGCTGATTTACACACAAACATCCTCCACACGGTATTTTTGTGGTGTGGGAGGATAACATTTGTAGAGAGAACATTTGGTAAACTCACTAACAGCCTGTTACTGTGCCCTCATTTTACACCCTTTAAGCTAAACCAAACTACTTCAAATGTTTTCAGTTGCAGAAATACGATCATCGGCATACTGACTTGACCTGGGCGAACAATCCGATTGCTATTTTCAGTCAAAATGAAGCCAGCTGCCTGCTCCTCAGATCCTAAATCACAGCTTCCAGTTACAATCGCTCAGCAAAACTTGATTTGGACACAATTCAGACCATCGGGGAATATGCTTTAAATCTGATTTGCCATGATAGGCTTTTATTAGGATACCTGCCATCCCAAATGGGCCTGGAAATAAATCAAATTCCAATCCAAGTGTGTCCTTCCTGCCAGCTAAAGTGCTGCCTTAAATCCACAAGATAAAAAAAAAACACAAGGGAAACGAGGAGCACAGACATGGAAGAAAACGAGCTGAAACTGTATCCTTATAAGCAAATGTGCGGCTGCTTGATTGCTAATTGGCGTCTTCAGGATCCCCACAGTTTCTAATTGCATGTTTATGTGGTTCTGTCATGTACAGAGACTAAACATTAGCAGTAAGCCTTCAATATCTCAGCTCTTTTGGGAGGCATTTCCCTGCCTTCCTCTAATAGCAAAAAAAAAAAAAAAATCCCTGCAGAGGTAGAGAATTAGGAAACTTCAACTCAACACAATAAGAGCAGCTGGATTTCAAAACCAAGCTCCAATACAATTTATGGAGGATTCATCAGCACCTCTAAAATATACCAAAAGCAAAACAACAGACAAGAGTTTTTTGCGTACTAAAGAAGCAACACAGCAGCTTCGGAGAGACATTTGGAGCAAAATGAAGAACAAGCTGGCACTGTTTGAGTCTCCCAAAAGGTGACAGACTGCCAAGTCAGCACCGTTTGTGCGAGCACACCACACATCAGACCTCATTCAGTGTTTCTTCAGTACAGTTCAGCTTTGGCCACAGTCAGCCCTGAGCCGTGCTGCCAGCATGGAAGAGCTCGCCCCGTGCTGAACACCCTGAGGCGTATTCTGGTCAGATAAAAAAACATTACTGTAATCCCCTGGAGAGGCGAAGGTTTAATTCTGAATGAGGGCTGCGCAGTAAATCTATCTGCATATAAACACTAAAAGAAAAAAAAAATCAATTAATGTCTTATTCTATATTGGTAATGTTCGTGTTCAGAGTTTTAATCGAACAAAGAAAAAGATTGCCAACACTCAGAGGGCCTCCTCTGAGAATCCTTCAATTGCTGCAGGGTTGCTGCGTTCGTCTGCGTCGCTCCTTCGTGTACAGACCCATTCAGGCATTCGAGGGTTGGATTGTTTGGCCCGCCTTCTAAGAATTTGTTGTATTCAACGCAGTTTTGAAGAAGTTAAAAAAAAATAATAATAAAAAAAAAATGAAAAAAAAATAAAAAGCAGACGTATCACTGCAGGCACTCCTCCTAGGACAAATCCTGGATTTGAAAAGCTTAAGCCTCGTTCTGATCAGTTTGCTAGTTCAAACATTAAAGCTGCTCACCTATTAAAATGTCAAAAACATTTAAAGAGGCAACTAACATTCAAGTAATTTTAAAACGACATGACAAACATTTACAGCTTTCACAGACCAGACATTTATAAGTGTCCTTTGCAGGAGGAATTAACAAAAAAAAAAAAAAAAAAACAGGATACCTAAGGTTTGTTTAGAATTATTTGCAGTAGCAGTGAACCTGATGCATTTCCAGCATCAGGTAGACCACATTTATACTCATCATTCAATTTACAACATAAGTAGTTTTACTGATAGCAGCTGGTGGAGTTAAAGATTATCACATGATAGAAGTTTTATTATGTGCAATCAATCAAAGCGCAAAGTTATTGTTAGACTCCTATCAGTAAACGGCCTGATGTATACAAAATCTCAGACTTGGAATTGGTGTTTTGCAATAAGTATTCATACCCTTTGAACTGTTACCTATTTGGTTATACATTTTGATGAATGTTTTTGTGATTTTCTGTAACCAGCAAAAAAATTAAAGAAAAACTTGATTATAACTGATGAACATGCTTTGACCCTTGTATTGGCTGTATGTTTAGGATGTTCTCCTGCTGAAAGTGAAGCTCCACCTCGTTATCTTACATCATCCAACAGGTTTTCATACAGCATTACCCATTCTGACCTTAGTCCGTCTTCCTAAATACTCAACTGTGACCAGTGGCATGATGTTGCTACCGACGGTGTTTGCAATGTCTTTCAAAGTGAGGTGAGTTGTTTACTGTCAAACTTAGCGTGTTGTATGTAGGACAAAAGGTACAATCATGGTTGGATTTGACCACATCACATTCTTCTAGAGGTTTGCTGCATTTCCTGCATGGCTGGAAATGCAAACTCCACATAGTTGCAATGATCTGATGACCCAATTTCAAGGCATCAAATTGCAAAGTATTTTTTTTTTTATTACAAATGAAGAATAGTGACTTGATTGTGTCATAAAATGGCTTAGTGTGCCTGGAAAATACACATTACTAAAGCATTTGCTTGTCCAACAGCAGGATCGCTGCACTGAACTCATCTGCATCTCCTGTTTTGAAAAGAACAGTATGGGAATACTCATTTTATGTGTGGTACTGATTATGAAACTCCCATTGTACCTCCTGTTGCCCAAAAGTGCCGGTTTAATTTCTGAGAACTTGCAGCTGTGAGGGACATCTTCATCTCGACTCGTGAATCATAAACGGCCAGAGGTGGATTGTCTGCGCAGGTTGATTACTGAAATGTTTCGCGAAAGAAGCTACTGATTATTGCTTTCCTTGATTGGATACTTTAGCTGGATGTCTGGACCAGTTTGAAACAGAAACCAGTTTTAAGCTTCTCCACAACGTTATCCTTCAAACTTGGTCTGCTCCTGGGTCTTCGTGGAGTTATTTTTGTACACTAATATTCTCCAAGAAACCTACGAGGCCTTCAGTGAGCAGCTGTATTTATAAATGCACAGGTGGACTCCATTTCTTTAAGTGTAAATTGGGCTGAAATTAAACCCAAGCCACCCTTTGCGACCTACTCCTTTGTGTTTAAAAAATAAATAAATAAATAAAATAAAAAATGGAAATACATTGTTTTTTGTGGTTGTTCTATAACAAAACATGAAAAAGTACAAGTGTTATAAGCACTTCCAAAGTACAGAGCACAAATCTGCAGAAGGTGTATTGTGTAATGTTACATTCACAGTTCACAGACGGAGGACAGTGATGAACAAAACATTCTCAAAGAAAAGTTAACATCTGCACGTTCTCACATGCAAGAAGGTACATGGCACGTTTAATTATTAGTCAAAGTCTTCTATCCAGAAAACGTGCAATTACGGTGGATTATGCATAGGATGGGAGAAGTAGGTAATAATTGATTAACACTTGAAAGTTCAAGGTCTTTGTTGCAAACTACTTTTTTTTTTTTATTGCTACAAAGTGCTGTCCAGGGTTGAAAGGACAAACAATAGGAAGACCCTAGAAGTCAAAGAGCAGGATGCTGAACACAATAGCTAAAGCCTTGAGACTGGTTTAATAGCCGACTTTTATTATGATACATCCCACACGTTATTACAGTAATGATGCTAATATTTCTTTCATCTAAACAGTTTAAAAGGCTGAATTTTAAGCAGACAGAGAATCAGACTACTTGAACTTGGTGCAATGGACAGTTCTCCATAATCTTTGCACTCGAGTGAAATGTTTCACATCGAAAACAGTTACCTGGCACCGATGATGTCTTTCTTCGCCAGATCAATTCCTGCAATAACTTTGACCCGTAGCACTCGCGTTTCATGCTGCAAAACAAGAAGACGACAGAGGACCTTTATTTGATTTTCAGAGGAAATTATCTCATAACTTTGTAAACCCATGACAGATTTCAATCTGCCAGATGCACCGACTAGTCTCCAGGTCAAACTTAACAGAGAAAGAATAAAGTTCAACAACAGAAGAAAAAAAAAATGCTGCTCATTCTATGAGTATTTGCATTCATCTCTTTCCGAGAGGTTTTTTGTCTTTTTTTTTTGTAATTAAACCAACAGTGGTGGTTTCACTAGTTGTAATGAAGAGCAGCTAGTGGGAGTCCAGACTGTTTCAGGTGTTTTTCAATGGACCTGTTGTTTTGAAATTTAAAGTGTTTATTTTTGTGCTACAATTAATGCACTGAATTATGCAATGCACCACTGCCAAAGATACAAGTGTTCTTCATCAACTCAGTTTAAGAAAAAAACAAATCTAATATGATGAGTATTTAGGTAATGAGACTGGAGCATTCCTTAACAGATTTGAATCAGTGTGTGCAGTTTTTCTTGCTTGTGTTTTTAACAATCAGCATTAAATTTGTGCACCGCCATACCCAAAACCTGCGGCACACTTGAGCCATTTGGCTTAACTCAGACAATGATTTTATTTAAGATGCACCCCACCACTTGGATTAACTTAGTGATGTTTGATTGAGGCGATATAAAGTGTACCAAACACCCACAAAGCTGAGTACATCAAGCACTTTGAATTTTCCTTCAAACAGGTACCAAAGGCTAAACAGCTAAAAGAAGTGTTTTAAATTTGTGGCAGCCATTTTGAATTTTGAGACTGGAATCGATAAGACGTTTCTGTCTATTCTTGTTTAAAATTTTGACATGAGAGCGCCTTCCTGTTTATTTCCCCCCAACATGTAATCTTGATACATTTAGTCCAAACATGGAACAAAATAACATAGATTTATTCTGATTTATTTTTTTGTGGTAAAACACAGAAAAAAAATCTTCTGCCGTCATACTGTTTTAAAATTTCCTTGATAGTGTTGCGGTATTTGGAAAACTTAATATGCAGAGAGGTGGTATTTGTGTGAAGTTGCAGATCTAAATGACCTTCTGCTCAACAATATAGGGAAATCATGCAACTGCAGTGTTATTTTTGAATGTTGCCATAACAATATCAGTTTCAGTGGAACCAGGTTTTCCACACTACTCTTCCATAAATCTGTCAATATGATGCTTCCATCTTTCTGTACCGTTTGTAATTTTGGTCACCATCACCTGTCCGGTTCAAAACATCTGCAATGCCGAGAGTCCAACTAATATGCTGAATATTATGCAAAATGTGAATTTATAATTACTAGGAATATAACAGTAAACAAATATTGAATTCTTACCCTCCTGTCATATAATTAAAAAAAAACTAATATTGCAATGATGATATTTGAAATTAGACATTTGGGAGTTTGTGGTATCAACATGGAATATCATGAGACTAGTTAGTTTCAGTTTTCAAATCCTGCAAAAAGAAAAAATAATTGTTATAATGTATCTATGGTTTAACGTCCTGATAACCAAATGCCAGAGAAATTGCAAGAGTTTGAGTATCTACAACTATCCTCTGATGTTCAACCCCATCTGTTGCTATGCACTACATCTCACCATTTGTACCACTAATATCCATTTTGAAATACAATCATCTCAGAAGAATCCATTGTATCAAGGGTGCCCAGGACCAGTAATCGACAGCTACCATCCTGCAGCTTTTAGTTGCATCCTTGCTCTAAAATCCCTGAATCAAATAGCAGAATTCGCTAACCACAGTCATTCAGCTCTACAGCGGCATGGTAATGGTCTGTTCATTAGATTAAGGTGTGCTGGAGCAGAGACGCAGCCAGCTCTCGAGGATTGAACTTGGGCAACCCTGCCTTATAGGATTAGACGTCAGACCAGGAATGATGAGGCAATTAATTTAGGTCAAGAGTACGCCTGCACAGTTTCTAGGAATCACAATAATACAGCTGAATGTTGCAGGAATAATATCAACTACGATTAACCAACTCTTTCACCGTTTTCTTTTCTGTCCATCACAAAGTCTCCACACCTCTTTGCAGCGTTTAGCATCTCAGCTGCTAAAAATACAGCCCCAGTATGTGAATCGAGGAAAGTGAAAAGTCCTTCCAACGGGCCATGCAGAACTAGTCAGCATGGCAGTTACACGTAACATAACAGGCAACCAAATATCGCTCTGATCAAGAACATTGATCAGTCACTGTCACCTGAAATGACCTAGAAAAAAAAAAAGAAAATAAATAACCTTTATCCATCCTATCACTGAACAGGTCTAATCAAATCATGAGACAATGGGATGAGTGCACTGTTGAGTAATACATTCATTTAGACCAGTGCTCTCAACATAGTCACTGATAAACACCCAGAAACTATGACAGCAATCAATTTTAAAATACTTTTTTACTGCTACTTCAGTCACCATAGCAACGACTGCCATAAAATACTGTGATAAAATTTTAAATCAATATCACCTATGTCTGTATTTGACACAAGCAGTCGCAATGTGCTCCCAAAGTATCATCCAAATGTACCAACAATTAAAAAACATGACAACTTTGATTACTCATCAGTTATTCTGAGTCACATTTGAGAATAATGCCAAAAGTAAATAAAATAAAAAAATCTCCATACACCATGCTTCTTGTGACTGTACTGAAAATGTCAAAGAGGTACATGAAGTAGGGATGCTCTTCTGCTAGACTCGTGACTGTGATGTAGTTATGTATAATCACATGTGCACTTCATCTATAATTACCACTGTGTGTTTTTGTAGGTTTTAGGTTAAAGCCAACAAGGTGTCCACAGTCAGAGTGACCTCATATGACCGTGCATGCCTCTATTTCACTCTCTCAGCGGTCTGTTCACCGTCAAACAACTGTGATTACTACCTAGCAGGGTGTGTTTAGGGCTCACTTGTAGGTTTAACCCTTCAAGCTAAAGATTTAAAAAAAAAAGAAAGATAAATTGATTTCCCAGAAACGGCTACATATGGTGTAATGCAGGATACAAAGTGGAGACTTTGATTTCAAAACTTTAGCACAACGTGGTTTGCTGGCCTTTAGTTTATACCTTATTATGAAATAAATGCAAGTGGACAAAACGACAGAGAGACCCGTGGCAGGAATTGACAGCAACCTGAACACAACAGCGGAATGTTGCCGTGGGTAAGGGCTTGGTAGCTCCACTCACGGCTAATCGTTAGCCATCTCTGTTCCCAGCCCCTCATAATACCCAAAGACTCCATTCTGCATTTCAATAACACCTTAATTACAATTCAAGCTTACCTCGTCCTCTGAAAGTCCATATATAGGCTCGTAATTCGTTGCCATATAGCCTGCGGTCCGCGGTATACCCACACAAACAAGCCGCTTTGAAAAGCTAGCTGGCTAGCTTTTAACAATAAAGTCCCACTTTCCTCTCTCTGCCGTGCGGTGGTGGTAAAGTCCGCGGCGATATCTAATCCTCGGCACGGATCGGGGGTGGATTGACGGCCGGATAACCTAATCCGCGCCAGGGTGGTTCATCCGAGACACAATGTAGAAATATGAAAATATATATGATGATCTTATGTGTTTTCGATTGATTCCGATCGTTTTTCTGAACTCAAAGCTTAAAAGCCTAAATGTTGTGACACTTGACTTCCTTCTGACAGTTCAGCCAATCACTGCCCGAGCTAAGGTGAGCGCTTTAATAATCAACCAATAAGAATCCCCCAGTGACTCCCTGCCCATCCAATTAAATAAAAGAGGCGTAGCCTGCCTTTTTGAAACCATTTCGATCAATTTCCTAAAAACGTTATACAGCGAAGATGTTGTAATTGAAAAAAATAAGTGTTAATTTAGCATTGTGATGCTTTATGTTGGAAAGCAAATCACAGACTGTGGGCTCAGAAATCCTGTTTGAATTTGCAGCACACAATGTTGTAGGGTTAATAAAGTTACATTTTACTGAAACTGACTAAACTCACTAAATCTACTAAATATAGCAGCTACCAATCATTGCCACGAAGTAACTATTACTTCCATGACTTCTCAGGTGCAAGTCAAATATTATCGGCTGGTACATGATTAACACGAACAAGTAAAACCTGAATTGAAGGTGTTATGCGGTATGAAACACTAATGGGAAATTTGTGAGTGAATAACGTTGGGTTTTTAGTAAAAGTCTGCAGAAAAGTGACTTCTTTTGTACATTGTCCATTTTTTTTGTTTGCTTGTGCTACTTATATTATTTTCTTTTTAAAGAAAACGAGAACAAACAACAACGGTGTTGAACAGGCATACAACACTCCTTGCACTATTCATTAACTAATAGGAAAAAGAATCCTGGTCAGTTCTGACCTAAAGCATACAGTTGCACATAATGCCAAGGAAAGCATTCAATAGCAAAGCCTCAGAAAAGTAATTGCAGCTGTCATTCTGGAAAGTAGATTATTGTGCCTTTTCAGAAACATTGAAGTTCATTTTCAAACAGTGGAACAAAATATTAACAAGGAAAAATACATTTGTGACTTCTGAAATTAGACCATGCAATAATCAAAGAAGGGTAAAAAAATAAACCCAAGACTCTACAACTTCAGTTAGGACATTATATGTTTGTCCTAGGAATTAGAAAATGCTCAACAGTATGACTTCTTTCAAACAGTTGCTGGGAGAAAAGTTTTTCTCTTTAAAAAGAAAAAGTCATCCAAGCCAACCTGGTACTATGCGAAAATAGAACTGATCCATTATTATGATGACCTAATTGTGATTAACCATTTTGGTTCAGTTTCGTTTATCACAGGCAAGCCTGATTATTGCCATATCTAAAAGCTAAAATATTTCAAAAGCAGCACAGTATGCCCTAATGTAAATTCAGCAATACATCAAAAAGTAATTGCTAATTACAAATGGTTATAAAACTGGGCCGTTACAGAGAGAAATAATATTATTGGGAATCTAGTTGAGCTGCAGATATAATTTATGAGCTGTTTTATTAGGTTTTGGTATATATCTGTCTTTTCACTGATCTGAGAAAAGCTTCTTGATTGAATAAAAATAATTTTTGCCAGGTTTATGAGTAATTTTGTGCTTAGCTGACAGGCACAAATAGTATTGGAACTGACAGAAAATTAGTGAGAGTCAGAAGAAAAACTTTGCAAGGAGTTTTCTGTAATGAGCACTGCAAGAATATCTGACGTCTTACAAAAAGAATAAAGTAATTCAAGGTGTTTAGAAGTTCAGCTATTTGGTCTTAATGTATTTATGTATTTTTTAAATTATTTGTATTTATTTATGTCTGGCTAAGCTTTTAAAATTTGCTATTTGTTTTAATGTTGTTCTCATCTCTTCTAACAGAAAAAATGATCTCAGTTTCATAAATGATAAGAAACACGTCAATGAGACGCGTTGTATGAAATGAGTGGGATAATATTGTTGACTTGGACAATGACGAACAGTAGGTGGCAGCAACACACCCTTGATGCGTCTATTCTGCCTTACCCAGCAAAGAAGAAGAGGACGAGGACGAAGAAGAACATTCTACCCATACCGGCTGTTAACCAGCGCCGCAATATTATTCACAATTTAAGCCTATTTAAAGGCTGCATGTTGGCGAAAAGGACCTGTTTTCATATTTTAATATGTAATATCCTTATATATATATATAAGACAACTGACGTTCTTGGATAAGATAAACTAACGATGTTTTAAAAGAGAAACAGTTAACCAAATGCTAATATTAGCCGCGTGTAGGGAAACGTGAGTATTTGCAGTGTATCTTATCCCTAAGTGTGGCGGTTTCCATGAAGATGAGGTGTCACTATGAAGTGTTGGGAGTAAAAAGAGACGCAGGAGACGATGATCTGAAGAAAGCTTATCGGAAATTAGCCTTAAAATGGCACCCAGGTGAGCTGCATGCATGTCATCATCCAGATGTTTGTATACGTCTGATGTGGCCCACTCCAGCTCTGTCTTGTATAAGTGCTTCCTTTTTTTAACATCTGTAAATCAATAAATGGTTCATTATCAGCTCTTGTAGAACTTAACGATGTGCTGAGGACGCAATTCAGCAATTTGAAAGTCCTGTGATGGACTAGAAACACATCTAAAACATGTAGGTAATCTGCTCTGACCAGCACAATGCGACTTATTAGTTGTTCAATCGCCAAAGGACACCAATAGACATAGTTTTTATGAATTAAGGGAAATGTGTAGTTTCAGTTGTATATCGCTGCATTTTCAAATCAAATAGCACTCACTGCATACAGTTCAAACACACTGAATATGAATAAAAAAGATCCCAACCCCTCCCACCATATGAAGTTAAAACAACTCTTGTTTCAGGTCAATATTTCTATTGACTAAATGCCACAATGCAGAGAGAAAGATTATATGATTTATTTAACACCGAAATGTGTCAAGACCAAAAAGCCTTATTTTAAGCTGTATAGTAAAGAGCAAGAAAAAATATTAAACCCCACTGATCATTGTAATATTTCTTTCTGATTCATATGCATATAAAGTGTGATTCATTCATGCTCAACTCTATCTGCAGTCATTTTGAAGGACTTTGCCACCTGATATAGAATCTAATGAGATAAGACAGCTCACAGAGAGTGTCGGAAAAGCTTACAAAATAATTTATACGGCTTTTGACCTTCTGTGAGCCTAATTAAGAGACATCTGTAAATGAAGAAACTGGAAGAGCAGCAAACTTCCTTGGATCGGTCGACCTGTAAAAATAACTTTCAGTGCATCTATAACTCATTCAGAAGGAAGCAAAAAAAAAAAATAATAATAATAATTGGATTGAAATGTGGCATGACCTTTAGCTGGCCTGTCAAGCTTGAAAACCCTCCAGTATGGCGGAGCTAAAAGAAATATCTACACAAAGTGGGCCTAAGTAGTAAACGTTGTAAGTTTTCTCTGCCAAAAGTTGCAAAAGGAGATACTGAGTTCGGAGAGCAAATGGTTTTTCACATATGGAAAGCAGCATGTGGTGAAATACTTCACCTAAATATCACTTTGTGTGCGTTTCCTCTGAAATTTGCAGATAAAAACTTGGAGAACGCCGAGGAGGCCGCAGAGCAGTTCAAGCTCATTCAAGCAGCTTACGATGTCCTCAGCGATCCGCAGGAGAGAGCCTGGTGAATTCAGCCCTCCTCCTGGTTGTGCGAGTGTTAGCCGCAGCAGCTCTTTGACCCTTACTGACGACCTTTTCTCCTCCTGTGGACCAGGTATGACAATCACAGAGAAGCTCTGCTGAAAGGAGGCCTAAGCGGCGATTATGAAGACGACAGCATTGACCTCCTGCAGTACTTCACAGTCACATGCTACTCAGGATACGGAGATGATGAGAAGGTTTGGACTTTTGCATCTGTGGCTGCAGGGGCAATGATTATGTGTATGATGTTAGATGTTAGATAGGAACCTTTTGCTTGTGCTGTTTAAATGTTCTTCATCATTCTTTGTAAAGAATATTGAACAATTTCCTTATTCTTCTCTGAAGAATAATGCATGATTATGTGAATGCAGTTAAATAAGAACTTTTTGCTAACGCTGTTTAAATGTCCTCCATTATTCTTTGCCAAGTTAACTCCACTGCTTTTTGTATGACTTAATCCAGTACAGTGACAACAACCTGTTGTCGCAAGCGGCTGAACTAACAGAGGTGGCAGGCAAACCAAAAATTACACAACACAAAAATCAATTTATCCTTGACGAATGAGATGCACAAAAATTTGAATAGAGACAATTATCTGATTATTAGCCAATCTTATTGACTGCATTAATATCAGTCAGAGCAGACATTTTTCACTCGTTCAATTGCTTTTTTTTTGTTCACAAAACATTAAACTATAATTAGTCGACAAATTCTGGTAAATGGAGAGCCAGAGATTCTTTAAACATTTTATCATATATATCATATATATTTTCAAACAAGATCTCAGCCTTGAGACACCTACACTTGTTTTTGCCCTTCTATTTTAGTTGTCAAAGTAACTTTTTTTTTTTAATCCTCTCTTTTTAAAGTTGGCAAAAACTTTACAGAATTCAAAGTTTGTGTGTGGGTTTTAGATAGGACAGCAAGACTACAACCTTTCCTTTTACTTTATGGAAAGTAAAGTACTTGAACTTTTACGCACACAAAGTTTAAGAGATTGCACATGCTCACTGGTTTCCTTCTATAAACTTGCCAATGCATTCTATATATTGGCCAGCAGAGAGCACCTTCTTCCATTAATCCCATCTGCTTGTTTGTTTGTACACTAATAATCTCAGTTGTCAGGCCAAATGCAGGGTTTGCTGTCCATCAGTGGTAAAAACAGAGACGCATAATGAAAAATCCAGCTAACATTTTCACCAGTTGCTTTCGTAAAGAAACCTGGAGGAAAAGGTGCAAACGTTTTTGTTTATAGTCTGACTTTTGAAAATGGTTTGTAATTTACAGAAGTGTTTCGGATTAAGCTGAGGTTCACTTTTATATGAAGACTAATTTTAATTTGCTTCTACTGTAAAGACCCAGATTTATGCACATCTCCATTTCAGGGACCTTTTGCAGGTACTTTTCTGGGGCTCCATCTCTGTTCCCATTGCATCTACCACAGTAAAAACTTGACATACAGATATTTACCCCACATAATGCCTATAGTGGTGAAATAGTGCTTTTGAGATTATCCTGTGTTGGAGTGAACATGCACTGCTTTTCTGATTGGTGGCGAGTGCATTATTTGTTTGTACTTGAAGTTGGATTTATTTAAAAATTTTTTTAAATTTTCAGTTGAAATATAACTCCTGAACTTTGAACTCTTAAAGTTGGATATCTCTAAACAGTCCTTGGTAGAGTTTCCATTATGGCTTCAATACAATAAAATTATAGCGAAAGGATTTAAGTATTTTGTTGCACTTCTGATATTCCGGTGGTCCTGGTTCATATCTCAATAAATTAGTGGTAAATTTTGTGCAATATAACACCTCTCGTTTGTCAGCATGTCCCTTTAGTGTTTAAATGCGTAAAATGAAGAAAAATACATGATCTCCTTGTGATCAGCACCATGAAAGTGATGATTATCTCACTTGCAACTCGCACGTTTTCTACACAAGTGATAAGGACAAACATTAATGTTCCCAGATCTAAAAGATCAGTCAGATTTTTTGTAGGTTAAATATTTAAAACACGACTACTGCCTTAGAATAATAAATGTTTGTCTATGTGGAAAAATAACATAGACAAACCAAATGTCTCTTATTGTTCTTGTTGCCCAAACCAGAGCAGTATAAAGCCGAGACCCAAGAGCTCACAGAGTTGTGAAGATTGAAACTGAATCAGGAAAATGTGGGTTCACAATCAATGTTCACTAACCATACTGAATTAAATGTTTTCCGGGTCTTGCGTAGTTGAACGTGTGTTGTGAGGAGATTTAAAAATTTAAAGAAACTAAGCGTATGTTTGGGACTCGGGGGGGCCTTAAAATGAATTTAGTAAATTATCGTTTTTGGTACACATCGTTTCCGAGCTCAAGGAGAATTTTATTTTGTTTCAAACTGTGAGCACGGTTATAAAAAGTTACTGCTCTAGGAGATTAGGTTATTATTCCAGCCATGGGGTGTCTTCATGCCTCTTCTTGGGTGAAAATTTGCATCTTTGAAAGTACCTTTAAAAACTGGTAGTTTCACCTTTGCATCAAGTTCAGAGTAAATGAACAAATATTGATTTCTTACTGAAAATCATAACTTGTTACATACAAAAATAAATTGTTCTTTCTCCTCACATGCTCTGCATCAGGTCCTGCAAACTGTAGGAGGAAAGACTCTGTCATTTCCATACAGAGTTCCTGCAGTGGAAACGCAGGCAGCTAACAGCCCCGGGGATGATTGAGTGATCAGGGTAGTTAAGATTTCAAGGATAAAGGTTCACTGTTGTGTGTCTGACTACATTATGTTGGATACGTTAATGTTTTATTTTTGGAAAATTTTTTTAAATGCCACCTAAAAAAAAAAAAAAAAAGACAAACATAGAATTTTGATAAACTTTTTGAGTTTTTGTGTAATGTTGGCTTCTTAATACTCCACTTCTACCGACGCTGACCTGCTGTGACCGTGTTGCCGTTTTATCAACTGGAAAAGTGGATTTGCATCTGCCGCAGACGTTCCCGTGACAGAAGCGACATATGTTCTTCCCCATGTGTGTTCGCCCACCTTCATCAGCATCATCCCATGTTTAGGCTGGCAGTGCCATTAAACTGTGGGAAAGGAAATTCCTGGTGCCTCTCAGAACCCTGATTTTCTAATTCACTGTTCCTTTGGTGTGTTTTTTTTCTCCCCAGGGCTTTTACACGGTTTACAGGAATCTTTTTGAGTCCATTGTTAAGGAGGAGATGGAGCACAGCAGGATGGACGACGAGGAAGAGGAAGAAGGGTTTCCTCCCTTTGGAGATTCTCAGGGCGATTATGATACAGTAAGCTCCATACTGAAACGTCCGTCCCCCAGGTCCTCCTCGAGGTTCAGCCCTTAAGGACTCGCGACAGATTTAGGCTGCGTCATTCAGCGTTTACCACAATTTCACAACTTTTCAAACTCGCATTGTCTGGCCTTTTACTGTGCAGATTCACCGTGATGTAATTAGAGCAGGAAGTACATGAACGTCATGATTATTATGTCTAGGCTAATGACTGTTATCAGCATTGCAGTGGTTTCAATAAAATGTCTTGAAATGACTGAGAATCTCACAGTGAGGCAAAAACGTAATGACCCCTTAAAAGTGCAGTGGAGAAATGCTGATGAAATTTTGGAGGCTTTTAAAGCATCACTGGCCTGTTAAAGCTCAATCAGACTTTCACCTGGCCATTCTATTTCTTTTTAAACGGCTCATGTAGAGGTGATGTTGAATCATTGTGCATTTCAGACAAAAATGACAATGCAAAGAAGCTTTTTTAAAAATTAACAAAGGCTTGTTAAGTCATTGTTTTTAGTATTCACACGCCCATGGCTTCATGTCTTCCTGCGTGTGTTTTTATTAGCTATCTTAGGATATTTTCTCTTTTTGTGTTGATTTATGCCAGTTTGATCAGTTCAGTTTTCTCTTTTGATTGGCTTCTGCTTTGATATGCTGTACCAATCATTCCAACTTGACCGTCACCAGGGTGATTGGTGGAAATCGGACTCGCCTCAGGTCTATTTTAAGTGTCATAGCGTCAATATTTTTTTAGCTACTATGCTTACTTGATGTAAATTGACAAAAAATGCATGAAAAGATGTTTTCACTTTGTCATAATGAGCTATTTCAGGCATATTTTGTTAAACTGAGTTTAGCTTTTGAAAATGGTTCTCATTCAGTAAGATGTGAAAAAAGCTAAGTGGTGTGAATACTTTGACAACACGTTAGCTGTCATGGAGTCTGGGTGTTTACACAGACGTAAAAAGGTTCATGTTTTTGACCAGGGAAACACCTGAAACGTGTTATGAACCAGTTGCGCTCTGAAACTATGAGAAAGATACTGAGAAGTAGTTTGGATCGATGTCACCTGACATTCAAATTTGAAACGATGGCAGCCAGTTTGTTTTCCTAACCAGCCTGCTTTTCCATATTACAGGTAGTCCATGTGTTTTACGCCTACTGGCAGAGCTTCTGCACTCGCAAGAACTTTGCTTGGAAGGAGGAGTACGACACGAGGCAGGCGTCCAACCGCTGGGAAAAAAGGGCCATGGAGAAGGAGAACAAGAAGACCAGGGAAAAGGCTCGAAAGGAGCGCAATGAGCTGGTGCGGCAACTGGTGGCCTTCGTCCGTAAGAGGGACCGGCGCGTCCAGGCCCACAGGAAGCTGGTGGAGGAGCAGAACGCTGAGAAGATCAAGAAGACAGCGGAGCTGAGGCGACAGCAGAAGCTCAAACAAGCCAAGTAGGCTGAGATGAAAGTGTTGGGACGAATGCAGCTGCTCTCCTATGTCTGTCCCTGCTCCAGTGTTTTTCTGTGTTTCCATCCTAGGATGGCAGAGGAGTACAAGGAGCAGAGCTGGGCCGCAATGTCTGAGCTGGAGAAGGAGCTGCAGCAGATTGAAGCTCAGTACGGAGAGGAGTTTGGAGACACATCCGAGAGTGAGGAAGAGGAGGTGGATGTGGACACATTTCAGAAAAACAGTGAAAGAGACGGAGGTAAAGAAACTACAGACTTGTGTTTTGCCTTTCAAATATGTAAACTGTAGAATTGACAAAAATATATCCTATTATAAAACAAGGTTAATATATAAGAGTAGTTGAGAGTATCTTTATTTTCTAGACACAGATAGAATCATTACATATTAGTCTCTGAGCAGTTCTTTTAAAATAACTTGATTATTAATGGAAAGTCAGTAGATTATCATCTTTCATAGATCAACTGGCTGATCAGAAACGGGAATCAGATCTATAATCAACGGAAAGACGGTTAAATGAACATGAAAACAACATACAAAATAAATGATATGAGTGATGTTAGCACTTGGTGGCACATCACAAATGGTTGTGTGCAAAGTGGTTGGTTTACATGGAAAAAAGGGAAGTGAGTTGGATGAAAGTGCAGCTACTAATAAATTAACAGACCTAACAACCCCCCCTCCCCCCGCCCCCGACTGTGATTACATTATGATGACGGCTATAAAAGTACTTTATGTTCGCTCCTAAACACAATTTTGAAATTGTTGAAAACTTTGCTACCTAGAGAACATAATAACGTACTTTATGGTTCAAATAAAAACTAAAAATGATGAAACGGCCAATTTATGGCTGCTTCTTCTGCAAAGGAATATGAAAAGGCTTGAATGAATCCTAATAGGTAATATCCCAATGGGGCTTTTCAGGCAGATATTTATACAATATATCTTTATCAGCAGGAGGAATTTAATCTGGAGGAAACGATGTGTTGCTTGTAAACCTCATGCATCCAGTAAAATCTGTCTTGATCTGTCTTACGTTCTTATTAAGACCATTTAAAATCCATTTAAAAATTTGTTGTTTGCATTTATGACATTTATGTGAAAGTCATGTAAAAACGGGTCAAGATGCAATAAAGGGCTCATGCATGGTGTTTTGCTGTTTTGTGCCTAACAGATGCTGAGCAGCCGAACGACGACGACCCGACCATCGACTGTTACGATGATCTCTACTGCCCAGCTTGTGACAAGTCTTTCAAATCAGATAAAGCGTGAGTTTCCATGCAAACGTACCACCCTCCCCTGTCCAGGTTTTCATTTCCGTGGCCTTTAGTCATCACACGGATCCACATTTCAAGGGTTAATAAATACGCAGTAATTTGGAGATTTATGAAATATTTTTGTACAACTTCAAAAAGCTTAACTTCCATTTAGCAATCTTGATCTACTTGATTATCTGTCACACTTGATTCTGTAAAATGTGAAACGGCATATGTTGTGTGTGGACTTGTGCAAGGCGCTGTAAATAAATAGCTCTCTGTCTTTGTGCTTCTTGCTGTTGGTGCGAAGCTGTTCATGTTGCATGTAGTTGAAAAAAAGCAATTGCAGCCCTATCTCTGCTTCTTGGTCCTACTGGTACCATTAAAAAGAAATGAAATATGGAAATCAGTAAACACATTTACTAAACTGTAAGGTTTTTGTTTATCTACGATTTGAATTCGTGTTCCTTTCTTAGTCACATTTCCAAATATTGATTTCGCTCTTTTTTCTTTTCTTTTTTTTTTCTGCTCTGCAGCATGAAAAACCATGAAAAGTCCAAAAAGCACCGAGAGATGGTGGTGTTGCTACGGCAACAGTTGGAGGAAGAAGACAATTCATTCTGCTTGAACGGAGAGGAGGATGGGGAGAAAGAAAATGACCTGCAGGATGAGGAGGAGGAAGAGGAGGAACAGCCAAGGCAAAAGTAAATCTATTCATAAACAAGTCGGCAAAAAAAAAAAAAAAAAATCAGCAGGTGGTCACGGTTGTTTGTGTATGGTGTAAATATGTAGCTTTTATTTATTTCTCTGAAGTCTTTCTCTTCACATCCTCAGGTTGTCAAAAAAGCAAAAGAGGAAAAAGAAACAGCAGAAAGTAGTACAGGTGGGAAACGTTCTGCCTATTTCTGAGTGAAAGTGTGGAGGTGTCGAGGTTACCAAAAGTTGCTCATGAGTCTTACGGCATCCCACTGATGCTCTCTTTGTGCACAGCAAACTACCGCTGAGGTTAAAGAGGAGGAGGAGACGATACCTTCACAGACCACCTGTGAGGAAGAAGTCCCTGAAAGCTCAGAAAACCCTGGACAACCTGAAAAGCAGGAGGACCTTCCCTCTGCAGAAGTCAAAAGGTCAGTTCACTTTTTTTTTTTTTCTTTAATCCCTGTCCGTTTTCTGATCCAGCTGTTACCTGAAATTCCTAGAATAACTGCCTTCACTGATGAGCAGCTCTCCATTATTAAGGGTCAAGTAAGAGCAGTTTTGGGCTACATTTCTCTTTCTGCGTGGTGCACATCAAGCAACAGAGTCCAATTATATTCCATTAAGATGTTATTCGGTTTGTGATGTCATCTTTTTGCTCTGCACAGCTCAGACAGAAGAACTGTAATCCAAACAAAAAACAAAGATAATGGGAATGTCCTGTCATTTGTTAAAGATTTGAGAGAAGTAAATCAGCTTCTCCGATTTCCTGTTTTTAAGCCAAGAAGAAGAATAAACAAATAAAAGCCAAATAACACTGAACATACATTTAATGAAAATTATGCAATAATATTGAGACTCTTTTACATGTAGTTTCATATATAAAAATAATTTACTCTTCGAAAGGTTCTCGGAAAATTTAGATTGGCCTAAGGAGTACAAATATAGCGGCAACATGGAAAAGGCTGTACGGTTGGAACTGAGTTGAATTTTGCTCATTAGGGAAAAAAATGGATGTTGTGGCACAGACATAATACTGGCTTCATTTTAAAAACCTAAAGTTTATGACTCAATTTGTTATGTCTCATTTGAAAAGCTTACAGAGTTCTTAAGCTGAATATAGATTATTGTCTTAAAAGAAATACTTGGACTTGTATTTAAAAGCATTAAAATGTCAGGTTAGGTCCCTAAAGTTGTTTTCTTAAACAACATTGAGATCATACAGCAAAACAGTAATTTTATATCAACACAAAAATATGGAAAAGGCATTTTAAACAGCATAAGTCTGAGATTTCAGCAAAAGTTCAAAATGTTGGGTTTCTCCGGCTACAAAACCTCAAAAATACTGGTGCTGAACATGATTCTATGAGCTGTTGCAGCAATGTGTTTTTAATTATTCACAAGCAACTGTTTTGTTTTGGCTTTAATTATCATTCAATATCAAAGATTGCATTCATGATCCTGAGAGGCAAAGCCTTAAAACTGAAGGAGCCTGAACAGATTTAGGTTTTATTAATCTGAGCAGATCTACATCAACATCTTGCAGCAGCCCAGCCAGACTCCTCTGACTTTATTCTGATGAGCGACATGCGCAGACCAACAAAATACCCGCGTAAATATGCAAGAAGCAGTTTCAGTTGGCTTTTTATTTATATA
>NW_006800039.1:871073-873098 GCF_000485575.1 Poecilia formosa
GAGACAGGTGTCCTTAAATAAGTAATTATATATATATATATATAATTACTTATTTAAGGACACCTGTCTCAAGTTATTGGTTAAACGGAAAATAACTGGAAATCTAAATTTAGATTTCCAGTTATTTTAGATTTAGATTTGTCTAAAACCTCTTAGTTTGACAAAATGCAGCAGATTTTTTTTTTCCCCACCACAGATTCTTTACAATCTATGTTTTCTTGAGTGTCTCACTTTGTCTACTGCAGTGAGTGAATTATAGTGAAAATTTCAGTACACTACAAAGATGAGTATCTGCAATTTGTCAACGACATTTGTTGGAATTTACTCTAAGAGTTTCCTGAGGCTGTGGAAAAAAAAAACAACTTGTGTGCACATGAGCAATATCAGTACATCGTACAGTTTTTTAAAATTATTTTTGTAGAAAAAAAAATGCAGAGGTGTAATCTTCACACATTATTTTATCAATGCAAAAACATCCGGACACAGGATATCAGATGCTGAATGAGGCCCAGAAAGTCTATTTACTTATCATAATATTCAGTGTAGTTTCCTTCAACATATTATCTGACACATGCCTGCAGTTTACAACTAGATTTTTATCTGTCACGTAAATGTTCTCTCAGCAGCTCTGAAAAGACGAAAGGAAAAAAGGGAGGCGGGAAAGACAAGGCAAAGAACACCAAATCACACACTGAACAGTTTCCTGAGGTACGTACAAAAAGACACAGTTCACATACTGTTTAGCCTTAAATAGTCACTTTGTGTTCACTTGAGATGTTTCTGTTTCCCCCTTTTTTTTTTCACTTGAGATGTTTCTGTTTCCCCCTTTTTTTTTTATCTTTCTTTCCGGGTCTAAATTTGAGTTCCTTTGTGGCTGGAAATGTTGCAACAATTGAAGTGTGATTTCCCTGTTTGCAATTCCAGAAGGAAATAAACCTCCGCTGCGTTACCTGCAACGACGAGTTCCCCACAAGAAACAAGTTGTTTGACCATCTGAAGACCAGCGGCCACGCTATTGCTATTTCTACAAATGCTACTCACAGCTCCACGAGCAAGAGCAGGAAAGAAAAGCGGAAAAACAGATAACGCATTCTCACTGCGGCTGATAAGACTTTGACCCAAAACAAACTCATTTGGAGATGTTTTTGCTATCTGTGTGAGATAAGCCAAATACGGATCCTAACCTTCTGTCTGCAAGTTCAATAAGTGAGAGTGAAACAAGATGTAGTTTTAAAATAAAAAAATGAAAAGCATACTTTGTCCGACAAGGTTGCAGGTTCCATTGTCAGTGCATGTGTGTGCGGATTGAATTGAGAAAAGGTTGGTTTATTAAGACATAAGCTGAATTGAATTAGAAAAATTGAAACAGGAAAAAAATATATTGTTCTTATAAGGTGCTGATTGAGTTCACTGTGATGAATAGGTCAGCTTCAGGAAAAGAATAAAAGCTCCTTTTTATAAATGGCATAAAAAAAAAAAGCTAAAGAAATGAGTTTGTAATCACACGGGTTACTTGAAAAGATTTACAGAAAACAATGACTGACTCTGCTTCCAGGAACGAGTGTGTGCATGAATGGGTAAAAGAATGAATGCAGTGTGAAGAGCTTTAGAGTCCTCTGGACGTACCTGACCTCTTGTTTTGCCTCCTGACCGTCATCTTTTCCTGCTCCCTGCCTGTCGTGATCTTAATCTGCCCGTGCCTTCAGCCCCCGCTTCATGTGTCTGGGTTATGATTGCAGCCTCACAGCACATCCAAAGCTGAAAACTGTATTCAGCATCCTTGAGTCAGTACTTCGTTTGAACCATTTTTCATTTCAATCCATCCATCTGCAATAACGCGCCAAAACAACCTGTCAGAGCCAGGAGGACGCCATTGGCGTTGTCAATCATCCTTGTGTACATTCTGCTTAATGTACTAATGGGGGAGAAACCATTTACAATGACAGGAAAGTTGTTTATCTGCCATCATCGGTGGCTTTTCTCTGCTGTCAGGAAGGAACTGTAGCGTAGCAGAGAGAGAATGTG
>NW_006800039.1:873379-876029 GCF_000485575.1 Poecilia formosa
ATTTGGATGACCAAGGTTGACCCTGTTGGTATAACTCATGTTTCAAAAGCTTTCAGAATTCATCAAAGAAAGACAATGAGCAAGGACATACAAAGTTCTGGTACTGAGAACAAAGATTTAAAAAAAATAAATGTAGCAGAATAGAGATATCCTTTAATGTTGCACAGTAGGAAAGTTCAAGTGTAACAACAGCATTGACGCATGTAGGTTCTCGCAAAGGTTAAAGAAAAACATAAAAATTTAAGAATAATTAAAAAGCAACTGTTTGAATGGTTTCTCAGAGCTACCTAGTGGCAGATATTTATAACGCAAATGTTGGGTTGTTGGTTCAAATTCCCACTCCGTCCGTCTCAGCTGTTGTATCCTTGGACACACTTCATCCGCCTTACCAACCGCCCTGGTGTTGCTGATTGTATGGCAGCGTCGCCTCGGTCAGTCTGCCCCAGGGTGGCTGTGGCTATAGTGTAGCTCACCACCAAGAGTGTATGCATTTGCGTATGAATGGGTTAATGAATGTGGTGTGAAACGCTTTGGAGTCCTCTGGATTAGATGTAGCTCCAGACAAAGTTTCAACTACATCTGTAAATAGCGGCATCTTTACCCGTTATAAAAACATAATTTACACACATCTTGAGACCAAGTTCATAGACCCAATAGCCTTGTTGCACATCCCATTTGTAGGCCTTACTGAAATCCTACAGAAATAACCCACCCACTGCTTGCTCAGAGACCGATCTGTCTTTGAACTGAGCACTAAAGTTATGACGTGCTTGTTACAATACGCAAAATATTTGTGTGACAAAAACAAAAACGGTGCATGTAGGAAAGCAAAAAGCTTTTTGTGGAACCTTATGTTAACAAGAAGAAGCTCTTATGACTTTCCTAAAAGTTCCAGCTTTGCCATTTAACTAATTAAAAGGTTAGCTTTGAAGGACTGCCTCTGTGAAAGGAGAGATGGCTTTTGAATTTTCTGTTAAAAATGTTCAAATTATTGTTTTGCATGTGCATTGACTTTGGCATTACTGAAAACTAAAGTGAAAGGACATTTAGTTGGACAGGGTTGAGAGTCCACATTGGTTTGCAAGAGTTTGTTTCCTGAACAATTCATACAAAAGAGCAAAAAGAATAGGGAACAAAAGCAACTCATTTCTGTGAACCTGACATGTTTTTGACATCGCCAGCAGGGGCCACGCAGCGATACTCTGTTGCTTGTGTGAGGAATAAAAACCTTTTTAGTGGGTTCACATTCTTTTAATAAGGATCTCTTGTAAATGGTTTTATCATTCTTGGCTGCGTTTCTTTGCCTTTTGCCCTCTTCTTCTTTATCTTGATTCAAATACATTTGTGAAAGGTTTTCTGTGTCAGAGTTTTTCTCTGGTGACACAATGCTCACAAAAACTGATTTGTATCTTACACAATACAACAATACAATTTAAGGTGCAGCTTTGGATAAAAGAGTCAGATACAAGCACAGTTCAATAGAGAATCAAAGACATTGACTTTAAATGAAATGCTAACTTTGCTTTCAGCTGAAAAGACACATTTTAGACCATTGAGCAACGCTACAATTCTTTTTCTCCTTAACCCAGGTGAAAAGGCTTCTGACATTTCTGGTTCAGGAATGGATTGATGGTGAGGAATGTGGCTTCCAGGTTCCAGCCTGAGTCCACTGCCGGTGAAGCGCCCCCAAAATTCTTCAATTGATTTTTCCTTGGCAATCCTCTGGAGGCTGTGATTATTCCTGCTGCTGGCGCAACTTTTCTGAGCACACTTTTTCTTTCCATTTAACCTTCCATGAAATAGTTGTAAGCTCAAATCTTTCCGAAAAACAATATAGGAACAATCTAGTAAGGACGTCAGAAGACAGTGGAGGAAAGATCACTTAGCCCTGAGAGGAGAAATATAAACGGGACAGATTTTTCATAAAAAGCTGTGACTACTATTGTTAATTTTAGCAACTTATTTAACATCCTGAGAGCTCAACTTTACAACGCAAGTAACAAAGTAGCCAGAAATAAGAGAGGGAGAAAGCCTTTTTTTTTTATGTCTCTCCCAGGAATTACTCTAAAATTCCCCTTTATTTTCCCAACGCAAATTGAAACGGTATTTTTGCCCATGTTTTGAACGACCTGCTTCTGGAGGAATGACATTTTATGATTTGCTCTCATTGTAAAGGATGTTGGTAATACCTGTTGCTCCCTTCTGACCATCTGTCACATCAGCAGCCTTCCCCACGATTGTGTAGTGTCCAATTAGCTAACAAGTGTGTGATGATGATTGAGTCCGATTCATGACCCTACACACACACACGTTTAGTCTGAATAATAGTTTCAGAAAGTCGAGCAGGCAGTTTTGAACAATACAATTTTAATAATAGTCAAGCTCGTGTGAAACTTACAGGCGAGTGTATTTATCTTCCCATAAAGTTTGCATTGTGGCCTAAACAAAGTCTCTATCGGTAGAGAGAGAGAGAGAACGGATCTGGTGCTCGCTGAACTTTACTGGTGGGAGAAAACCAGGTTCGAGAACTGGCTCTGATTGGACAGAACCGTCTGGATTTTGGCGAGCGTCCTCTGCTCTGCCACCTTCAAGACACAGCCACACTGAAGAAGTGGCTGGGGAGAGGGAAGTCTGGGCCTCCCTTCTGAAG
>NW_006800039.1:876324-906958 GCF_000485575.1 Poecilia formosa
GTCTTGTGTTTCCTGTATTAAGAGGACTTGTAAGATAAAATTAGCAGTGACGTGAACCTGCTTTTTTCAGATTTCTGATCACATTCCCAGACTTCCTTTGAGCGTGCAAACGCTACTGCAACACGAGGAGGGATGGGAATGCAGTGTCATGAAAGCTGCTTGCTCCTTTAAAGATTTGTTGCTGTTTTTGCATTTCTTTGTTTACATTTTTCAGATCGTCACACAAACTTTAATATCAGATAAAGGTAAAATGGCAAAGTACAAAATTTAGTGTCCAAATGATAATTTGATTCAAAGGAGCAGTATCATGAAAAATCGACTTATTTGAGCTCTAATGTTATTCCCTCGACAAAAGCATACCTAGAGTGTTGCTTTGATTCTTTCATGCAAATTTGAGAAATCCTTTAATCTCCCGTGGCAACCGTTCAGCTGTGCAAAACGCTCCTCTGTGGAGCTGCAGTTTTCCAATCATCGGAGCTTCCGCTTCACAGAGCAGCTCTCCTCCGCGACTCCCCCACTCAGCTCCTTCAGACTAGCTGGCAGCAATTAGCAAACACCTGGTGGAACTGCACATCAGCTGAGCAATGTGAGCTACTTCTCGGTGCAACGCTCGTAAAAATGTTACTAAACGCTTAATAGAGGAGCACTGTTGTGATGACTTCCCGCAGGTGGATTTTCAGGAGGAGCAGGAGTTTTTAAAGAGACAGAGACACAATTTCAAGGCGTAAAATTACAAAGTTAAATTTCTTTTAAGTGATACATTATTGCATTTTATAACAACTGAAAGTAACATAGTTACTTGATTGTGTTGTAAAATGGCACTATGAACCAAAAAATACATAATACTGCCCCTTTAATAGTTCATAGGACCTATACACACAAAGTTGGCACTATGTGAAAATATAATTGACCTCAGTCCACAACCCACCATTGCTAAATAAGGAATCAATTGTGATTAACCACACTTCATTATTTAATAAGCCGAGCCTTATCAAAGTCTGATTACTGTCTGAAGCAGGCTAAAAGATCTTAAAAAGCAACACAATGTGTTGAAAAAGAAATTCTAGAACAATACGCCACAATAGGACCCAGAACCTGCCTCAGCTAAGGTCAGTTTTCATGATTTAGCACCTTGTTACATTTGCCAAAACACACACTGATGCTCCCCAAGATCTTTGGGAACATTTTCTGTGGACTGTTAAGATAAATGTGAAACCTTTTAGAAGGTCCAGGTCTCATTACATCTGGTGAAAAAGTAAAACAACAATTCAGAAGTAGGACATCATATTGACAGTAGATTATGATGGTGGTATTGTGCTATGTTGCCTCAGGATCTGGCCAATTCTGCTGTAATTTGATGTGTTGTTTTGCTCTGTATCAGAAAATCCCACAAGAGAATTCCCAACCATAAGAGTCCTCTAAAGTTTAGTTAGTTTGACTCATTCTTCTACCCTATTCTTTGGCTTTGAATGAAGAAAATGGCAATAATATGTTGTGACATGTTCTAAAAAAAAAATAAAAGAAAAAGAAAAACAACTTAAGGGTATTATGCACATTTTGACTAAATATTCAGTTTTTGCCACCTACATATTGCTGCAGGCCATTTACAGTGTGTGGGTTAAGCCATGTTTGAATGAAAGTAACGTTCATATGAAAAATCAGTTGTGCACAACAAGAAGGTCGGGATCAGACATTTGAATAATAATCAGACAATGTGATATTCTCAGTCCACATTCGTCATGGAAACTTCCCTGTTCATGCTCACAGTGGGAATTGCTTACTCACTTGCCTGACCAAGCATTTAAGGACAAAGCTGCAGAAGAGAAACAACTACAGAATGCTTCTACCTGTGTCTAAGCAACTAAATGCTTGTGTTTAATGGCCCTGTTCTCTAAATTTAGATGCAAGGAAAACCACAAAAATCAGTAAGGATCTGTATGTTGGTATTTACCAGAAAACATTCAGGTTGTTAGTGAAACGCAGCACACATTTTTCAAACTACTTGCAGATGTACATCTCTCTTTTGTTTGGCTCTTTTTAGCCCTGTTAGAATGAGAGGCTTTTCATACCAACCTGCAAATGACCTCCTTCAGTCTTACTGAAGGAGGTCATTTTTTTCATTTTAAAGTTGTTTTTTCTTTCTTTTTTGCAAACAGCTTTATGTAGCAGCTCTTTCCATTTAATCCCTGTAGCTTTTGAATGGGCATGTGAGTTGGCAAGGTCTTTGTAAGAACATGTGATTCACAGCTAATCACTCCTTTTAGGTAGACGTACTTAACAGCACAACGAAAACGGCAAGGACTAAAGCGCAGAGAGTCTTGGGGTTTAATGTGAAAGAAGTACTGCTGACATCCCTGTGTTCCATCTGCAACAAGGGCAGTCACATCCACGTGCATGACAGCACCTCTGACTCTAACAGATTATTCTTTATTTTCTTTCATTTACATTTCAGAAGTAGCCCACGTGTTTTCAATTTAAGACAATTAAGCAGAGCTCATTCAGAAGGATGAGCAAACCGTGACGAAGCCACAGTTGCTACTGTTGTACTGCACATGGTGTCGTTTTTCCTGAAAAGGCAGTATTCCTTAAAATCCTTCAGTTGTTTTTATTTATTTTTTTAATCCCATAGCTTCCTTTCTGTCTTAATCTCATAGGAATCTTGTAAAAGGGTGCAAATGTTTTGCACGTTTTTGAAACGTGACATGGATTTTTGTCTGACTTGATTGACTTGAATAATTGGAATCATTTATTTATTGTGTTATTTATTCTGCTAAGGCTCATATTTGTAACCAGTCAAAATAAAATTTTACAAAGTGATTTCCTAATGAAGTTATCTTGGTCTAAGAATGACGTCAGGGTGTTGCATTACTCAACAGAGAGACACACAAACACAAAACTGTCGGATACAATGAAATAACAGTTTACAAAAAGGGAAGTTAGCAATCTGGGGAAGTGGTTTGTGATTAAAACCTTGCAATCCCCAAAACTGATTGATAAACGGAGGCAATGTGGTAAAAGTCAAAATTTGAATCTCCAAAAGAAAAAAAAAAAAAAAAAGCAGTGCAGCTCATGAAAAGTCATTGTTAGATTTGATGTGGAATTTGTACTTCTGTCTATTTAACAACAAAAGGAAGAAAACCATTAAACTACTTCTTCAAACCTCCGCTCACTGATCAAATTAGTGACTGACCTGATGATGGTGAATATTCTCATCAGGCATCATCTTTTATTAAATGTCTGACGTACATTTAATAAAAAGATGAGGGGGGAAAAAAAATGAAAATTTCTCTAAACCTTCCCATGGACCTTTGCTAAAGTATTCGTACGATGAGCTTTTTATTACATTTGTATCACTTTGGAACAGGGAAAAACGTGCATCTTGTTTTGATTTTATTTGACAAAATTACACAAATTAATATGTATACTGTTCATGTTGAGAGGAAAGACGGGAATACATGGCATGGCAAAATCTGAAAAGGGTGCAATATCATTATATCCAACCTCCCATGTGAGTCAATACATGGGGGGTTGGACAACCTCCTTTCACTGCAATTACAGCTGCAAGCCTTTTGTGTTGTCTCTACCAGCTTCTCACATCTAAACCCTGAATCTTCTTGCTCATCCTTTGCAAAATAGCTCAATGCATTCAGTTTGAACAGAGAGGGTCTATTCATATCAATCCTCAAATATTGCCATAAATTCTCAATTGGACCTATTTTTTTTTTGTTTTGTTTTTTGTTTGTTTGTTTTTTGCCATTTAGGAAACAGCTTATTTCTCATTCCTATTAATCTCTGTCTCGTGCAATTTAGAAAAAACCCCAAACAAACAAGAAATTTAGTTAATCTTAACTGATCTAAAATTACAAAAGGTTTTTCTGATTTAATGTCTAAGAAAAAGAAAAAAAAGTCTGTCTTTTGATACAGTGTGTTAAATGTTAACGTGAGATTATAAAGTGGATGTGCTTTCTTTTTTTAGCAGCAGGGAGAAGCAGCAGAGGAAGGCTGGTAGACCACGGATGTACTCTCTTACCATGAAGATAACATGGTTTCCTTGAAGCACTTTAACAGACAGCTAGCAGAAAAATTACAAACTTTTTTTTCTTTTAACTTTTACTTAATATTTCTTTAATAAAATAAATGACAAACTTTAATTTGTTTCTCAATCTTGGACTGAGAAGCAAAAAGCCTGGATGCAGTCTGGAGGATGACATATCTTTTAGTCTATGACGAGACCTGCGAGAAATTGATGAAAAGCACTACAATTTTTATACAGGTCATATAAATGTGTACCATTCGCTTATAAGGGCAATTTAGTCCTTGTGATTTTACAGAGTGAAGTCATTGCTGTTGGTGAGAATCTGAACATTTGCATGGTAGCTTACATATCTATAACCTTGATGTTGTGAAACTTTTTTTTTCTCCCTTTCAAAACAGAAATCAAGCTACCGTTTGCTTTTCTCAAGAAAACCTTAGGTACACAACATGTATACAGTGTGTGTATATATTAATCTGACACTTAAAGACACACTGGGCCTCACAAATTATTGGCCAAGGATTTTTCAAGGATCTCCCTCTTCCTAAAGCTCTACTCCTACATGTGCTGTCATTTGGGCCGGACAAAAGACCAAGGTGGAAAGTAAAAAGATTTTTTGTGGGCCATGAAGTGAAACAAAAAAGAAAATTAACCTTTTTAAACACTGACGTATTCAAACATATGATTACTTCAGAACATCTAAATCTATTAACTAATAATTCATTATATGAAATGTGAGTAACTACAATATATCCGACTCCTTTTTGAAAACTGAAATCAATAATTTATTCTAGTATGCAATGAATTTTTTTAGAGGTAAAATTCAGAAATCTGTTAACAATGTATGTACACATACAAGCAGAAACAGACAGTGCTTTATTAATACCTTTTTCAAATTTGAAGCTAATGATCTTTTGAATAACGTCATACGGTTTCGAAAGTCACAAACTGACTTTTCCATCCAGCCAAATCCAGCCTTGACCTATACAATCACACAATATTACTGTCACTATTTAAATACCTAGCAATTTAGCTGAAGCTAAAACCAGTGACACACACACACAAAAAAAACATTATACAGGAAAAGAAATCTGTGTTATGCATACGTTTAAAACTTTTAAATTGAGACGGTTGTTATGTTCACCATACATTTAATTGTTCTCTTAATCTAACCTTGTCAGCAGCGTGGGTCTCTCCTCTTTCTCATAGTGGGTTTAAAGACTCCCTGATGTAGTCTTTGGGAAACCGCACCGTTCCTCCCATTCCTTCTAAAAACAAACACACTCACATTCCCATGGTCCCGTCCCTAATCACCCAGGCTGCAGCTCAGAGCATGAGAACAAAAAAAATAAATAATAATTAAAATGCAAGAGAGCACAGTTTAATGATGTCGGCACTCAACACAAGTATGAAGTACCTGAACCGACTGTTCAAAGTGCCTCCTTGAATATCTCTTTAAACTACCCAGTACTATAGAGAGTTTAATAAAAAATATATTTTCTTTTTCACTCTGGAATATTAGCACAAGGGGGGGGGGAATGAAATTAACTTCTACAAAGTTAATGTCTTTTATCCCTATGCAGGTGACTGTCAACTAAATTGAACCTCTATTCGACTCAGTTCTATGTCTGCTAGCTCAATTTATTCATTTCCAAAAATATATAGTATATAAATTAATTAAACCCATCAGTCTCACGTTCTGATTCGATCGCAGTAATAATACACCACGGTCAAAATTTCACTTTGCAGAGCCATTTGGTAAAATGTTGTATAAAGGAAGCCCGGCAATTTGAGTTCAACAATTGACTTTGCAGCAATCTCTCCTCTTGAGCCAGTACTCAGCTAGTTACATTATGCAACCACTGGAGCCTCTCAAAGTCATATGTGGTAAGTAGCACCACATTTCTTGCAAGAGCATATATTGCAAGAAATGTACTAGACATTGTTAATTTTAGGACTTCTAATTTAAAAGTATTCGCTTTGCTGACATGTTTATCCATTAAAACCCGATGTACTTCTGGATATAAATGGTTGTATTTTGCACACCAGAGCACTGATCATTTAATTTCCCTCGGGAATAATAAAGTATTTTTAAATTGAATTGAATTTTCTTAGAGATTTTATAGTTAAGATAAACTTTGGGAGGTTGTGTGTATAAACATCTTTGGCACATGTGCTCTTAGTAGCTTCCTCCCCGCAGGCCTTGAATGCATCAAGACACATGGTGTGTTTAATGTTCATAAACCGATTTAGCTGCGATTCACCGGACTGGATCTAATTCAGGATCATTATTTTATAGTACTGGAAGAAATTTTTTTTCATATTACCTTTCGGCGCTCGTCCAACCAGCAGTTATATTTTCAATAACGCAACTAACACAGCAGATCATGTCAAATCAAGGCATTTTAGCAAATTCATATCCAGAATTCAGTCATGCAGACAGAGTCACATTTAACCCTAGTAGTGGTGTAACACAGTTCAAATCTGTTACTAATGACAATTTGTAAATAGTGTTCTGTCTCTAAGCCTGGCTGGTTTTGTTCACCACCTCAGCAAGCATGCAGTGAGTGAAACTCCTTTTTGCTTCTTAGAAAGAGACCTTCATCACTATGACTGGCCTGAGAAATAGTTCTGGAGTACTCTGTGTTCATAATACAGCTCATAATACAAAATCCCTCAACCATTGATGCATATCCGATTATTAACTTAGCTTTGATTCCTTTTGGTCAGACTTCAGTAATCACAAAAGTTTCATTGATCACAGCTCATTTTCACATAGAACCCACTTTATTTTGACAGTCACTCGTTAAGTTGACCCAGCCAAAGGTATAAACTGACAAATACACATGGAAAGGGAGATAAATATGCAGATACATGCAGATGGTGGAGCTTTTCTTATTCCATCAAGGCTCCACTCTCAGACACAGCAGCTGGTCTGATTATAA
Source organism: Poecilia formosa (assembly GCF_000485575.1). NCBI lineage: Eukaryota > Metazoa > Chordata > Actinopteri > Cyprinodontiformes > Poeciliidae > Poecilia > Poecilia formosa. The sequence goes on from NW_006800039.1 coordinate 883,303, forward strand.
TCTTAGTTATGTTTTAATGTACAGCACTGCATTGAATGAATGGCCGGGGACATGGATGGGAAGCATAGATTACATAAGCAATTGGGCACTTTCATAGTTCGTTTGTTGAGACTATAGAATAAAACTGTTAGTTCACTACATTTGTTCTTCAAAGAACAATCTGAATGTTTCTGAGAGTTCATAACTCTCAGAAAGTTATGAACTTTCTGAGTTCATAACTTCATAAAAAAAAGGACCTTTTTTTGATGACATAGGCTGTTACAGATCTTTTCCCTAATGTACAATATCAAGACACGCGTTTATGAAACACTGTTGGCTATCGGATGGTAACCTGAAAGTTGGTTGCTAACAGAATAACAATCTAAAATGCAGGGCTGCATTAACACATTCACCAAAATAACCCCTTATCTCTATCTCTGCCCATTTACAGTTCCCAGTGTAGAGTCTCAAGAAAACTTGTTCAGTGAATTGAAAAACACAGACGAGGCCCAATATTCTGGATTATCTAACGGGAGAATAGTCAAAGACTCCTCTCTTTGTATTGTGAAATCTCCTAGAAGACTAAATGGTTTCTTATTGGCAAAAGGGGGTGCCAACAACTACGTATACAACTGATGTTATTGTTAGAAACAATTATTTTATCTTTCAGATCAAAAACTTGGATGGAAAAAATGTAACCAATAATAAGAAAACATTTAAAACTTACTAAAAATTAATTTTTACCAAATCCTACTTTTTGATTACATACATGTAATTCACCCTGAATGCATCATTAGTATAAACCTCCAACTAAAACATTGGAATATGATACTCCAAGGTAAAGCACAAAGTTTGGTTACTTTATAAAAATTAGTAAAAAAAATAAAAAATAATAAAAAGAAAATACTGAGAAAAAAAAATACAATAAAATAAAAATCAGGGCACATAAAAAATGACTGGCTGGAAACACATTGGGTTGAGTCAATAAATCATTGAATCTAGTTTTATCTTGTATTTTTTCAGAATGTTCCTGTCCAGTAACCACTCGTTAAACATTATTTCACTAAAAAGAAAAAAAAAAAAGATAAAACCTTGGTATTTAGAACATGCTGAGTGCTAAAAGAACTGGGAGACTTTAATTAAATTGGAAATACTTTATCAGAATATGCTATGTTTCTCTATAAACTTTAAGCCACATTTTTTTTTCTCTTTCTGTAAATATTTTCAATCTGTTTGATAGATTTGCTGAAAATCCACTTGCAGTTCAAGGGCAAATCAGATCATTTAATGGTTCAAAGTGCTCTACAGAATAAAAGCTTTATTCTAGAGACCTTCAACAATGAACGTAAGAATGTCTACCTCTCTTTTGCAAGCAGAGCAAATGAAGGCAACAAACAGTTGATTAAATGTAACTGAGTTCCTTGTGAGCACAAGGTGAGTTACAGTATAAAGCAGTGACAGATGAACGTATAGTGTGTGAGATAAATAGTGTCCAAAATGGGAGACATGGTCAGGTTGGTTTGAATGAATAAAATCATCATTTGAAAACCACTATACTTTTGTCAAAACAGATTTTTTTTTTTTTATAAACTCAATTAAATATTTAAGTGTGGGGGGAAAAAAGAGAGGAAAAAAAAGCCCCTGCATATACTAAAGTGGATGTAATCAGAAATATTTTTTTTTTCTTCACGTGTTTCCTTAATACTTGCTTTAAACTAAAAGCTAATTAGAATTTCTTTTGGTCACATAAGCTTGGTTAACTTAATAAGTGTGTCTCTTTTGCTACCATAATAAAAAAACAGAAATAGCAATAAAAACAAGTGGAGATGTCATGTTGACAAAAGGCCTTTTTGTACTGAGAAAGAACGTTTTATATGCTTTTTAACTAGGACCTAGATGCTGTGCAACACTCATCTCTCTATTTTGCGCTGACCCTGGAAACTGCATTTACTAAGGATAAAATTAGCCCTGCTGTACACAAGTACAGCAGGGCTGTACCCAATCGATGTTGCAGAAAACATCGATTGGGGAAGTTCTTACTTAGGCAGAAACTAAGCACCATCTTAACGTTATTAAGCTAGGCAACAGTTATAGAAAAAGGTGAAAAAGAGGTTTGTGCCAGTGAGATTTAGATGACTTCTTACAATTTGCAGAGCTCTGTAGAAAAATGTTCAGAACATGCAGCTCTTCCAGTAAGACCTCAAAAATATCACACTAATTATGCTTTCTTTCTCCCACTCCATGCAGAACGCTGTTATAGAATAGCTCCTCTGCAAAATCACTGCTGTTCGCTGCACAGCTTTCCACATTTTTGCAAAACGTATAATTAGACTTGTACATGTACCAGTATCTGCATCTGCTGTTTTTCATAACTGTAATGTTTTCTTAACTTTTTATACCGACACTACTCTTAAGTTTCTTTTCTAAATTTTTATCATATTGCATTTATATGATAAAAATATATTCCAAAAATGGAATATATTTATTTATATTCCATTTACTTCATGTGTCAAACTCAAGGCCTGGGAGTCAAATCTGGCTCAGAAGAGCCTTCAAAGTAACAGCTGTGTGCTTAAATACTATTTTATCAACTAAATCAAAGCAGTTTTTATCTGTATACTATGAAATTACATCAGCGTGAAGAGATGTTTCATATTAATTCATTTTAAGGCATACTTATTGAATGCAGAGGCAGTTACTTATTAATATTTAAAGTATTTCTGTGGGTTTTATCAATACTTTTGTTCATCGCTGGGCCTGTGGAGGACATTCATGAGTTTGACATGGCCAAAAATGAAAATGAGATACCCCTGATTTCTGTGTTAGTTATTACTAGACACTGTCATATTCTGTTCTCTCGCCTTTCTCGAGCCGCATCCGGTCATTTGGTTTTATAAGTTCAATATATTTAACACAAACTATCAGGGAAACTTCAGATCTTCAAAGATCCACTGTTTAAGCCTTAACATGGTTTATTCTCTGTATGTAATTTATTCTCTGTTGGTGCATTTTAGGTTTGAAGTAAATGACTTTTTAAAAGTTTACTTCACCCTGTACAAGAGCTCTATAGAAACTCTATAAATCTTGCAAGTTAAACCAAAAGAGAAGGGAGCATATGGCCAGGTGGAGATTTCATTACTGTCTGCAATTTGTGTTTGTCTTTTACACGTGAGGTCATGTGGAAGAACACCCTGTTTGTGCTATTCTGGCGTATTTAAACACCTGGTTTTGTCAGATAAACTTTCATTCTAAATAGATCTAGTAATATACTCAAATAAATGAAAAATAAGAACAAAAACCTTTTAAACATCTTTTTAAAAAATGCAATTTGAGGTAAGGAAGAAATTGCAGCTGTATCTCACTCACGATGGGTAAGACTTGCAGGGAGCAGGGTGTCCTAACTTTTTGCTCAGTTAGAGTATATGTTTGTTTAATGAGTGAAACAAGCTACAACTTTGGTGTAAATCTGTGATTAAATCACTTACTTTTCACAATTTTATGAAAATCCATTTTTAATGCACCGAATGTTAAGTGGTGTATCCCACCACTACTCTGCCCGTCAAGCAATTTGGGTTCCTTGCGTTCGAAAAGTGCAACATTAATAAAGCTAATTTGAGTTGTATGAAGTGCAGACTATCTTAATCCCTGTTATTAAATTTATTGAGATACGAAACTGGAGCTCTGTCATTAATAATTCAACTTCTGTATTTCTCCTAGAGATTTATCAGCCATTAAAGAGGCCTTCTAAGATGCACTTAAACACAATAATTTGTCTCCCTTTGCCCTGTTTTTTGCCTGGTGTGAAGCTGCACAGGCACATCTGTGGAAGGTCTTGTGTTCGAAACGCTGCCTCTGTGTGATGTTCCATTGAAATAATATGATAAGTGACTGTTTTGTAGGTGAATTTGATCTTGTCTGTTTGCCACGAAGAAACAAAACAAAAAAGAAAACGTTCTTCCAGGAAGGCATTGCAGAACGGCACGCACCTGGAGTATAATATTAAGGTGTGTTTGTCGCTCTGTTTTGGTGGCATTTGAAATGATCCGATTGGCTTTTAATCTGATGGAAAACAGATGAAGGATTTACCTCCATTGACTTTACATTGTCCAACAACAGGAATATGCACACACCATCTGCTGTCTCATAATAAAGACATTTAATGTACTGTAGTAATATTTTCACATATTTGCAAATTCTCTTCCCCACTGAAATTGTCAGGTTGTAAGTTCAATTCATAAACAAATAATGAAGTATACAAAAAAAATCAACTTTAATTGGGATTTTACAAAATAGACATTACGCAGTGCACAATTACAAAATCTAAGTCAAATTAAAAACTTGCAAGTTTTTAATTTGACGTCAGCAAATTCAGCTGTTCTCCTTCAACTGTGTGACACTCATCAGTAGCTTCAGACTGTCACCATCACTTGTCTCACCAATCAGTTTGTACACAAGTGCATCACATGGGTAAATGTATGACTATTGTTGTATATAATCAAACAACTTTCACACATTTTTCAATCCAGTTCCGATTGGACCTGATGTATGATAAGAAATATTACTATCGTCCTTTGTTAATGTGTCGTGTGACACTTCTTTCATTACCTTAATCTATCTTAAGGTAATGAGATAGATTAAGATTCATATCTCAGAAGAGATATGAATTTATCTCCTTTATCTCAGAAGAGATAAAGATTAATTTATCTCTTCTGAGGAAAAACTTCATTATTCCGTTTGCATTGTTATTTTTAAAAAGACAGACATTCAGGACTGATAAACACTTCAAAACATAAGTATGATGCTATTTAGTTGGAAGCTGAATACATATGAATCAATTGTACATTATTCACAGGTGGGGTTTTTTATTATCCATGTTCAATGGTATCTTTTCCCTTTTTTCTTACCTTAAGGCCTGAAATTAAAATAGATTTTTGTAGGGTTTTCTATAATATACACATCACAGAACAGGTATTACTTTTCAAATGGTTATCATGAAACAAAACTTGAAATAAAAAAATAAAATAAAAACGAGTGACAAGGATTATTCTGGCCTTGAATCATTTTCACAGCCGCCATTTTGTGAAAGAATTTTACAATAACACCCCCTTTGTTCACAGTGTTATGAGGTCACTGTTAAATTTGTCCTTCTCCAATGTACCTTATTGACTTGATGCACAAACTGCATATCTTTTAAGTAATACTTTAAATGCTCCAAAAGATGTCCGGTATAAGTAATCAGACACTAAAACAAGTTTTCCCACAAGAATCAGGTTTCATCAGATTCCATTTTGACAATCTAATTAAAAACCGTCCGCTCCCACAATTTTTGAATTGTATTCTTGACACAACCAAAATACAATTTTTTGCATCAATCTTAGGTTATTTGAATAAAATCTCATTTATTAATAATGCAAAGATACATTGTGTTATGTACAGAAGATGAATTGATCACATATGAAAAATGTTAAGACAAAAAAATTGTAAACTAATCTGATTTAAAGCCAGATTCTCTTTATTATAAATTAATTTTTTTGACATTTAGTAAGGAAGCAGAATGTAGGTGATAGACAGTGAAAAATATATTTATATATTTAGTACAGAACAATTAGTGTGTTAAGAGCTTGCAATTAAACAGTAGCTTTTAAAATGTTCCCGTTTTAAAAAATTAAAGGTACCAGAGAGTAATATTTTAACCATTATTAAAGATGAAAACGTTATCCACTTTTGTAGTATATCTCTGTGGTTCCAGGCTCGCCTCTGAGTCATCTGACCTTCTATTGAGCTTTCATCTTTTCTCCATGTAGTTGTGGACGGATTTGTTAAAAACCGCCAGGAAGAAATCCGCATCTTCCTTCGTGATGCACATGGGGGGTTTGATGCGGAAGATCTTCAACAGAACAACAACAAATACTTAAGTAAATACAACAAGTATTCGTACCTGTGCAAGAATACAGACAATTACAGGCAGATAATGAATGGGAAGCGATGCAGTGCTCTGACTGAAGTAGTGATTCAAAGGCAGTTCTTCTGGTTCTGAGAAAATAAAACATGGTGAATGCAATGTTTCTCCTTCTCAGTTTGTCCATCTTATTTCACTTTGGTTTTGTGTTTTTGGGATCAATTTGAGCTTTGTCTTTCTTTTGAATTTCTGCATATTGATTGAAATTCTGTTTTGAGTTTTACTTAAGTTTTCTTCTGCAGACCTCAGTTCTGGATTTAGTTTGGGGATCTGTCTCTCATTGAACATGTAGCTTTTACATCATGTTTAAGAGTTTATTTGTCAACGTTTTGTTGGTTCCTGGATTCAGTCTCATTCGGGGTTGTGAAATGTTCCTTGTTTGTGTATAGAGTCACTTACATTTTGTCCTCTAAATACATACCAAATAGATTAAGGCCTGTTAAACTGTGAAAAGATAATATGTGTTGGTAATTAAGTTTTTTTGCATTTGTATAACAACTAGGGGTGCCCGTTTAGACTGCCCGGCCAAAAAAAAAAAAAAAAAAAAAGCTCATATGCTAATATTACATTGGAACGTCTTTGGTTTTGATACAGCATACATTTTCTTTGGCATTGTTTTGATAAGCATCTGCAATGTCACAATATTTCTTCCTTTCCAATGTTGCTTTAAATTTTCACATTTTAAATGTCTGTTTCTTAAACAGATTAGAGTCTTTTCCACAACCACAGGACGTGTCTTTCCATGTGGTAGTTTAAGAAATGAGAAACTGCTCGTTTCATCAGCAGGGGTCAAAAAACTTGTTGCCAGCTGGAAGACAAGTCGTTCAAGCAGTAACTGTCCAATAGGAAGCTGGTGCCTATTTGCTCAGTTAAATTCAGGTGGTTACTTCTCTTTTTAGGCAAGGAAGTGTTTAATCTTTTTTGGTTATTATTACGCTCGTTTTCCCAGTGCTCTGTGTATTCATTCTGTTTATTAATTAGCTTCTTTCAGCATCTCCTGTCCCCTCCCCTGTCACAGCTCCCATGTATTCTGTAATTTTACTGATCTGTGAAGCTTTCCAATACTCACTCTTCCTCATGCAGGTTTTTTCCTCATCCTTTGCTTGAATTTACTGCTTTTTTGCCTTGTTGTCCCAGGTTCCCCCTGAGCTTTTCCCTCCGTGCTTCAGTTTAACAAGTTCCCGATCAATAATGAAACACCTATTCATAACTACTCCACCATCCTCCATTTGATTTCTCCAAACAACTTTTTTTTCTATAAAATAGCATAGCCTCCTCATGTTATACATCATGACTAACCTCACTTACATCTTTGGGAGAGCATTAAGGGAAGAGGAAAGAAACAGATGACATATAAACAATAAAAAAAGGGTTTGTCTTCTTTTTAAATGGCAATTTTTGATTTATCAGACTTTTCTTGTTTCACTAATCTCTTTTCTTTTGACATTTGGTTTTTTATTATTATTGATTATAAATGCATTGAAATACATTGGAACATATATATATATATATATATATATATATATATATATATATATATATTATTTTAAAACTCAATAAAACTTAATATTTCAAACATTTCTGGACATGTCTGATATCAAGGCATATAAAAATCGGCCTGCTGTAAAGTAAGTCTGAAAAGCTAATATGAAATTAATCATTTATATCAGTGTGACTAAATCAATAAATTAAGGGATGGTAAGCCTTGATCTTTAGCATGTACTCCATGTAATTTACTCAATTTTTATGTGAGCAGGATTCACGTTACCTGTCCGTAAACTCCTCCTTTGCCTATGAGGACTCCCATATCTTTAACATCCTCAAAGATCTCGGCGAAGTCCTCAGGAGGCAGTGGATCTCTGCTGGTCTGCAAATGGACGAGAAGAAAGCTTTGAATAGAAGTAGTAGTCCTCAGACAGCCACAGACCAGCCCAAAATGATTCCTACCCCTGGAAATTTAGGTTTAAAGCTTTATTTCAATTTTTACCAACATGATTCTCTAACTGAAAGTAATATGCATGTTTTTAGAGGTCAGAGTCCTGACTTGAACATGACAGAAAATCTGTGAAGATAGTTGCAGATTAGGGTGATGGGAAGGATGGAGGGCAAAATATAATGTGGAAAATCTAAAGCAACATCTCAAGACATCAGCCAGTAAGTTGAAATGTGTCCTGCTAATAGACATGAACGTAAACGTACCGCCAAATTACAGCCATCACAGAATCAACTCTCTGGAAGTTTTCAGAGTTTTAGTTGTCTTGTCTGCAGCAACAGGTTTAAAAATGAAAATAGCAACAAACTGTTATAACCAAAATGTTTCCTAATGAGAAGAGCTACTGTTAGAGAACATTCGCTGCAGATTGGTTTGGTCGGTTCACAAATGCAGAGGGCAAACGTTGCAGCCAGCTGGGACACAGCTGAACCCTGCCCCCAGGACGCATTGTGCAAAAAATGCACGTTATACAAGCAGGGGAGATGAGGTGAGAGTCTCTTCTGTCACACACTCAGTACCTTGTCTTTGACCATTTCCACACCGATCTGCAGCCCTTTTCCACGGACGTCGCCAATGATTTCATACTTGTCTCGAAGTTTTGCCAACTCTGTCATTAGATAGGTGCCCACATCAAGACTGTTCTTCTGTGTGCCGTCCTCTATGATTGTCTGCTTAAAAAAAAAAAAAAAAAAAAGCAACCGGGAATCAGAGAGAGCTGCGTGCTCCAGAGAATTTGAGGATACCGTCTTTCCAAGTCAATCTCGTTGACAGGAAATTACTCACATCAAGCACCGCTGAGGCAACGGCACAGGCCACAGGATTTCCACCAAAGGTGTTAAAATGCACCCCCTTGGCAAAAGAAGCAGCGATTTCTGGAGGGAAATAAAACATAAATTAACAAGCTCACACCTTTAGCCACTTCAGGTTCTACTTGATGTCAAGCATTCAGCACACTATGTGAAAAGTATTTAAAAAAAACAACACTTTTTTCATGTTGGCTTTTGTTCCTGTTCCATTTGTTTCTTGGAAAAAATCAAACATCTTGAAACAGCTGGAAGGTCTTTAAGTAAGCAGAAGTTTGATTATTAACCAAGTGCCATGGAAACTGGTTATCACAACAACAAGAAGCAACATGTGATGTGCTTCTTCCAGAAATAAGACCTGCTTGTTTGGAAGTGTGAAGTAAATCCTGATGGCAATCAGCAAACAAGGCTGCATAGATGAAAAGGTGGAGAGTGAAATCAATGAACCACTGAGGTGAGGGTCAAAACAGCTTGCTTCTCCAGCCCTGATTTAATTTAATAATTTTTTTTTTTTTTTTTGGTAAGAGATCATTGAAGTCAATAAGTCTGGCAGGTTGCTAATAATGCTCCATTAATAAGGATGATATCGAACATCTTTAATGGCTCTATGTTCTTCTCTTTATAACTCAAGTTCTGTGACAGCATAATCTTCATCATTCACAACAATTTGTCTTCCATCTGCAGATAATAGACAAATAGATAAAGTTGCAAGTAACAAACTGGAAGTGTAAAGTGTATTTTGCTGCCAGAAATAAGGAATGATTTCTGCTCTTCATGTCAAATTGAACTGCTAAAGAGAATCAAAACTGCTGCAGTTATTTTGACTGTGTGTATACAGAAATAAATCTACGAGTGTTTAAACTAAATAGATGTGCACGATTTACTGTCTCAGGCGACAAACAGAACCTGTGAATCCTCATGATGTTAAAAAAAAAAGAAAACGATTATTTAATATGATCCCTTGATGTTGATAAATGATAAATGTATATTCTCACCTGGTGTTGTAACAACAGCTCCCATAGGGAATCCATTACCGATGCCCTTTGCCATTGTAACCATGTCAGGGATGACATCATGTCCTTGGAAACCCCAGAAGTGGCTTCCAGTTCGTCCAAATCCAGTTTGAACCTAACAGGTGCAGTAAGAGACAATATGGGGATTCATCTGCACCTTGCGATGTGCTGATTGCTTTTGCAGTCTTTCCTCCCACGTATAACATAACAGTGTTGTCAAGGAGTAATCTACCCACGTATGCAGATATATGCCATTTCCATTTTAATGTTTTTCCTTAGACAAGCAGAAGGAAGACTCCACCCAAACAGTCATTTTCGGTAGCTTTTGTTCTAGTGATTTTTCTAACTGAAATGCGAAATGGACTTTATCAAATAATCAAACACAGTAGTTGATTCTGAAATAAAAGCACGGCATATATCAAACTGAGCTTAGCTCTAATGCGTGACTTACCGACTGATAAGACGTCAGTTTTCCAGCTGTAGCACATATTTATGCCTTCGATTTTCAGACGAAGATAACCAGAGTAAGCACAAACGTTTGCAAATGATGATTTTATCTATGAAGGAAAACATCTTTTCAAACTGATCTGCTCTGCCCTTGTTCAATAATGAATTGCAATTAACTTAATTTCTTTCTAAAACTGTTGAGCTTAATTCACAAACCACGCCGGAACTTATAAGTACAGCCAGCACATTTTCCCGATTTAAAAGAAACTCAAGATCACATCCGAAAAGTTAACATCTATCAGTTTGGGAAGGGTTGACAATTCCACTGCTAAGGCTTTGGGACTCCAACAAAACACCTACTGAGGCATCCATTTAGAAACTGAGAAAACGTGGAACAGCTGTGAACCTCTCCGTGACTGCTTAGGCTATCAAAATTACTCCAAGGGCGCACCGACGACTCATCCAGGAGTCAAAAGAACCCCAAAAATACATCTACAGCAGTTCATACTCCTTTTCTCATTCAAGGTTGGTGTTCATATTTCCAAACTGAGAAAAAGACTGAATAAAAACACTATCACTGGAAGGGTTCCTTGGATTTTTTTTTTAAAATTCACTTGTAAAAAAAAAAAAAAAAAAAGAAAGGGGAAAAAAACCCCATCTTGATAAGCTCTGAAACATTTGATAGCATTTTAGCAAAAAGAACATCATACCATAAACAAATCACACATAAGCACGGTGACTGTAAGACTGTCAGATTGGGTTCTATGTTTATATTATGATCTAGAGGATTTGCAACAAGTAATAGAACCATTAATTGTATTCTTTGTCAGAATTGTTCATAAACCTACAGAAAACTGAAAATCAGTCAATCTCATGTCACACGTAGTTCAATGTGGGTCAGCGGCACTGGATTCATTTTTGAGGTGGGGGGGCCATGAGGTGTTTCGTCATTTTGGATATCAGGCGCGCGCACTTGCTCAGTTGTCATGATGGCACCTGTCAATCCACTCTGGGTTTGTTGCAATTTGTCCTGAAGTGATCTCCCCTCACCTGAAGGACAAAGTTGTCGTGTCTACCATACGCTGAGGTCTGGCTACTGATTTACTGATTGCTGGCTATTAAATGTGCGGTCATAAAGATTTGGTGGAAAATAATCCGAAAAAATGGTTAAAAGTTGTCAGTTCGGTTGTCATGCTTTGCACAGAGCATTAGAGGGCGGAATAGAGTTTATTCCATTTTAAAACTGGTGTCTGGAAAAGTTGGACAAATGCCTGCAGGCGACCTCATGAACAGCTGAATACAGAGATTGATGGTATTAAAACAGCATGTTGCATGGCATTGTTTTGTCATCATTATATCATATGCTTAATGGTTAAAGATCAATGCATCAAGCTCGGTCCAAAACAATAAATATGTGCTGTGTCTACAAATGCGTCCAGTTCCTTACTAAAGCAGGAACTTTTCAGGCGTGTGGTGCAAATATTCATAGACATATGTGATCAAAACATAGCTCAGATATACACTTGAGTAATTGCTCACCCAGGGGCGCCTGCATGATATTATCGGAGGGCAGCACAACACCATCACCGCACCTGACCCACAAGAGCACAACCACATCTCCAACGCGCATCATGTGCGTGTTGCGAAAAACCAGCACAAACCTTAAACCACACAAATACAGGCCATGTGTGCGTAATGCGGATGGTCCACTAAAACAGCGGACCTATTTATTTATTTATTTTAAATTATGCTAAATAATAAAGCCATGAAAGCAAAGTGTGATTGGAGGAGATCCCCATGTTCAGGTGGTGTGTCAGACGTCCAGAGGAGGTGAAGCAATGTTTCAACTAGATTTAACTGTTTAGCCCGCAGTCTTACTTGCAGATGTGAGCTACAAGTATCCTATCAATCCTATGTGTGCTACAGAGTGGATTGAGTGGATTCTCATTTAATTTTAGGAAGATCTGGTTTAGACAGGGACCGTATCAGAGTCAAAGCCTTTTTGTTTAGATGTAGGTTTTATCTGTGCCTCTGTCTTTATATAAGTACAGAGAGATGTCAGTCACAGATTGTCAGAGCTGCATGCGGTCTGTGTAAATGTCTGGTGGGACCAACGAACGGGCAGGGCAGGGCCGTAAAGTGGGAGGGCCAATGGCCCTCTGGACCCCCCATGTTCCGGCACCTATGGATCTGGGTAAAACTCTCTGTTTTTCTGGATGTGTTACCGTTGTCTCAGGAGAATTGAAAGCCTCCAGTTAATGACCTTATGCTGAAGGGAACATAACTTAAGAAGTCAGACAATAACCTGAAGCACGTCAGCTTTGAATGGCTCACAAAAAGAAAAAAAATAAATAAATAAATTATTTTGGAGTGGCCTTCTCAAAGTCTACTCCAACTGAGATACTGAGAAATAAAATTAAACTGTCTTTCATGCTCGAAAGCTTTCGGATGTGATTGAATAGAAAACAATTATTCAAAGCACGGAGGGCCAAAGTTTCTCCTTGGTGCCATAAAACATTCATTGCCAGTTATGACAAATAGAGGTTAAACCAGTTTTTAGGTTCAAAAGAAATGATCCTTTCAGATAGGAACTTGTTGGTTTGCATGCTTTTGTTTTTCCTCTTTCCTTTTCTTCACCATTTGAAAACCACATTTTGTATTTACTCAGGGTATAAGGTAAATCTGAAACATTATTTTTCGCAACATGTACATATATAGTTATAGTTTCATGAATGAAATTTAATAATGTTAAACCCTTTAAAAATTTTATTTAATTCACTGGCAATGAATGTATAAAACTTTTGGTAATGCCATTCTACAGAAGTGACCGGGCAGATGATGAAAAACCTCAAAAGTTTACTGATACTCTTAATAGCTTTTGATTTTTAAATAATAATAATAATAATAATAAAAAAATCTAAATATATATCAGACCTCATCAGCAATGCAGATCCCTCCTCTCTCTCTTACAAGTTTGAAAGCCTCCTTGAGGTAGTTTTTAGGGTACTGAACAGCTCCTCCGACTCCCTGAATGAACCAGACATATTAGCAAAAACATGGAACATATAAGTGGAAAAACATATGAGAAAAATTATAGCAGAAATGTCTCATTTTTTGATAAATATACTTAACCACCATGCATGTTTATCTACCTATACATTAAATACCCATGGTGACAAATCCCAAGAAAATAAAAATAAAAATTATAGCAAAATCTAGACTTATTTCATGTGACTGAGGTCAACCTGTTGTGTTCACAGCCAAACAGACTTTAAAAAGAAACTGGAAGAAGAGTAATAAAGGAAATAAACAATATTTTAAAAAAAATCTAAGAAAGAAGTGGCAACAATTTATCCATTAGTTAATTTGAAAGATTTCAAGTCAAAATTAAAACTACTGGGGGAAAAAATAACACACTGATGTGAGCATTATTTCCAACATCATAATTGTACGATTTCTTGAAATGTAAAAACAACACCTGAAGAGGTTCTGCAAAGAAAGCAGCGATTCTAGGAGGGACGCTTGTAGCTAATGTCTCTTTAAGTTGTTTGATGTATTGCTCATTCGCTGCGCAGTGACCTGTATAATAAAAAAACATGGAAAACTCTGAAAAATGCTGAGCGGTCACGTAACAGGATAGAAACAACTAAAACACGTTCAACCTCTCTCCCACCTGATTTGAACTGTTTTACTTTAGTCCCAGAGCACAGATATTTAAAAAAATAAAATAAAATTGTTAAAATTAGTTTTTCCCCTGACTTGTTTTCTATGACTGTGTCTTAAAATAACAGTAGACGCCTCGTGTCAGAATGAACTTTGCAAAGAGACTAACTTTTCACCGTGGTTAAAAGTAAGTCAATGATCAACAGGAGGAGACTTTGGACTTTACTCTGCTGATTCAGCACTTTTTCCTCGTCTCCTCACATTTCACTTTTAGGAGTTCAGCATTTGTACTTTTACAAGTTTCATTTGTTAAAATTAAGATATTTTTGACTGGTTTGAACAATAAGTAAGAACTGCTAACAATATAGCATTATAATGTCTGGTGCCATTGGGAGTTGTACAAATATTTAAAGGCTAAGGAAACACTCTAGCTCCGAAACATCAAACATTAATTTTTTTTAACAGAACATGGCTGGATGACATTATATGATTTCTTTTTCCTGTTAATGAGAACTGAGTCTTGTGTGGCCATGTCTGTGTACCTTGAGCACAGCTACAGTCTCTGGTCGTCTGCACAGGTGAGTCCCTGCAGTGCCTTCCTCCCCAAGGTCCTCTGAACACATCCGGACACATCGTCTGTTTAATTGGCAGAAAACAACACAGCTGGGTTAAAGTGGCAAAAACAGAAATTCTTACATAATAAAGCAGTAGAAAAATAATTTAAACTATAAAACTGAAAGAGTGTTAATTAGGGCAATACTCTGAATGCTGCAATTGTGCAAAAAATAACAAGAAAGTATTAAATATGAAATGCAATTATATTCAATAATGTTTGACATATTTGAATAATAAAAACTGAAACGAATGTAAAAAATATACACTTCTCTGTGAGTACATCTTAGTACATTAAATACATTCCAGGGCTGTTTTGTTTCTTCAAGACATGGACAAAATGCCATAATTTAGCAACTATGTACACTGCTTTTTTCCTCAGAACATCCTGAAGGACAATAGCCATCACTTCAGCTCACCTGATTTTTGTTATGAAACACGATAGGGATCTAAAACTATCAACCTCAGAATGTTAACAAAAATAAACTGAAGGTTTTTGGAGTGGCTTGAATTGAAAAACAATTCTTGCAAAAATCCTTAAAATGTGTCTGATTCAGAAAATGCCTCCACAAAAGAGTTCGCCACAATCCCTCTACCGCAATGTAAAAGACTTGTCACCAGTAACTGCTTGCCAGTGTGGCGCAACTGGTTTTTATGCCCTGTAAACCAGCTGGTTAGTTTTTAACTTAGAGCCAGATTGATCTAACCCGATTCCTTTAATAGCGTTTTCTATTTTCGTAGGTTTTCACTGTCTGATAACAAAAAAGTGTTTGAAACAAAGTATTGAAAGCACCACTGTGTGAAATAAATGCATATTTTTCACTCTTTCAATTGAATTACTGAAAGAAATAAACTTTTCAGTGTATGGAGATGTACCTATTTATCATTTCCATTTCATGGAGGAGACTAAATGAAATCCTCCACCACAACAGCATGTTTCACTTAGGCACTAATGTTCCCACACTTTAGCTCTCTACAAGAATAGCAACTTGAAATGATTCCTTGCCAAAGCTATCTTATCAACTTATATTAGAGGGTATGTTGTTTACAGTAAAACAATATAGTCTTATTAAAACATAAAGGTGTATAATAAATATGACATCACAGATCTTGAAAGCATTGCCACAGGAGGGACAGAACCGTGAATGCATGACTGCTTTTATTTAGACATGCTGCTGTTATACATACATTTGTACAACCTAAACCATTGGCAACAGGGTATTTGTATGCTGCATTGGATGTAAGACCCATGGCCATCGGGCTGCCACCATGATATGATCCTCTGAAAAACACACAAACACTATGAGCACTTTGTACATGTTTATCTCAGAATTGCAATTGTTTGCAAGAACAATTGCAAACAATTGTTCTTGTTTGCAATATATATATATATATTTTTTTTTAACCATTGGCTATTTCTATTCTAAGAAAATGTACGAAATGTTGGACCTGAAAGTGATTATGTCAAAATTTCCAGTGTAGAGACGAGCCATAAACATTGCAAGGTCATTTGCTTCAGAGCCGCTGTTTGTCAGAATAACCACCTGCCCAAGGAAACAGACCAGCATACATTTCAACTACAGCATAAATATACATACCCACGACTAGTCTAAAAATACACCACCCTACCTTAAGAGGATCGGGCAAATAGGAGGCAAGTTTTTCGCAGTACTCTTGGAGAGCAGGGTAGACGTAAATGAAAGTGGTATGCCAAAGTTTTTTCAGCTGCTTTTCAGCAGCAGCAGTTACTTTCCTGCACACACAGATATCAACAATTAGCTATAAATACACTAAAAAGTGAACAAACAAAAACATAATTCCTGCTTCACATAGACACACAAAACGACCTTACGGGTGGCAGTGGCCCACACTGACAGTGGCCACACCAGCAAACAGATCCAGATATCTGGTCCCATCCACATCCCACAGATACTGCATGTGCCCCTGATGGATGAACACTGGTTTCTTATAGTATGTAACTTTCATGGTCATGGGGTTGCAGTTCTGTTTGCGGATCTCTATCATTCTTGCTTTTGACATTCCCTGGAGAGGCACATGATGTAAAACATAACTTCAAAAGGAACATTGTATTTCATTTCATTTTATGTGTTCTTGGATTTTCAAAGTACAAGACTGTGTGTGCATATCAGTGGCACTTGAGACTGGAGGTGTGAATGAAATATATATTTTTTTGTTTTACCATGAAAAGATTTTGTCACTTGGACAGTTAGCTTTGTTCTTACATAATACAATAAGACATAATTGTCTAAGGTTGATCTGCTGTGTGTCTACAGAGTTTGGCTTGTACCTTATATTCCTCTGGAGTAAAATTGCAAGAAGGCATCTCTGGTATATCTGTGTGAGAGAATCTCAAGTCTGATTTCTGACATGATGCACCTGTAAAATAAAAATTTATGAACTTAATATATTCTGTCAAGTAGCAACCACAAACTACAATGTATGCTATTGTGGTTTTACGTTATGGCGGATATGGCTGAAAAAGGGTTTCATGTCAGTCAATATTGGTAATTATTGATTTGTTATTGTTTGAAATACTGGCAAACTGGTGATGTTGTCTACATCACATGTTTTTGATTTATTGCCCAGCCCCGATCATAAGCCAATACAAAGTAAGGAGGAAGGGAAAGAACATGTGGTTTTTAAAATGTTTTGAAAATGAAGATGTTTCTTTTTTTTTTTTTTTTTTTTTTTAAGTTGGTGCCAGAATGCCAGAATTGTGCAGTACCAGACAAATGCTTCCAGTTGAGCTGTGGATCAACATTGGACAGTTGTGAATCTCCACAGCTCAACCACATCTTCTTATCCTAATAATGTTATTTTTATTTATTTATTTTTAGATTTGCTCTCCTTGCCTGCTGTATAAATGTAGCAGATAAATAATATAAGGGTTTTTTTTTCACATGGCAAGACATGATCAAATATTTCCTGTCTACTGAACTTTAAAATCCAAAAATGTTCTTTTATTATTGGAAATTAATTTCCAAGAAGAAATCGCTTTCTTCTTGGATTAAAGTAATTAAAATAAATTATTCCTTTTACTATTATTTAAAAGGAGTTTATAAATATATTGAGATTTGTGCAGTTTTACATTTGAAGAAATCAATCCAGTTTGATGCCAGTTTTTATGCATTTATATTATGCGAAGTGATTACATTTTAGCTTCTCTCAAACTGGATTAAGTGTTAGTATGGTCAACTCAATATAGTGGCATACTTAGCTATTTTATATACTCGCTTGATTTCAGGTGCGTATGATGGGGTTTTTATCTGCTTATGATGCCAGTCGAGTTCTGGTGGTTCAAATAACAAAACGGACAAACATAGAGTAAAGCTTGACAAGTGTTGCCCTCTGCATTACCTTAGCATGACAAAAACAACATGGCATATCCTGTGAAGACAGCTGTCTGCACTGCAGCAACAGCTACGAACTCGTTTGATCCGGATTTGATAAAGTCTCCGCGTTAACTCACCGCTCGCCAGGTGGATTTTAGCCGAAAGTTGGGGCCGATAGATGGGATGTCCCGTAAAACCTGCCCAACGGCCACTCGCACAAGATACAACTTTTAGCATGTTGAACAGGCCCCAGAGGATGCACTCTGTTCAACTTTTTCCCAGACCACGGTACTTATGTTTTTTGTTTGTTTTCTCTATCTCTCTTCACGGTAGGCGTAGACTGGCTCCGCTTCGCCAATGGTTCCTTTCGTCTTCCGACGTACTGAGAGGTGTGGGCGTGCAGGAGCGCAGCAGAAAATCCTATAAACCACCTAGGTTGGCCCCCATTCCCACTTGATCGTCGACATTATGCGTTTTCAAGATCAAAAAATTAAAAAAAAAAAAAAAAAGCGATCACATCTGACTCAAACGCACCAACAGCAGGTGAAACAATAGTTAGATTCCAGCCATTCAGCCAGAATTAATCAAGAAGTTTTCTGACTTTTACAAAACGTTATATAATCAAGATAGAACAGATGCATAAAGCATATTAAGAGTTGTGCAAGTATGGGTTATTTTTTATTAAAATTGTTAATCTCTTTAGTTCATTAATTCCACCTGTAAAAAAAGAGTGGTTAAAAAAGATGAATCACATCTAAATCTGAAAAATATATAGTTACATAAAAATGTAAGGCAGCCACTCTTCTCTCTATAATTATATAACTTGACAGTAATTAAAAAAAATTGTATGTAATACATCTTCATGTTAGTATAAAGGTAAAAAGAAAATAAACCACATATCACTACAGTATGAAGTAATTTTATTATAAACTCAACTTTTAAAACAAGCTTTTAAACATAACTTGATGGCTGTTTCTTATGTATTGCAAATATGTTCACCACAAGTGTAGCTTTCCCCACAAGGACAGTGCACAGTGTTATACAAAAGGATCCACATTTATGCCACAAGTTTCCCATCAAAAACTACAACTCGGTAAATGTACATAATCTGCTCTGAGTGACGAATACCTCAGTAAATTCTTGCTTGTTTTCTTTTTTAGCTTCATGTTTAATGTTCAAACACACACACGCACTCACACACACATATCAAAACACATATACAAACCAAAATAAAACATCTTAAAATAAATCTCTTCATATCTTAATGTCCATTTAAGGAATGGAAGCCACATATTCCAAAAGACATTGCCTCTTTTATCATTTTTTTTTTTTTTTTGGGATGTTCCAATACAAACTTTTATACATTTCAGCCAAATATTTCACACTGTTATCTGTGTTGAGAGCTGGTGACAGTGAAGAGCACATAATGTGATTTACATCATGTTTATATGCATATTTTAACATAATATTTAACAGCAGCAAAGAAAATAGAATAAAACATTCTTTGCATTAATTTGCGCAGACCCTTCCCTCAGGGGTAACTGGAGCTGTACAGCAAGGAGAAACTTAAATGCCTTGGGTCAAGTGTTCAGGAGTTCTTTGTATACATATATATATATATAGTCTTATATTTGTAATATGTACAACATGTAGCCTTACAATATATTTTAGAGGTAAAATAACGGCTTGCAGTATAATCAACATAGAAACATAGAATCAACATAGAAACATGTAGTACCTCAAATTAAGATACATTTTATTCTTAATTAATCTGAATGACGATTATACGGTTTAATCATCTGAAAAATTGTGGCTCTTAAATATCAGTGTTTCACCTTGACAGGAAAAGGTAAAAAAAAAAATATTTCCATGAAAGCAAAATTGTCTTTGCAACCAATTCTGGAAAGATGCAATCTTTGTCGGTGTGGTTTTTCTCCTTGTTTTCAGTTCCTAAGCTTAAAGTGAACCGCTTACAATGTCTGGCAGCTGCCAGATTGATATCCAAAGCACCTAGTGAGTGGGCAGGCCAAACATGGTGGCGGTGTCGATGTAACCACTGGCTGCCATTTCGTCAAGAATTGGCAAGGCGATGTTAATACCAGTCGCAGAGTTCTGCAAAGTGGGAGTGATGGATGCTCTGCTTACTACATCTTCTTGATAAGGGCACATGCTCTTCTCTTCCTCAATAGCATCTCTCTGAAGAAGTAGTAACCCATTATCATTGTTCACCACCCTCACCCTGCTGTAGTCCTCTGTTTGGTGGCTTAAGGTACGGCTGTCTTCCTGGCTGGGGGAAACGGGGTGAAGAAGAACCCCATCCTCAACGCTGACCCTCTGGACTTCGACATATTCGGAGGGCCTGACATTGAGCACATGAACATCCAATGGCGCTCCCATGTAGTCGACATGTGCCGTATTGAGGTCATTCTGGGCCTGGAGGTGCTCATGGGCTGCTGACTGGGGATGGAGTGGATGAGATTGCTTGTGGTCGAAGCTACACTCCCAGTAATTTGATCTAAAGCCTTTTCTGGTGCTGGGACCAGGCTGAGTGAAGTAAGACGGCATGGAGTTTGGGGTGAACAAGCTGTCAGAAAGACAGTGTTGTTGCCCCGTCTTAGGTGGGTTTGGTCGATTCACTGGGCTAAGACTGTACTGAGGCAGTGGAGAAAACAAAGAAGGCCAGCTCTTCACCTTCTCCTTCTCATTGGAAACATTTGAACTCTGCAGATTTTCATGAGAACATGCCAGGAGTTCCTCCTCCAGGGCTTCCTCCTGACTTTTTGTGTCAGCCTCAGCCTGACTACCCTCCTGATCTGACTGCTGCCCATCTTCTTTGTCACCTCCGCCCTTATCGGTAAGCAGTGTGTGGCTGTCACAGCTGCCCCGGCCAGAGTCATTGTCACATGTGGAGTTTTCAGTTTTGAAGCTATCGTCTTGAAGATCTTTGCCTTCATCCATGATTAGTTCACGCTCCTCTGGGACATACACCTCTAGGTATTGCACAAGAAAGTCCTCATAGTTGGATGTGGTTGGGGGAAAATCAGACACCACCAGTGAGCTGAAGATGTCCTCAGATTTGCCACTCTGCACGTAAAGAAGTATCTTGTTACAAAGACGTCATGATTCAAATAGCTACTTTAACATGCATTATTTAGCATTCAGCACATCTTTAGTCAAAAAGCTCTGGTTTACCTTGAGAAACTGTTTGTCAATTCCCTTGATCTTAGGTCCTGGCACTGGTGGCAGAAGGTAGCGCTTCACACTGCATGCACAAAAAGTTAGCAAGGTAATAACAATCAACATTCAACATTCTTTTCTATTTATTTATATTTACACACACACACACACGCACGCACGCACGCGCACACACACACACACAGACACACACACACACACAGACATTGTCTGTGTTTAATGTCTAATACTTACAATTTACTTAAAAATTTTTACTCTTACCTATGAAAGTTCATGTATACCATCCAAATAAAGATGACGAGGATGAAGGCAGCAAAGACCACAATAAGGATCCACATTGACCTTTCCTGTGGAAAATCTGAATGAAACAGAAGAATAATGACAGTCTTAGAACATGTAAATTTATTAATGTAGCATTTTCTTCTCTTCTCTCAAGTCACTTTTATGCCTCAAGGTTCATTGTTCCACTAGAACACGGTGAAGAAATGTGAATTAAGCACATAGTAATTCAGTTTTCCTTATAGGTAATCACTTGCTTGTGTCTGTGAGGACAGGGTAACTGAGCTTATGGGTTGCAAAATGGGAGCATGGCATTAAAAACAAATCCTCTCACAGCTCTCTGTATTACTAATTAACACATTTTTTACTGAATCCACACAAAAACCAGGTGGAAAGGTTAAATCCACTCTGACCACAGAATAGTGAAACATGCATTCCTCCAAGTTTAAGTTTTTGTTTCTTCATAAAAAAAATAGTCTACGTTCACGATGACAGATGCTGAGAAACCTGAAATAATGTCTCGATTGCTTCAGTCAAGCTTCTGGGATCTACATGAATATAATTGTGTTTCCACGTTCTGCAATCTTACGATCACAAACGTCAGTGTGTTTTACTTTATATTACTGGGATGGGCCAACACAAAGTTTCATAACTGTGAAGTAACATGAGGATGCACAAGCTGTTGCAGTTGAACTTTTGACCAACACAATGATTGGCTTTTTTTTTTTTTTTTTCTAAAATGCAAAAGCTGATTTTATTTTCTAAATACAGTTGTACAGTGTCAACTGTATTTAGACAGTCGTACGGTTATTTGTGTGCGAAGGACTTACATTCAGGAACTTTGACACGGGATGAGGGGCTCCATTCACTCCAAAACCCATGATCAGGCTTACAGCGAACCTGAACCTCATAAGTCCCACCTGACCTCAGGCTGTAAATCTGAAGAGTCTTCCTCTGGCCTGCAGAGACCTCCTGGAAATGAAACACATGAGTCAGGTCAGTAAACTAAAGCCATCTTCAATATGTGGACTTTAGGTGGTATTGGGATTTGAGAATCAAACCATGGCTTTGTGACATATCAGCGAGTCCTCTGACATGGAGCCAAATGCAAAGTTTCACATTTGGAAGACAAATTCTCAAACCACCAGGCCATTCCATCTCACCGGCAGTGGTTTACTCACCTCCCATTTATTCTTATTTTCCAACTTGAGTCGGACCTCGTAGAAGAGAGTGATCCAACCCGAGCGGGTGTCAGCCATTTTGGGGGGTTTCCATGACACTTGAAGAAAAGGCCAGTCTTTGTCCTCTGTGACATTCACTACCACTTCTTCCGGAGGATTGGGCTTGACTGGGGGAAGAGAACGGAAAGAGAGCACGTGATTAACAGATCTGATGAGACCCAATAAGGAAGGACAAGAAATCATAACGGTTTTTAGTAAATAATCACGCGCCCTTCACTCCAGATGTGGAAATATATGGACAGGTCCAGCTGAGGAACTCTAACATTCTAGCTCTGACCACTTTGAGCTGGGTGCAAGAACAATTATTAAGACTTCAAATTACAAACCTACTGCAAAAATAGACAAGGCTGAGGGCTGAGGTTAGTGAAAGACGCTGATACTAATTAGGCCTGATATTCAATCATTGCAACATTCTGATGAAAAGGATAAGTGGAGCACTTACAGATCCTCTAAAGCCAAGACAAAAATATACTCCAGCTTAGTCAGGCATAAGTATCTTCCATTACCAACTTGAAAAAGGGAACAATTTTCAAACCTCTGGAAAGGTCAGACTTTTTATTAAAAAATTGTGATATTAGCAATGAAGAAGATGGAGAGAAGAAGCTGATTGCTTTTCATTTATATTATAGGATTATTTTCCAAAGCTGACTGGCAGCCGATAGCTTAAAAATGTCAGCGCAACAGCAAAAGTCCAGATATAACAACTACAATTTTTCACAGTACACTAAACAACACTGTTCTGCTGTTCTGTCAAAAAAAATATGTTTTCTGCTAAAATTCTCTCAAGGAGTTGTGTCACGCTGAACCTTTGCCACTTTCCCCTCACCGATGTAGACGACATCTATGTCAACGGGATCGGAAAATGCCCTTCCCCTCGAGTTGGTCGCCACAACGGTGATGTTGTAGTTCACCCAGACGAACGTCACATTCTTGCTGAAGAAGCAAGAGTTCTTGCCAGCCGTTTTGTAGTCAGGACACTCGAACACCCTCTGAGAGCTGTTGAGGAGAAGGAAAACATCATGCAGTTGTGTGATTTCAGAGACGGTGCAGGAAAATAGCAAGAACAAGGTGTGTGTTTTACGTTACAATTTCTGTAAAAAAAAAAAAAAAAAAAAGATG
>NW_006800039.1:907220-928151 GCF_000485575.1 Poecilia formosa
AAAATAATACTTTTGATAATATAATGGACCCTCAGCAAGCACTGCAGGCAAAACCCCATTAGATGTGTGGTGGGTAAATGAGTATAGCCTTGAGAATTGGTATGAAACAGATGGGAACATACTGTTGTTGCTGTAGCAGCAGCTGCCACTGACTGAGGGGGGGAATCGTTGTGATGTTGTAACTTTCAGGATGCAATGCTCTCGCTTCGCTGCTGATCTAAATGAACCTCGTTTTAAAGTTTTGCGATGAAATTCCCAAGCTCTTCCTTGCGTGTGTTTTACATGAAACTACACTTGAATTAAAAAAGGAGTGTTTTTATCTTCCGCATAATAAAGTATACACTTGTTAGACTCAATAATAAATTGGAAAATTAATTGATAGAATGTTTATTGTCGTTTGAAAATATACACCAGACCGTGCGTGTCACAATGAAATTTCATTATATTGATTTATGATGGACTATGGACCAAGTTTTCATAGCTTTTATTGCTTTGATGCCAATAAAATAGTTTATTGTAAGCAACATTTCCTTGTCAACACATTTGAATCACAGACAAAAATAACCATCAAAGGTTTTGTTTACAACCAGCTGTATCTCAAGGAAGGCTTTTTGGATTGGATCCAAAAATATATGACAGCCATTTTCAGTTTGAGCAATACTGAGGTGTGGAAGTAGACCAGGGCATGCATGCAATTTCAAGATATAACAAAGATTTTAAAAGTTACAGACAGTGCCTAGATGTCAGAAAATGTCAGAGTGACCAAAGTTTTCTTAGGATGTAGAGCATCACAATACTGCCCCTCCACCACCTGCTGCTTTGCACTGCCAGGCAGCTGATTAAAAGAAGGCCACCACTTTTATTTGAGTACAAAGGACACAATCAATTCAGCTGTGAATTCCCTGCTGTGCTAAACAGCTAAAAGTCGTACATTGGACGAAGCAAATCAAGTGTACTTCAAACAGTTCACCCAGCTTACATAAATGATTATTGAGTAGAGGATGGCCTGTTGCTGAGCTCTGTGGGTTTCCATTTATCAGTTGTGCCTTAGCATATGTCTGATAGTCTGAATCAATTTAGCACATGTTCACCAAGTTTTTCAGTCTGTTGGAGAAAAATGGTGTGCTCTGCTGTATCACAGGGGGGTGCGTTATTTAAGTGAATGGCAATTATTGCTGTGACATGAGCAGCATGAATAATATGGCATGGAAATAATCCTACATGAGCAAATAACTTGCTGGTCACCCTAGAACAGAAGCGGCAGACTTTGTGAGGAAGTTTAGGGGCCTTAATTTTTGGAGACAAGTCACGTGGTCAGATGAAACTAAAATTGAAGCGTATCAGACTGTGAAGTGCAGGAGTGAAAGGCTCATGTTGTCGAGATGTTTTGCTGCAGGAAGGACTGTCATAAGAAATATTACAACATAAACAAAAAACATCATGGTGCAAATATTAACGCAACGTCCGAAGGCAGGAACTCAAATTTGTGGGCAGAGACGGCTGGTGAAGGAAACTCAATTACACCAGTTCAGTTCAGAAATTTGACTCGATTCGAAAGTTATCTTACATCCCTGATGTGGATAATGTGATAGTCAGTGAATCTTTGATTGATGTACACTCAAAGATGTTTTTGCATAAACCTTTCTGATGTAGTATAATTTGCAACAACAAAAGACACATTGATTGTTCTTGCTCTTCCTTAGGCCAACTTGCCGGTTTTCTCAATAAGTGGAGGAATGATGCACTTCACAGTCTGAGACGCTTCAATTTTAGTTTCATCATAAAAAATGATGCCAGTAAATAAGGTGCATTCAGGTCTCAGGCCATGTCTCTAATACGGCTGGCTGGATTTAACGAGTATCAGAAGGAGAACAGATATTCCTAACAGAGCTGTCACCATAAGTGGTGAAATGTAGTAACACTTTACCTGAATCATAATTCAGCCACAGCTGCCATAAATTTCACCACAAAGAGATCCAGGGTCTCGCAGACCTGTTATTAGAGTTTCATTTCTCCTTTCAGAATTTCTGCAAAAATCATGCAGAAACGGAGTTCCACGGAAAAGTGACTATAAAGAGGAACAAGTCTCTGCACTTCTGTCAAAACAATTGCTTTCTTGTCAATAGTCAAATAATATAATCCCTTTAAGATTTTTAGGGGATAAACCCTGACTCAACAAAGAGGCTGTGTTAAAATGAACAAATAAATAAATGAGAGGTCTACGATGCTTTTTTTTTTTCATAAAACATTTGTGGCGTTATCTGCTGCACTACTGTACAGCTGAAGATAGCAGGATCTTGAAGCTACACTGTCACTTCAAAGAGATAGCCTTGAATTATTACAGCAATGTTATCTCAAAAGGTTAGAAGCAGTTAATATCTTACCTGTAGTGGATAATTTGCTAGGTGTGTTAATTTAATACATATTCTAATTAGTTGGTCTAGCTGAAGCTGAAACTAATTACTGCTCTGAGAGAGGTGAAGACTTTCACCGTCTTGACACAACCAACTCTAAAAAAAACAACATTACAGAAGTTATTGAAAACATTATTTTCTGGATTATTTTTCTCAGGAGGAGAAATGTCACCAACGGGATTACTGTATCAAACATGCACTGAGAAAAAACAAGTACAGCTTTTCCAGTCAGAGTAACTGGACAAAAGATTATTAACAGGGTGGGAAAAACCAATGTAGTGCCATTGAACTAATCCCCCAGAACATTTCTACTATTAGACAGGGAAATGCTTTCTGTGTTTTGTTCTCAGTGTGCATTTCACACAAGACACTGGTGGCACTCTGCTTCTTACCTCTATTTACTGTGTAATCAACTTTGTGAATAACCTTCTAATGAAGTCACAAACACTGCTAAGAGGTTCAGAGTGCCTTCAGAAAAATATGTTTTTAAGACTGGAGTCGTTTTAATGGCAGATGGTTGCTTTGGTATTGGTCCCTCCTGGTTTAGCTATTAGCCTTAGCCTCAGGACCCAACCTAATGTGAACCTATAATAAATAAGGGGAGCTACCAACTGCAGATCGCTTTAGAAACTCTGAACTACACGTTTAAGGTAGTAATATTTAGCTAAATCAACTTCACTGTAGCTTCACATTTACAGACACAATGAAAACCAACATTTCCGTCCACTCAAACTATCAGTACTTTTTCTCTGAATTAGAGTTTACTTCTGCTATAAAGCATTCACCTGCTGCGATTTTCAGTCCCCATTTGTCTTATCGGCATGTGTCTCAGCTGAGTGGATTAGGCTATAAACAAAAACTAATCCGCTGCATCCTCTCCTTTTCCACATCTGTGTTGGCTCCTTATCAACCCTACTCACGTTTTAAACTCCACCTTCACAGGAACAGGCAGTGTCACATAACCCTTTACAATCTTTATCCTCTTACACCAGTCTGCTGCCCTCAGTGATTCACATTATGAGGTTTCCACTCTGTGGTTCACACAGAGGGTAGCAGGTGAAATGCATCCTCATTCACGTCTAATTGTGCTTGAAAATAGGTACAACATGGATTCTGTATATGTTCGTAGCTGATAGAGACATACACCAAAAGACTTTTAGGGATTTTTATCTTAAAAAATAAATAAATAAATAAATAAATAAATAAATAAATAAATAAATAAATAAATAAATAACATGTCTTCAAGCTATGCGATATTTTGTGTTAGTCTATCAAATCAAATCATTGTAGGATACATTAAAGTGTTTAGCTGAAATGTGAAAGAATGCCAAAGAAGTCGCAGGGGTATGATTAACACCGTAAAGCTCTGTATTATCCTGGGTGAACACAAACAATGATTCACAGGTCTTATAGCAAACACTGCTAGAAACAGATACCCCTTAAAGTAAAACTTAAAGAAGCCAAAAGCTGAACTAATTTCTGTTATTTTGTCCATCTGAAAATACAAAAAAAAAAAAAAAAAACGTGATTTAGATTAGAACAGAGTTGTATCGCTAGATCTCGCTCAGAAACATGCACACATGTACCATTTCTTCTTAATATCCAACATGTCAGAAAGGAATGAAAATGATGAGCATTCCTAAGCCTTTCTCCATCTGCTTCAAGCATGTATGTGCTGTTATTAAATAGGAACTTGCACAATAGTGTCTTTGAGTGAATAGTATCTTCCACTGAGTGGAAGATCTCAGTCTTGACATGATTACACAGGTCTCTTCTAAAAAAGCTTCACTCTTTCTTTTCTGCACCTTTTTTGCTCTGCTTTCCTCAGCTGAACAACAGCAGATAAAAAGAAAACGCCATCTGTGGTACATGTTTCATTGTGTAATTTACATTTAATATTGAAACATGATGAGCAAAATTCCTTTAGACAGCAAAGAATCCTATCAGTTTTACCCACATCTGTAAAGTGATACAATAAAAACACAGCAGAGTCCTACTTCATGGCAGACCTTTTGGAAAAAGAAGGAGAAGAAGAAAAAAGACAGGCATTCAAGATAAAGGGTGCATTACACTTAAAGGATGTTCTGTTTTTGATTCTGCTCTACCGACCAAACCAGTTAGAACAAGAGCAGAAGTGGAATGCAGTCCCTGTTCACACCTGGAGTTGTCCAACCCATTTAAATTGAGAAGAGTAGTCAGGGCTGTATTAAAGCTAGTATACAATGTCCTATTCTAACAAGCTGTGGAAAAAATAATCTCAATCATACCAATAGTTTTGGTAGTTTGAAAATGCTTCACTTGGTGAACAGAGGCTCTATTAATCTAAAACTGTGTTTTGAAAAATCTCTGTCGAGTGAAGGATAATCTTTTTCGGTTTGATCACAGCATCTTGAAATTTGAACTAAGGGAAATCAGAAGAGGATCAAAAACATGCAACGACCCGTTAGATTAATACCAACAGGAAGGTTTGGATAGACAGCAAACCTCTCATTAGCAGCGACTTTAGGCATTAGCAGTGTCAAGCCTTTAGCACATGCCACCATAAACAGCACATAGAAATATTAACAATTCATTAGGCAAGGACACCTGCTGACGGGAACAGGATCGAGACAGACTTCACTTTGATGAGATATCTGGAGGTTTTTTAATATCACTAGATCTAGTTACCCCTCCCAGGAAGCAACTTACCCTTCTTTGCGGTAGTACAAGGCGTAGGTGGTTGGAAGCCCGCCGTCAGAGCCTGGCTTCCACCAGCAGGTGAAGGTCTCTTTTTCTGGAGAGCGACAACTGATATTTGTTGGCTTCCCTGGTGGGCTGTATCCTAAAGACAAATAAATAAAACAAATAAATTCATTTGTAAAAAAATAAAAAATAAAATAATGGTCATTAATGTAATTTATGAGCAGTTATTTACAAGTTAATTATTTAGTGTTGGATCCTGTTTCTTGTTTCAACAGCCAGTCAACCTTGAGGCACATTTCAGATGTCTTCGCTCATTAGCATAAACTGCTGGAACACTGTTTAAGTCTAGCTGAATACAAACACCTGTCTTTTTCCCTTTGTGATCATTTAAAACACACAAAAAAGGGAATTAATGTTACAGATAGATGGGGAAAAAAAGTTCCTGGATCTTATTTTAGCCATCAATAGCCTCCTTTCTGTTCTTTTCCGTATTTAAAAGCCGAGAAAAGATTTTCCTGAAAAGTTTCCTTGGGCAAAATGTATACTCATCTGTTTAGTCGTGTTTCCCTCTTAAACTGCTGATGCCAATAGCTCTGATCAGGAAGGATGGATTAACTGAAATTTCATTTTTAACTAGACTTTTCCAGACTGTAGGAACCATGTCTTTAATATTGAAAGTACTCTTTGATCAATACTTAGGCGTTATCTGTACATTTGCTGCTTTGTCCTTTCAAACAAGCTGCTAAAAGGTGTTTCCATGGAAAGAATGAGGGATGATTCGATCCAATCAATCATTGCCCTGTTGACACACACTCGCTCATTATTTTGAGAAACAACGTAATTGAATTTCAATTCGTTTATGAGCCCAGATTGCATTGGATTGATTTGATTATAAATTTCTTGATGGGATCTGTTTGTCCTGTAAAATGACTTACAATAATTTGCTGTGAATGGGTGTAAAATAAATAAACCGAACTAAGTAAAAACACATACATAAGGCAAGAACAGGAGCGATCTTTTTTTCCCAAATGAAAACTCATTCAACAAAATGAACATGCTGAAAACATGCAGATATTATTTTTGGACGCAGAAGTTCCAATCAGATTTAACTAATGAGCTGGTTCATTAGGGTCATTAATCCCTCCCACACAATGAAGTGCAGGAGCAACTGAACACGAACACATTACCTGCTGGATAATAGATTTCATTAACAGGCTTCGGAGAAAAAAACAAAAAGCCAGTATCATTTCATTTTACTGTTGTGAATACGGATTCTGAATCTATGAAAAGACGATTCTGAATTGGTTCGTATTCTGCTTATCCATAACTTAAAAAGCCTTGAAGGTGTTTAGAAGCTGGGGTTAATCTAAGGGCAAATCCAATGGCGAACTTACCCTCTCCTGCTGCATTGTGGATAAATAATATCAACAGCCACAGCAGAACAACTTCCCCAACCTTCTTCATCGTGGCACCACAAAGCCTTTGCTGTGGGATTGAGCAAAAAAAAACACAAACAAAGACAGGTGAGCGTGGCAGACTGGCTGATACGGGCACTTGACCCATCACCTGACCCATAACATTCACGATGGGACAGGAAGAAAATCGCTGTTTATCTGCTGCTGGCGCAATCTGTCTGACATGAAAATCCAGCATGCTGTAATAATGTAAATAAAGGAACGTAAATAATAAAAGGAACATATAAATAAATAAAGGAACAACAAAAAAACGACAAGAAAAGATATGGCACAAGTGAGCAGAAGGGAAAAAAAAAACATCAAATACTTGGTGCTTTACTACAGAGAGAAATGTCAAACATTTACTCAGAAAGCATTTGTGCAGCGAAAAGCTGTTAACATTCAACCCAACACAGAGGGCAAGGAGGAGAAAAACTGAATAAAGGAAAGCAAGTGAGGAAAAAAAATCTTGTTTTTTACATCTTGTTGACTCTCTAACTAAAGATTTAAAAACAGACACCCACACACATTCTCTCAGTTTCTGACTACCTCGACCAGCTGGTACAGGCAGCGTAACTGATTGCATAACCTGGGCTAGGGCTCCATAACAGCAGAAGGCTGGATTGCCATTACCCGCAACTGTCTAGACTTCCCACATCTGCCTAGCTACGGGCAGATGTCTTCGATTCCACTCTGTGCCCCTAAATTCAAATTACTGATTAAAGGAGGAATACAAGAGGACTATAAGGAGAAACAGGAAAATAGCTGGAAAGAAATACTCTCAAATGTTGTTGCCTAAAACTAGCATTAAATGCTGGGCACCTTCAGCGCAGCACCTTCTTGGAGACAACAGAGGGGCGTTCTTTTGTTCATTGCAAACATTTGCAAATGAACTTCCCCTCAAGTGCTATGGATGTCTATGCAAACAAAATGTAAAACAAAACTGCCCTCTTTAGGGATTTTTTTTCCCCCCACGTCGGTCATCTTCCTATTTTCTTGCACCTAGCAGGACAGTGCAACATACATGCAAATTATGGTTTTTATTTCAAAGGCCATCCTGTTGCTGTAGTTTTGATTAAAGAGAGTGACAATTCTTAATTTAAAAAAACAACAAAAACAACAACAAAAAAAACATGAATTTGTATGCAATTTATTGTGATTTTGATTTGGCTCTGAAACTGAGTGCACTCAATGCCCGTTTCCACTGTTCAACCAACATGACAGAATACGGAAGAAAAACTTCCTTTCCATACATGCTGTTCAGCACGCACACTCCAAAGCACAACTAATGAGCATGCTGAAAACATGGAGGTAGGACATTTAAATATAGGAGTGCCTGTGGTTTCCCAAATCATGCCACTGCAGTGCTTTATAATAATGTACTCCAGCCCTGGATTCACACAGATACCCTCAGGTGGGTCTTTTCTCCCCATTTTCTTGTTTTTTGTTGTTGTTTTTTTTTTTGTGTTAACTGAGTAACATTTGTTTTTTATTTGACTCATACAAACATATAGCACTAGGTTAGCATTACTGCTGATCAGATTCTCACATTTAATGTTGAAATATTCCAGAACAATCCATGTATAAATACATTCAACTGCTTTTTACATTTTTACTATTACCTTTCGTTTAATGCTAGGAGATTTTATATGAGTTTACTATCAGCAAAAAAGCTGAACATGACCGTAAAGTGGGAGGAAAATTATAAATATTATCAGATATTTTATGAAAACACATATCGTCATGCAGGTCAATATTCTGTACAGCAGGTACAAGTGAAAGTCTTTTGGGTTGTGCCTCTAAAATTTGCCATGTCTAGAGACTGTCATTTTTGCCCATTCTTTTTTTTTTTTTTTTTTTTTTTACAAAATACCTTAAACTCAGTCAGACTGGGCGACTGTCAATTATCAAGTTTTGCCACACATTATTGATTAGATTTAGAAATGAACTTTGACTGGGCCATTCTGTTTTGATCTAAGCCACTCCATTGTAGCTCTGGGTAAATGTTTAGGATTGCCACAAAGACTTAAGCTTTGGAGTGATAGTTGTTCTTTCATCAAAGTCTCCCCTGAGCTGTAGATCACTTCTGCTTCTCCACAATTACCAGTCACTTTACTGCTCTCTTTGTCCAGCCTGTCAATTTATGTGAACACCCAAAGTAGGTCTCTTTTGTCAAGCTCAGTTTGAAAGATGGGTGGAACGACGCTTCCTGATGTGTTCGTCGCTATAATGTGGTTTTACCTAACCCTGCTTTAAAATTCTCCTCCACTGTATCTCTGACCTGTCTGGTCTATAGGTAGATTTGGTGGATTTGAAGCTGCAACAAACTCTTTTGGTATGTTGAATTGACTGAGTCATCATACCACTGATAGGACTGATTAGTCAGCCCTATCAGTGTGAATAGCGCTGGGTAAATATGCTTGAAACCCTTTTAAAGGGTTAATTTATGATAATAATAAACTGCAAAAAGTGTGGCTCATTTCCTTTCCACTTCCCTAGCATGATCCGCTTTGTGCTGGTCTAACATTAAACCTAAATGCCATGTATGACTGTAATGTGGTCCTACTATAACAAAACGTGGAAAACTCTCAGACGTGGGGCTACTTTTGCAAGACTGTGTAAAAAAGTCTCTACTCGCATTTGTTTTCCCTTTTTTACTTTATTGCTACTTATTATCTGTGTCTCTCACAAACTGTTCTTAGGAGATAGATTTTCTAGGAAAGTGCTTGTATTTCCGACATAGAAGTTTTATAGTGCAGTAATAGAAAAAAAACAAAATAGTTTTGTCTACCGCTGGAATGTAAACACATTGCGGAGCGAAATAGTCTGAAACGGGCGATCTTCAACATGCTGCGACTTACTCCGCGACTGATCTAAATGCCAAGGATCTGCCTGCAAACTACAGCACTATGTGTGCCTGCAGGTAAATTCTACATTAATAATGTGCTGCAATAATACTCAGGGATGTGGCTGCCTGGGCATGTGTTGTCACACTGCCTCTGCCAAACTACTAGCTTAAGTCTAGCTTGTGCAATGGCCGCAGCGTTTCTCAACATATATCTGAAACTATTACATTTACACATTCATTCTGGAGACACCTTGTCTGGCTTTCAGAGCCGTAGAACATGAACCACATCCAGCTCATGTATAGGTGGCGTTCATTTCAGGAACGCCACCATGATCTGATAATTGGCATTAAGATCAAGGCATCGGATTAGCCTCCTGCTACATATAGCCCTCTTACATAACCAGTAGCCGAGACCGTGGGACATAAGCTGCTGCCCATTGCAGCAAAGCTTTTTCCCTAAATCTAGAGATGATGCACAGTTTATATGATATGGTTGTGCACTTTTCATGCTTTGCTTCTTCAATCACAGTAATTTAGGCTTAAGCTTCCTGTCAGAAATGCTTTAGCTCACCCTTATCAGAGGGTTTTAAAACACACACAGCTGCTTTCTGGTCATATCACATAATCTCAATCAGTATTAAGTTCAGATCCTGACTAGGACACCCCAAAACCTTAATTAATATATCTTTAGCTATACAGTAGTAGACTTTCTGGTATGCTCTGGATTATTACCTGGCTGCTAAATCTAAGTGCTTTTGTGCAAACTGATGGCAGATTTTCTATCAGAAAGCTCTGAAGGGTTTCTGCTAAGTAGAATTTATAGTTCCATCAATAAAGTCAGTAATCCAGGACCTACAGCAGTAAAGCAGCCCTAGACCATTACGCTATTACCACCATGTCTTGCCAGTATATTGATATTTTTTTCTGCAAAGCAGTGTGAATTTTATCTCATTTCTAACTGAACACACACCTTCCAAACAGTTTCATATTTGTCTCGACAGTCCACAGATTGTTTTCCAAAAAGTCGTAGAGGTCATAATGGTCTGTTTTGGAAAATGTAGTATGGGCCTTTCTGTCACTTTTGGTCAGCAGGGGTTTGTCACCATTTAACTATTGCATTGATGTCATTCTTCTTGTTGTCTATTCATGAACACTTAACAGAGTGCTTAAACAAGTGCTTACGATGCTAATTTGGGTTCTTTTGTGACCACCTGAATGAGTCACCGATGCATGCCTCTCTTCAAAAGTTTCACCTACGTTCCATCTTTTCTCCACGAGTAAATACTGGCTCTCACTGTGCATTACCAAAGTTAGACAAAGCTTTCCAATGCTTCCCAGACAGACTGATGTCAATGGCTTTGTTTTTCATCTCTTCTTGAATTTTCTCACATCGGATCACTCTTTGTTTCTTTTTCAGATCTTTTAACCTGGTCCGAGCTGTCTGTTTAACTGGCTTCTTGATCCTATAGATACGGCAGTGACCAGGCAGAGTGTGGTTAGTAAAATTCAACAACAAAAAAAGTGGATTACCAGCATTAATTTATGACTTAACAAAGAGTCTATCTTTTCCACACAGAACCAGATTACTTTGCATAGCTTCACCCCTAAATAAATAAAATGAGTTGTTAACTGCCTTTTTGTTTTTAAACATATTTGTTTGGCATTAAAATCTGTTTCACAACCAGCGACACTTCAGTGTGACAAAAAAGCAAAAACATAAGGAATCCCTAAGGAGGCAAATCATTTTTCACCTTGTCTTTCATCCAGTTCTTGTTAGGCTCAGCCCTTCCTGGTTTTGTTTGAATTATTCCCGATTTCTGCCTTTGAGTTTTCAACTTGGAGCGCCTTTGAATTTTGCTTCATTAAAAATGTTTTTCCGCCTCTCTTAGCTTCTGCTTGTTAGCATTAAATTGCATCCCGAAACACATCATCTCTGCTGAGAGCAACCGTACACATGAGAAAGTGATAACCAAGCAACAGAATGCGCAACCCACATGTGCTCGGTGCAACATGCACCTGCGTGTGTGTCTGCACGGCATGTGGATGGACTGAAGTTGCCAGCTATAAACTGAACTATATGTGAAATGTTCTTTACACTACCAGTAAGTTGTTTAAGATGTATTTCTTCTTTCTGCCTAATAAATTAGAACTTTTGTGTGTTTTTTTTTTCCCCATGATGTGCAGGAAACACTCGGATAAACAATGCCAATTATGTTACCTGTTCTCTTATAAAGAACACGGCAAACAAAAGACGCGGCCCAGAAGACTAACACCTACATTCAGATTTCGGGTGAATCATTCATGAGCCGAGTCCTCCTCTTTCCTCTCAATTTCAGGAGGTGAGAAGAGGATGTATCAAATGGCGTGCCGAGGGCAACTGTGAGCAGAGAGAGGTGTCACCTGGTGGCAGACATACGTTTAAATAGCACACCTTTGTGTGGATCATGTTGTACAAAAATGTTTTTCTCTTATGAACAGTCAAAGCATTCTCAGGAGGCCTGACCGACACAGCTGAGTTTACGGCATTCCTCTTTCCACGAACCTGTTTCTAGTTTCCAAAAGGTTACGAGAACAACCAGAGGAGTGTACAATATATCCTGAATGATTTACGGCTCATTTATGTATCTCAGTTTTACATTAACTTGAGCTTAGTTGGATAAATATAAAAAAAGAAGAAAAGGTAAAGAGACCATTTGAGTTCTTGGTAATACTTTCTTTAAAACCTGGGGAAAAAAACAGCCTCTCAGTTTCCTGGTACTGAAGAGTATTTAAACACAGAAAGAGCAAAGATGATGTGGTCCAGCAGGTTTGGCACGACTGAAACGTGGTTCGTTATGGCAACAGCTCCTCGTCTTTTTAACCATTTACCTGCGAACGTACGCTACAATCCATTTCGTGATTCTGATTGCAAAGTGCATGCAGGTAGCTTGGCATGGGGAATAACAGGTACCAGAAATTGCTGAAACTTCCCTCGTATCATAAGCTTGACCTGAAACCCTGCTCAGACTGGAACAAACTTAGCACTTCCCAGTATTGTAAAAAACCAGTTTGAACAGCAGCACAAATAGATTTCTAGGAATATATTTTTTTTTTTTTTTTCACCATCATACGGGCAGTCAGGGTTGGGAAGCCACAGAATGCAGAATCAAAAGGTACAAATAGATTCTGGTTACAAGGAAACTGGACTAACTAATCCTTGGGCTATGATATAATCTGAATTGCCTAAAACTTAGGGTTAAGTCTGTATACGAATTGTTGATTTTAGTTCTGTGTTAACCTCAGACTGTAGGGTGTGCAGTGAGCTTTACTTGAAATATTTTGGACAGATCTCACGTTTATGTTTAAGTTAAAATATGAATTTCATCGATGTGCCTAAAAACTGAAGATGCAACGATTCAGTTAAAGGAGAACAAATGAGCTGCCGACTAAAATAGGACATGAAGAAATTTAAATACTTGTACCAAATCTTAATCACACTTGTACTGAAATAAATAAACTGTGCATCAAAGCACATGCTGGTGGTTGATGTATTTGTACACCGAAAAAATAGTGATAGATTTTAAGTCTGATGCATTTAATGAAAGGGTGAAAATGAGGACAGAGACCGTCTCTGGTCTCTGGCCGATCAAGCGATGCAGGTTACATGAAAATAATTAATGACTGAAGTTAACTGTTAAATTATATATTCAGGTATACACATTTTCAATATTCTGCTTGATAAAAGACACATATACTTTAGGAATGACAACTCTGGTATGAACAAACATAATTATATATGCACAAAACCTTTACTACAAGTACAACATATGGGCAAAAATTTTAAAATATGCACAAAGGGGTCAACAAACTTGTTCAATGTAAATGTTTAAAACATATAGCATTGCCCCTTGTCAGATTGTCCTGCCTGAGAATGTGTGGCTGTGAAATGTCACTTGCTACCTTTTCTTGCCCAACCTAACTTACATCTGACAGTTTCAACATGGAAAAACAGCTTCAAGGACCACACGCACACGCACATGCACACGCACACGCATGCACACACCCTTCCCTCACTGCAGCCCTAATGATCCCACTTATCTTGAGTCAGCTCAAAGTCAAGACATAGGTTTGCGAGATAAGAGCGGCAGCTAAATTTATGGGCCACTTCTCCTACACCGGCAACTGTTTGAGAAAGAAACAATATTAGTTCAGCTGTTTTCTAAAGAGGACACATTAGTCTGACATTTATGCTCATTTATCTGACACAGGGTTTAGGCATAGAAATATAAATCTGCATAAATGTTAAATTTCTGAATGTGGATCCGAGGCAGGCGGATCTACTGGGACTTTTTAATGTGGCTCGAGGCTTGTGCCCGTATACCGATTGTTGGGGGTTACAGACATCTCAACCCCAAGTCCAGATGGTGTTGGACATCCAGAGGGAGGGACAAAAATGTACATTTATTCATTAGTTGAAGCGAAAAAATTCTATTAGGTCACCATTTGACACTTCCGTGAAGAAAACAACAACTTTAGTGATGCAACCGTGGTGCCAGTCAACATGTGCCAATAAAAATATTGACGCCATACTGACTACTCCATTCTTTACATTGAGAACAGAAGCTTGAAGGTGAATTTACAGCCAAGAATGCAATACCTGTCATTTGATAAGGGCTGGGTCTTTACTGACCTTTCACTGATAATAGTTAGACTGCTGTGCCCTTGCTTTGGCATGAAATTAGCCTGTTGTATTCGATGTTATTAACATTTAATGACTAAGTTTTTACTGGTTGTGTCTTTTAAGTAAATAAAGGGTTAAATAAAACTATGCTGACTTTTCAACATGTACTCCTTTACAAGTTTTAAAGCGCCTGATCAGAGGCAGTGCAGCGTAAACGTCCTGGCCATGACAGCAGCAATGAGCTGAAGTTAATTAAAGCCTCCGTGTCTGACTTGAAGCGGAGAGAGTCAGTAAGCTGCAGGCAACTAACAGTGTAATCCCGTATTGAGATGATCAACCTGGACCTATAAAGGTTGAGAACTTCTGCCACCTCTTCCTGACCTGGCTTAAGTCCGTTAAAAACAGAAAGAGTAACCCAGGTAAAAAAATTAAAATAAAAAAAATAAAAAACTACTGATACTCTGCATCCTCGTCCTAATTTCTGCACGATAAACGAAGTGAAAATCACATTCTTTTTTTTTTCTTTTTCTTTTTTTCAATTCAGACTCTAAGACAAAAGACATTTTTAATATTCTCTCCTAACCATTTCATAACAATCACAAAAACAAAAAAAAAAAATAGAAGTGAGAGGGGTTTACCGGCAGGCGACAGGTGTATCAGCGTCTCTCTCTCTCTCTCTCTCTCTCTCTCACTTGCGCCTTCGCTGAAGTGACTCCTGTGAAAACCGAGCAACTTTTACCTGCTTTCCTTGGAAAGCTGGCGAGGTGCGCACACGCTCCACCGAACCGTGGGAACCGCTCAACACGCTCGTCCCGTCTGGAAAGGAAGCGCGACTGGCACTCTCCCCGCGCCCTGACGGACCAGAGGAGGGCGGGGATGGCACCGAGGAGCCCAGCCTCCAAACCCCGCCCACCGCTCAGGTTGCCACAGATAAATAGAAGACTGGCTCAACGAGTTTTGTTGTCCGTTTAAAAACGATACCTGGGGATTACATAGATCTGGTTTTTGACGTGTCGCTGAGACTATTTTCTGTTATTTCATGTTTCAAATAAGAATAGTAGGGGTCAGTTAGAATTAACAAAAGTATTTCTTTGCTTAATGGAATAATAATTACTGGGTTTTCTTTTTTCATCTTAAAGTCAAAACGTTAAATAAACTAAGATGACTCTACCTTTAAACAATTTGAATAGGTAAAAATGGTCATGCAAGGGTTGTGTAACGTTCAGATAGGGAGGAACACCTGTGCATGTTTTTAAAGATAAAATCAAACACATTGTATAGTTGAGTGGCATCTTTGGAAAACAAAAATAATCTAAGTAATTCAGCCAAGCTGTCAGAAAGAGAACTGTGGGCTTCGATACGTCTGATCTGTTCCTTGGAGCCACTCCAGATGACCGAACTTGCCACTTTCACTAACATTCAGGTCTAAATACGAAAATATGCAACAATCAATTTGTTCAGGATATGTTTTAACATGTTTTGGTGCAGAATTTCTGTATCAACCCCAGAACAAAACCAAAAGGCAATGTGACGATTGTTGTATCAGCATGACCTTTACATATTCAGATTTATATATAAGTAATATTAATATTAATATAAATTTATATTATAAATACATTATCTCTTCTTCAACCTGCTGAGCAGCCATGTTAGTTTATTCACGTCTCATCATCATATCGTTTGTCTGATTGTAGATATGTAAAAATGCACATTGTTTTTTTTTTTCTCTTTTGCGTTATCTATTTTTTCATTGTTGCTATGGTAAAATCTTACCGATGTTTGGTCTTGGAACCTCTCTGCACTCTTATCAACGTATGTCTCTCCATATAAAACGAGCAATTTCCCATGGGTCATATTCTAAGATGAAACCATAGTTTAAGGTTCAGTTTAAGGTATCTTGGCAGCCAATGTGATTGTGATCTAGGTGATCTAGGAAATGTCACCATAATCCTGAAACCTCCAAACATAAAGGCTTGGGTTAACCTCAGAGTGAGCTTCCAGGAAACGAATGCAACTTGCCTACCATGTTGCACAGGTATCCGTGATAATAACTAATACATGTTACCATGTGGAATCGGGTTGCAAGTGATGATGATGAAGAAAATAAACACCAGCATTTTATATGTTTTTTTTTTATGTGGTTTTTGGGAAGGAGTGGCGTTTCATTGCAGTCTTTAAAAAATGTAAACACGCTCCCTATCTGTCGTCCTATCAGGGAACAGGCGTCCACGTTGGTATCAGAAAGGAAAACACACTTTAAAATGCTCCCCTGTGGTAAACCAAGACAATTTGCCTGTGCTGCAATTATGCCCATTATGACCGAAGAAAAGGCTGCCGTCTTTATGCCGCAAGATCCTGGCTTTCTCTGCATGCAAAACAAAAATAGTCACGTCTCCTCTGGGGGGAAGGGGGGGGGGACAACACACGGTGCCTTCTTGGCGCTACCTTAGTAACTTTTGGTCGCTCTGAGTATGAACAAATATTGTAAAACGCACCATGAACATCTGAATGATGTGCTGTAAATCACTTTTTATCCTTTTTCCTCTTTCCTCTCGCAGAGAGCTATAAAGATAGTTTGGTCTCCAAGTACGGTATATTAGGTCTGTGCAGAAAACCTGTCCTTGACTCTCTTTTCTATACGTTTTCATAAATGTGTAAACTGAAGAGTATTTTTTTAAGAGCTCACTCTACCTGTCTCTGTGTGATGAAAAAAGAAAGATGGGGCCTTTCAAAATGGAAGATACACGGTTGTTTTATTTTTCTTGGAACTAAAGTACCCCACTCTCAGACATAGACATTGCTCATGCAAAAGTAAACAATGTCGAGGTGCATTTTGTTTCCAAGGAAACTCCAACACTGCTTTGGAGGGCACGGGGAGGAGATACGGAGGCAGATTCCTTCAGGGATCTTTGCATCCGATTATTGTCTGTCGCATGAAACTTCCTCAGAGCTTATTGTGTT
This sequence comes from Poecilia formosa, assembly GCF_000485575.1. Lineage (NCBI taxonomy): Eukaryota > Metazoa > Chordata > Actinopteri > Cyprinodontiformes > Poeciliidae > Poecilia > Poecilia formosa. Next base: position 924,240 of record NW_006800039.1, read on the forward strand.
CAATCTCTGGAAAAACACTCCTCAACAGATTTTCATGGGAGGGCACTGACGCAAATGCACACATGTGCATTATTGCTGAACACTTCCAACGAAGGGGAATGGAAGTTTCTGGAGACATGCACAGTGTAGTATGGACTGGCCAAGCCCAGGTCTGCCTACTTAAAAGTGAAGCAAGTGCACATGGAGAGCACTTGTTGCAATACTGCTGTTGTTTTTCCACTATACTGATTCACTTTGCTTCCTTTTTTTAAAAGGAGAGGCCTCTTCATGCACATGCAGCCGCTTTTTCAGTGAAAGAATACTCAAAAGTTTGTTGCATTTGCCGTGGACTGTCCAGTATTATTTGTGAACAAGGAGCCACCAGTATTCATGTTAATACAGCATCTTAAATAAATCCCGCTATCTGTGAGTAATCTACTTTTAGGCAGACTAACTGGTGGCTCTCTATCGGGATGGCCCAGGAAATCACTCCCCCTCCCGTTTTCAGTTCTACTTAGTTGCAACAATGTTACATAATATGGCCATCTGCTCTTGACATTGATTTAAAAGTCTCACTGTGTCTGCCCTGTGAGTGTCAGCAAACATTTGAACACAAGCGGCTTTGTTGATGCCCTTAATAGCATGTTTTTAATATCCAGAGCAATGATATACAAATACACGTTACCCCTCCTCCCCCCACTTTGACTTTGTTTCAATTTTTCACACATTTGAAATGTTTCTTTATGTTAACATTTTTCAAACATGTTGAAAAATGTTTGATGAGTTGATTACATGTAATCGCACACATACATGTGTGTGTGTGTGTGAAACATATACAGAGAGAGAGAGATTTGTTGCAATACTCCGTGTCAATGAAACCAGCGTTCTGTGTCTGCGTTCATAGTGACATCTAGCGGGTGCTTTGAGCGAAACTCTGATTTGAGCGAAACTCAAACTGTACAGTTGGACTTTCGTGACATTTCACACCATTCCACCCAAGGAAAGGTCGGAACGACTATATCTTTAAAATCCCCAAAAGGTTTTAACATACAAAAAATCAAGGTGTATGAATATGTATGAATACTTTTAAAATCACTGCAGAGTGGCAGTTGCTTCAGTTAATCAAATGTTTGTTTGTTTTTTTTTTAATGGGAGATAATAAAACTTTTGATCCTTTAGACATATGCAAAATATTCACTTTGGATCTGGGCACCTAAACATATTTGTATTTAATGAGAAATAAAAGATAAATGTACAAAAAGGACAAAACACACAAAAAAGAGGACAACAGAGTATATCCATCATTAGAACTTGTTGGGTCCATTTGTCTCCATAATTAGCTTAAAATTTGATATTTCTAAAGACACGCTCTATTATAATTTAAAACCACCCTTGTTATGATCTCCTTAGCTGTAAGGTCAAAACATAAAGTCTGAAAGTTGCTGTCAGCTTGTTTAAATGCGAAGTCTGAGTGCAGACTGGTACGGTACGGAGCCATTTTCGCTCCGCTGGGGGTTTAAATACAAGAGTGAACTGATTGTCGGTGATTCACGCGATATTTGGGTTTTTGCCAGTCCCATGTCTTGGACAAGCCAGTTGGTGGCGGTACTGCTCTGTTACGCTGTTTGCCATCCATCGTTTACAAAAAGTAGAAGAAGAAGAAGGTCTTGTACAAGCATGGCTGCGTTCAAAAGAAAACGTGGAGGAGATGGAGCCTCGGACAAAAAGGGGAAAAAGGGTAAATTTGTTGTAGATAAAGGCGAAACTCCGCCTGAAACCGAGCAGGAGACACAAAATGAAGTTACTGTCCCACCTCCGGTTTCTATGGTAAGTGATTAGCCTTGTTATTAGCCATTAAGCTAGCACCAGCTCTCATGTAGAATCCATTTTTATTTGTTAAAGAAGGTGATTAATGGTATTAATAGAAGACTTTAGCGTTTAATAAACCACTACAGACATATAACACAAGTGACCGTATCGACAGAAGGTGTTCCGTTAAACAAAGTTGTGAAAAGTAACAGATACCAAAAACAAGCGATTAAAAATGCGTTTTTTAGATTTCTTCATTCTCCATGATATGTTGGGAGTGAATGAAATCGTTATCAATGACGTTATATTAATTTGGCAATGGTGTTGCATTGGGAGACATTTATATGAATGCACAAATCGTCAGCTGCTTTCACGATTTAAAGTTCCCCACAATGGAAAGACAATTTTAACATTATTCAGGCCATATTCTGTGAGTTTGATCCTTTATAGAAAGGCCCTATATGATTTCCAAAAAAAGATCTTTGACGGTGTATAAATGTATTATTGATGGAATAAAAACTCCCATTAGCTGAATAATTAGTTCATATGCCAGATTACTAACAGACATGCAGCTTGTAGTTATCAATCAGTGTGGTTTTAAAGTTGCCAGTGGCACTCCATGTCCATCTGCTTTTCCTGCAACTAGTTTGATATTGTGGGATAATCTTTCCTAAACAGGGCAAATGGACCAACAAGGAAAGAGTTCTTATCTTCTCCTCAAGAGGAATCAACTTCAGAACCAGGCACCTGATGGGAGACCTGAGGACCATGATGCCTCATTCAAAAGCAGGTCAGTGTTGAGGCATTCAGAGTTCTCTAGTGATGGCAACGCCTGAATGCCAAGATTAACTAACACAACGTTCTGTACCAGATACCAAAATGGACAGGAAGGACAAGCTGTTTGTTGTTAATGAGGTAAGTCTGTGTGAAGAGCAGAATTCCTCTCGTCTCGCAGCATAGCCTGACGTCTGTGTGCTTTTCAGGTGTGTGAAATCAAAAATTGCAACAAGTGCCTCTTTTTCGAGGCAAAGAAGAAGCAGGACCTGTACATGTGGTGAGGGTTTCTGTCTGTGGTACTTTTCCCCAAACTTTTAAGCTCGATTATTCCTTGGAAACCAAATATATTTTACGCCGAATCATTCTGTTTTCTTTTTGTAGGATCTCCAACTGTCCGCATGGACCTTCTGCAAAGTTTCTGGTTCAGAACAGTAGGTTGTTTCTCTCCTTCAGCTTGTAGGTGCAGAGGATGTTTGTGGTGTTGCAGATACTTGATAAATGTTATTGTTGCCCTCCCAGTTCATACGTTGGCTGAGCTCAAAATGACAGGAAACTGCCTGAAAGGATCCAGACCCCTGCTCTCATTTGATCCAGTGAGTATCACACAGGGAAAAGTTGCTGATTTGAAAATAAAAATGTATAATATTAACATGGAGGTATTTTGCCTCTGTTTTGTGCTCCGTGATCTGAATAATGAGCAGAGCTTTGGTTGCTGAAGTCTAAAACTTTCTATTTGTTTCCTTTTAACAGAAATTTGACAAAGAGCCCCAGTATGCTTTACTGAAGGAACTCTTCATCCAGGTATGTTTTCTGTTGTTAAAGCTTGAAAAGAAATCCCCCCCTACAGTGAAAATGTCTAATACAGGGTGGAATTTAGTGTGACTGGATTTTAAAGGTAGAAAAAGAAAGACAATGTATTTCTGGACTTAATTATATACATTGGTTTGCAAATTTCTCCATTTTATCCATCTGTCAGTTATTTTATTCCTTCTATCAGTCTGATAGTCTGTTCGCCCATTTATCAAATCAAAAATCAAATCAAATTTTATTTGCATAGCACATTTCAGCAGCAAGGCATTTCAAAGTGCTTTACATAATTAAAATAAAAAAACATCAGATAAAAACATCAAAAACATTGAAGACATCAAAACCCGCACTCTAATCCTAATTTAGCCATAAGCAACTCTAAACAGGTGGGTTTTAAGTTGAGATTTAAAGGCACCCAGTGTTTCAGCTGTTTTACAGTTTTCTGGAAGTTTATTCCAAATTTGTGGTGCATAGAAACTGAATGCTGCTTCTCCTCGTTTGGGGATGCAGAGCAGAACCAGAACCAGAAGATCTGAGGGG
>NW_006800039.1:928735-957058 GCF_000485575.1 Poecilia formosa
TATAACCTGAGCCAGTGGGAGCATATAAATATTGAAAAGAAGTGGTCCTAGGATAGAACCTTGGGGTACCCCACATGTGACTGATTAGAAGTTTCCGATTGAAACAAAGAAATCCCTGTTCTTTATGTAAGATTCAAACCAGTGGAATCCAGTCATCTGTCCATTCCTTAATTTAATTTAATTTACTCCATCCATCCATCTATTTTTTTAATTCATTTTTTTTTTCCAGTTTAGTTGTGTTTAGTTCTTAAGTCAATCAAACCTCCGTTGTTTTTGCAGGTTTTATATGTAAAGCAGACCGAGGCACAATATTTACTACATGTTTTTTTTTTCTTTTAAAAGAAATTAGCTTTGAAAGAGAAAAAAAAAAACATAAGTATGGAAAAGTCTTAAGATTTTGTCATGAAAAAAATGTTTAGCAAGTGGAACCTAAGCTACTAGGTAATTGAGGTGCTAAGCACTTAGCTCTTACCCAATGCATGTATTTTCAATGTTTGGAGAATTCTTTTCAGTTTCAAAGAAATGATCTTTCTTGTAGACATTTTCCACGCCTCACTACCATCCGAAGAGTCAGCCTTTTGTGGACCATGTCTACACTTTCTCCATCGCAGACAACAGAATATGGTTTAGAAACTACCAGGTGATCTTTCATCATATATGCTCCATGTTTTACACTCTTAAAGCACATTTTTAGCAGACACTTTTACACAAGGCAGAGTGTTTGTTTTTCTCTGGCTTTGATTTCCATTTATAATAATTCCTCTATTTTTTCCTCTTTCAGATAATTGAAGAGGACGCCTCTCTGGTGGAGATCGGCCCACGATTTGTTCTAAACCTCATAAAGATCTTCCAAGGAAGTTTTGGAGGGCCCACGCTATATGAAAATCCAAACTTCCGATCTCCAAACTTGGTAAAAAAAAAAAAAAATCATATTTAATCAAGTTTCTATCTTACTTTTACAGTCACATCCACCCTTTTGTATACAACCAATAAGCACCAACTTGTCAAACTGTGGTTTGAAAGTTATTACAGCAGAACTACTCGGTATCTAAATTTTCAGTGAGATCAGAATGAAACAAAAAGTGTGGAAGCTCTGGATGCTTGTGTGATATTCAGGGTGCTGCTTTTAAACAGGAAGTTTACGTTGCGCATGTAGCCATTGTTGTAATCCTGCATTTTTTATTTATTTATTCCCCACCATCCCCCACGCACCCACAGCACAGACGGGAGATCCGCCTGGCAGCCGCAGCCAAAGTGCGAGAGAAGCAGATGGTGAAAGAGATTCAGAAAATAAAGAGGCAAGACGCAAAGGAGGAGATCGACAACGACGTGACGGCTGACGTCTTTGTTACACCAGATGAACGGAAACCTGTTCACATTCAGACGGAGCCACCTGCGCCAAAAGTGGTGAAGAAGAACAAACACAAAGCTTTCAAGAGGGAGCGGATGCAGCGGGGACGCCGATGATTTGCTGCAGCCACAATCCTAATTTTTTTTTTCTCTTTTTTTTCTTTTCTTCTTTGTCGTGTTGTGTTCAGTGAAATGTGCAGAAACTAATTGGCAATTTAGAAATCTTTATTTTACAACACACCTTAAGTATTTACAGTCCTTTTTAATAAAAAAATAACACATGCTGTTAAATACACCAAACTTGATATAAATTGTTTTGTATGGAGAAAAAAAAAATAAAAATCATTTTCCGATATACTTTTAATGTGTACTCATTTTCCTCAGTGTACTCAGATGAGTCAAATATTTACTGTACAAAGAATCATGAAGAGATACTTGTGAATCCCTGCATAAATGTTTCCGTATTAACACATTAAACATAAATGGAATTTACTCAACCCAGAACTTTTGAGTTTGACTTTGGCAAAACTCCATACAGGTACATGACAGGACTGAGTGAGCAATGATCTTCCACGTGTCAAGAAACACAAATAATTGCAATTAGCAAGTTAATTGTGCTAAAATTTTAAAATTGTATTACTCAATTCAAGTCTGAAGATTTTGTTGATGAAAACGTGAAATATGAATTCCAATAGTCGACATTTTCAGCCTTTCAAGAAGACCAGAACTAAGGTTACCCATAGCTTTTCTATTCCCTGCTCAACCTTATATGGCTGCGTGATCAAATAAAGTCATTTGTCCCAGCTGAGTTTGAGGAGCTTAGGGTCACAACAAATCAGCTGTTACTCCTCCTCTACCTCTTCGTCAGGACAACAAAAATACTCCACAAAGCAGATCTGACCGTTGTCATTCCTGACCAGGTACTGCAGAGAAAGAAGGCCCCTGCTGTCCGTCCTCACCGAGACTTTACAGGATATAGCCAAGGCTTTGGTGGACGGCTTTAGTAAGGACATCTTGTATCTGTCGCAGGAGGAAAACAAATCAGAAGTTGTATTAAGCGTTGCGAGATCCAGGGTGAGAATACTCAAACTATAAATGACTGCAGATCATTTAGTTTACAGTTTTGGAAGCGCCTGAATGGAATAAAACGGTCTAAGGTTGAATTCATGGACTCTAGTGACATCTGGTGGTAAAAACAATGAACTACCTCTTATGTAACTGTAGTAGGATAAAACCGAAGGTCGGAACTGTGGAACTTTGTTCAATAATTGCTTTAATTAAAATGATAAAAATGCATTTTTAATTGTTGAACTTATGTAAACAAGTTTCACCAACTGCCTCAATTCACTTCAAAAATATATTTTTGGTCCAAATGTTGGGCATTCCTTGGCCCTAGTTAAAATGATCACTCAGACCAGTATCCAAAATTTTAAGAAGCAAATGTGACTGTTGAATTATTTTTTTATTAGATGACCTCTTGCTTTTCTGTGGTGAATGAGAGTTTTCCACTGATGCCTGCACTCACCTGTTGGTTTGTGTTTTGTTGCACTGAAAAAGCTCCATCATGTCTGAATCCTTGGAGTAATCATAATGAGCATTTCCAGAGTTTCCAAATGTGGACAACCTGTAGAGTTGAAATGAAAAATAACAGTTTTTAAAGGTGATAAGGAGTACAACAAGAAACGATATGGAGGTTATTGTGTAGGGGAATACACATAATACAGGGAACTAAATTTTACTACAGTATAATTCCTAATAAATTAGTGATAGATTTTACATTGCATTACTTGCCTCAACAGTTGAAATGTGAATTATTGGAAAGGTTTTTTTCCTTTTCATTTTTACTGCACTATCATGAACCATGGAACACTTTAAAAACTTCACACAGCCCACCTGAAGTACGGCTGGCTGGGGGACATGGTGATCTGCAGCACCTCACTGGTCATGTCCAGTTCAGAAAAGGCTTCCTTTAGACTCTCTGACTGAAGAATGACCTTTGAAAGTAGACAGAAACACAAATTTACTCATACATGTTCTATGAGGAGTCAAGAAATGCTGTTTTTTTGAAGAATAAAAACCAGATGAACCTTGTTTGTGACATTGGAACTGGAGAACTCAAAATCAATTGGGTCTTCTGGTTCTTGTGTGTTAATTTTGCAGACAGTCACTACACCACCCTCCTCCAGGAACAATGTCAGAGGATGACCATGCCCCATGTAGCACATCCGCAGAGCCGTTGATGCTCCTGAAACAAGGTATGAGGTAAAAAAACAAAAACGTATAGAATAGGGGTCATACATTTAGTTTTTTTTTAATTATTATTTTCCAGTCATGTCTCTGAGTTTTCACCTGCTGCTGTGCTTCCTCCAAAGATATTCAGGCAGTCGAGCAGAACAGTAAGATTAATTTGAAAAATAACCATATCTTCTTTTAATGTGTACTCTTGAAAGATATCTGCCTGAAAGAATTTAAGAAGAAAGAGTGAATCTTTCAAATGTAAACGCAGAAAAAACCTTTTTTTTTTGTTTTTTTTTGCTTCTCTAAATGCTTGATAAAAATGACCTGAATGAAGGCATTGGCTTGCATGCATTTGCAGTCCTCCACTGTGACCTTCAGGCCATTTGCTGTCGCTGTGAAGACGGCGTGGTCCTTGCAGGTGATGGCTTTCAGGATGTTGGAGAGATTGCGAGCGTTATCCAAATTGGCTACCAGAACATACTGTTCATCTTGACTTTGAGATTGCGTGGACAGAGGCATTGTGGGGCTGGAAAACAAACAAACAAACAAACAAACAAAAAAGGCACAAAATAAATGAATATATTTGTTAACACTTGCAACACAAATGCACATAATAGACCACATGATCTCATATATTGTCAGCCTTTGTGATTGGTACCATAATTTTTGGTTAATTTCAGTTTTTTTTTTAGTTTCCTGGACATTTCCTTCCTGCGTAATTCTCCTCAATAAAAAAATTGTAATAAAAACAAAAATGTTTAGCTTAATGAACAGGTGAATTAAAAATGCAACATAAAATTTCGGTTATTAATGTTTATGATTTACTACAAAAGTTAAGCATCATAGGTCGTCCTAGATTTTTGTAGGAAAGGTGTATCATACCCAATTAAATTATTGTTTTCCGTTTGCTAGCTAGTATGCTTAGTCATTAAAAATATGTCACTGTGTAACAATTACAAAACAAAACACCGCTGCGACGTTAACTTGCAGACATTATATTTTCCAAAATACAGCGCATGACATAAGAAGACAAATATGTAGAACTTACAAGCAATCATCAGTCACTCACAAAGTTAGAAGTCTGCAGAAAAAACAACAAACGTTTTAAAGAAATACCAACGCGCCCGCTGGCGAGTAGTTTCCGCTTTCGTCATCCACCTCTAACGGAAGTAGGATTGGTGTTCGAACATCACGTTCCAGAGAGTTCGCTCAGTCGCAACAAATTTACAGATATTCACGCTTACTTCGCCGACAGTACTTGACAACACCAGTGTTTTAGTATTTGACTTATACAGGTAAGAGTTTTTACTTTTAAATAGGAGGGAATCTTTGGTAGCCCTTAGCCTTTTAATGTCTCACGTTAACCACAGAGTTAACCCCGGAAGCTAACGTCTCCTAGCCACCGGGTACATTCTTAGGGTTAAAATAACTATAAACTGTTTAAAATGAAGGTTTTTCCGCTCCTTTTTTTTTTTTTTACCAGCGTGACTTACGTTAAACGGGCTGTTATGAATTTAAGTCATTAAACCCCATGATAAATCCTTTATACACATAGCACAGTTATGTGTATGTCAGTTATCGTTAAAGTTTTTTTTGTTGTGAACGGAAAAAAAAAATAAATAAATAAATGTAATGTAGCAAACAGACCCAAGTCGTGTTATCTTATGTTGAGCCGAACTCAATTCGGTTTATTCAGCTTAATCTAATTAATTGTACATTTAAATTGGAACTTGGTCACCTTTTTCATCAGGATATACAATAAGTCTTTTTAAATGGGCCTAAGCTAAATGACTACGTCTCAAAAAACATTGAAAAATTACTTGTAATGGCTTAGATATTATCTCATCTGCTTAGCCACTGCCTATTTAGGGGATGAGCTGATCTCTAAGCAAATTTGTTAAAGTTTTACCTTCATCATTGATATTTAACAAATACAGATTTAACTGTATACTGAAAACTGTATTCTAAAAAGGTGCTTAAGCTCTGTGAAAACAAGCAGCATGTAATCTGTGAATACATTTTAACCCGTGTAGGTTACTTCATAGATTATATCGTAAAGCTTTGGCATGTCATCAAACTGGCTTTTTAACATAAAACGTGTTATGCCTTTATCGGAAATGGGGAGAAAAAAAAATGCTTATTAAAGAAAGATAACTTGTCTCATTTTGTTGCCCACTGTCAGAGGAGTTGCTGCTTTTACAGATGAGACAATGACATTTAATAAAACTATGTAGCCTTAAAACTAGAACTCACTGTATGAGTAAAATTAATCTTATATATAAAACAACTTCAAAGCACAATGAAAGATGATCCATTGTTGTAATCTGTCATTGTAATCAGGCTTAGAAATGTCTGTCCTTTAAGAAATCTTTGTAAAAAAAAAAGTTTTGTTCTCCTGAAATTAGGCTGGCAGTTTTATATAAATGTATCAATTGGATTAGTAAAGATCATTAAAAACCAGAGGCACAACTCCATAGTAAATATATGCCAGAAAATCAGGAGTGTTATTGCACCAGATGATATTAACTTTTCAACCCAATTCATAATATGCTTTTCTTTATTATATGAAATAAACTGATGCATTTCTACTTTTCTCCTTCAAAGACGTGAGGATGTGTGAAAAAAGTCAGTCTTGTCCATTTAAAGTACTACCTACACCTTACTCAGTTTAAATTGGTGAAATATTTCATTCAATATCAAGTTAGTAACTTGTACTTTTTGTCCTTTTCTCTCCCTTGGGTTCTTTGTCTAGTCCACCTGTGTGAACCACAACCATGGTGTGCATTCCCTGCATTGTGATTCCTGTCCTGTTGTGGGTGTATAAGAGGTTCCTGGAACCCATCATCTATCCTGTTATTTCTCCCTTCATTAATGCGTTCTGGAACAAAAAAGCTGTGACAGATACAAACACTGATCAGAAAGGCAGCGAAAATAGTAATGGGACTTACAAGGTAAGAATTTAGTGAACTATTTTAAGGTTCACTAAATCGTTAAAGTAAAAATTAACCTTGTGTTATATTTATTAACTGCCTCACTTACAAAAACAAATTTCTGTGTTTCAGCCTCAAAGCAATGGTGAGGTGACTGCAAATGGAGCTACTATAGCCGCTGATAAGAAGACAGACTGAATGCTGCCACTACTTCCTATTAACAACGACTACAAATATTCCTATGGTATCATTTAAAGAAAACATTCAGTCTTTTTCAAATAATGTGACTATAAAGCTATTCGAAGCTTGTTTTTAGTTTTTCTTTCATCTGGCTGAGGTAGCTTCATTGTGTATTCTGTTTTTTTTTTTTATTGCTGTTCGAATGAAACAGATTAAAGCACTTTAATGAAACTAAGGATGAAAGAAAGCTTTCAAATACAGTAAATGCATATTTATTTCAAGCCTGGACTGCCACTTTAACTACTCTACCTTTCTGCAGAAATTGCTGCAAAGACATCACAGCATAGATTCATTTATAGAAATAAAATGGTTGTTGTAGTGATGTTACTCAAAACTGGCTAAATATCGATCCTCTTTTTTAGCTGATTGTAATCGATTGTCCATTTTCAAAGTGTAAAGAAAATAAAAGTTATTTATATGGAAGATATTTGTTCCTTTAAACATACTTTGAGCATATGGTTTTCTTACAAATAAAATATGAATCCAGTCTAGTTGTAATAAATAAATAAATAAAAACTGATTCGTCATTCAATAAAAAAAAAAAAATTAGCATTGCGGTTTGGTGACAATATTTGATGCAAATTATTTAAAAAAGCTAATAAGAAGATTTTGATAAATATATTTTCTGAACAAGTGGTTTAAAGCATAAAAGAACCAGATTGTAAATGTTTTGTTGGTAACCATTTCTGTTCATAGTTATTAAAAAGAAATGTACAGTTGTACTTTTTGATTTGAATTTAAATAAAAATGAATTAAAGCAATGACTGACTTGGTTTCCTCCAGTAAGACATCATTGTCATAAATCACAATTATTGCATTTCCTGCAAAACTGTATATTCTATTTTAAGATGTTATTGTGAAAACTTTTCAGTTCAGTCTGCTGTATTATGTCTGTTACACTAACGACATAATTTATAATCAAAATGTAGATATTGAATTTCTGTTGTTCCCACTTGAATTAGTCACTTTGTAGAACTGCGTTTCACTCTACGTTTTGCTGCATGTGGACATCTACTGACAAATGATTGAAAATGAAGAAAAGCCTTTCTGCAAGATGATATTAGTGTGTATTACTGTGGGGATGCTGTGTTCAGGGCTATATAAGCATTTTGCAGGAAGCCCTAAATGTTACATCATGGTGTCATCTAAACAGATAATCTCCTTCCTTCTGTATGCATAAAACCATCTGCGAAGGCCAAAAATACTTGAGATTGAATTTTGAGTGGACTCTGTTAGTAAATTTGCATACTTGCAAGGCATTGCGAATCTAATAAGGTGTATATTTAGGAGAGAACGAGGCATATGAGATCGTTAAGTTTTCTTTAAAATAGATATACACTTTGCATTACATTACGTTTAGTATAAATTCAGAACGTTAAAGAAAAAAGAAATTGATTTGTTTATGTTATATTGAAGAAATGTTGACATATAAATCTTAAAAGCAGAACATTCGTTAAACAGAAACCCGCATCTGTTTACGAACGGACGACGTCACGTACGTAGACATTATCACTCACATTTCGTCATTACGCAATGGGTTGCGACGTGGAAAACATGGAGGAAAAGGGTACGTGGAGTTAGGCTAGCAGTGTAAATGACTTTGTAATTTCAAGTGTTTTCCTCTTTTGAAATAAACACGGTAAACAGCCGGCAGTAAACCGCTTCTTCCCGGGGAAGCTCTTGGTCATTAACGCCGCTGGAAGCCAAGAGGAGCCAAAGAAACTGCGAGAAGCTTTTGTGACAGGTAAGCTGAGCTGTCAGCTGATTGCAAACAACCAGTGAACGTTAGCGTTCTCCTCAATAATAATTCACTAACTAGCTGTAAAATGTTCTCATCAATCATAAACTAACCCCTGTGTGTCTCTCTCAGTGCTGTTTGACACCAGTTTCCTTTGCTTAGCGTCAGAGATGTTGAGGCACTCCTCAATTCCTTCAGTTAAAGCTAGAAAATTGCTAACATTAACCAGACTCACTCATATGTGTGAACAGAAATAACGCTTGAATACGTTGCAAACTTCACGTTTGCCAGTATATTTATTCATGTACAGCGATGTGCAATGTCTGTTTTAGTTTATTGCGGTGACTGAACATTGCTATGTACATATGATGTACTGCACCTGTTTGCAAAAGGCGTGTTATTAAAGGACAACTCAGAACGTCCTGGTTGATAACACGCTATCCTGTTGCGAGTGTCTTCTGTGACTAAATGACCAGCTGCTCTGACGTGTTTGCATAGTAAACCGAGAATAAGAAGATTTGGAAATTTGCAGTGAGTACATACACAGACTTTTGAGTGATTGTAGCTTTTGATATTTATGAATTGATGACCTGCCTGTTCAGGTAAGTGTAGTCTAATTTCGTTTTGTCTTCTTGTTCTGTGAATCACAGTTATAATGACAATACCGGTGTATTGCGTGATTTCTGTGCTCCAAGTTACTTTACGGATTGCATGAACTAAGTTAATACATGCTGTTTTCTTACGGTCCAGTTGTAGAGTTGAATGCAAACACATATTCCATTTTTGACTATTACTAAATTCAATGCAATATAATTTAAGTGCTCAGTACCAGTTGGTAAGATATTTATTCATGGAGTTCTAATGCAAAAAACATTTTCTCTATATTGATTTTCTTATAGAATCCTTTTGATAATTATCACAATATGGTTTCAAATTAAAAGTTCAGTTTCCAGCAAAGGTTCTGTTTCAATATGAATTTAAAGAACAAATAAATATTAATTAATTAAACAATAATAACTGCTGCATTTTATTTTGAAAAATGATCACAAACTATACACCAAATACCTTTCAGAATTGTTGAATTTTATAGATTAATATTGACACCTTCTCTATAGGAAACATATTGATGCACAAATTTGAAGTGTGAATATGTCTGGGTGCCACCAGGAAGTGAAGCAGATCAAGTTCATGCTGATGTTTGCAGTCTCTTCTTTATCTTGTAGAAATGCTTAAATAATGGTGGCCCCATGGACTACCTGTTAAGGCCAAAGGCCTAACCTTACATTCTTATTGGTATTTTCTGTTTCTCATTAAATTATCGAAATAGTTTTATTTTATTGCCCAGCACTGCATCTTCTCATTCTGTGAGCTCATTGTTAACACCAACAGGAAGTGGGTTTAAGTCAACTGACAAATAGCACTCCTCTGGTCATCACAAACTTTGAAACACTATGAATTATATTGAGCAATGCAGGATTGCAGAACCAGTTGTATGACAGAGGAAAAGGAGTTCAGCAGAATGAGTCTGCAGTTTGTAGCAGAGAAGAGACACCAGTTCATTATCTGTTGTCTCGCTGACCAAAGAAGTACATTGATCAGTAGAATACGATGCAGGTATTGCCAAGTTATGAACGGTTGGTAAAAACGTTGCTTGTATTTAAAGCACTGAACTTATACAGTGCGCTTGTTTAGCACAGAATTATAATCTGATTTGATTTGTTTGCTATAGGATTTGGCTCATGCCCAGAAAATAAGGACTGAAGATCAACAGGTGTGGCTGGAAGAAGCCTGGAAATATGGGAGCGAACACCAGCCAGGTTACTGACTTGTCCGAAAACACCAGCCTGAAGGCCCTGGTGGGCACAGAGTCCATATCTGAAAACGACCCCTTTTGGAATCAGCTCATCTCCTTCACCTTTATCAGTCCTACAAACAGGTAAAAAAAAACAAAAACCCAGAAACAAAGAAACATTCAGAGTATTATAAAAATCGTGTTGAAAATGTTCTGTCTTTCTCGTTGCCATTTCTGTTTGTGTGCTGCTGAAAAGCAATGGACCGCTTTTTATTCATTAAAAAGTTGTGTATTTAAAATTTTGACACTAATTTCTTCCCAGCAAGCTGATTGTGAGAATAACATAAAGCCAGTGTCTAAGTGTACTTGTTTTCCTGTCTAGCGAAGGAACTAGTCAGTCTTTGTCATAGTGACATGAGCACATCTTTCTAACTTGGGAACTTATTCAAAAATTCTTTGTAATTATACTTGCATAATGGCTTGGTATAAAAAATTTAATAATGTTTTCGCTGTGGAACAAGTATTTATTTCATTCCTTTCCATGCTTTTGGAACACAGTGGCAAAGTCCTTCAAATTTGTACCCAGGATGCTTCGTAAACTTTGAGAAATGTCTGCAGATCTCGACCGAGTAATGATCTAACTGGGTCTCTGATAAGCTTCTGATTCTTGTTAACTGTTAACATGCAGGCCCCTTATTAAAAAGTTAATGAAAATGAGACATGCATTCCTGTTTATGTTTGCTAGCTAACTTTGTTTCTATATATACATAGTTGTACATTGAGCCATTTGAGGATTTGTTTGTCATTCGGTGGAGTGGTTCTCTTTCAGGTGTATGGGTGAATTCACAGGATGTACTTGAGACAGGATGAGGGTAAACCAGCTGTGATCTGGTGAAGCAAACTGTTGGTAACAGATTCCTTAAGTCTTTTAGGATAATCCTGCATGGATCAGCCTTGATCCATTTAGTTAATTTAGGTTGCTTAGAGTCCTGGTTATTACGTCAAAGTGAAATGATGTCTAAAGGAAGAAATTGGCATCCTTAGAAAATTGCATGCTGCCTGAATTTGTTGTAACTCAGACTTTACTTAGTGTTGTCACTCATACAGTGTCTAAGCCTTTTCAGATTTATTTGGTTTTTATGTTTTAGTAACACCTAAATGTTTTGAATACTCAAAGAAATGTTGAGAATCAGACAAAGATAACATGAGACAATGTAAATAACAGTTTTCAGCTGATGTTTTAATTTATTATAGAAAACAATACAAACAAATCTGGGGCTATGTAGAAAATCTTGGCACGTTCTTATTGAATAATTGTTTTTATTCACCCAAATTGTGGGGTTCAAAATTGGACTTGCTGGAGTCTACTTGGGCTCCAGCTGCAGGACCCAAGAGTGCTTTAGCTGTAGATCAGAAACTAATAGCTGGTCACTTCTCTTCTGGCATAAAATAAACTGCAGGCTTATTTTAACTGACCTACGTCCTGTAGTAGCAAAGCAACCCCGGACCATCACATTGACACTCGTATGTTTGACTTGTGCACAATGTTCTTCATGTAAAGTGTAACTTTTGGAACAGCTTCCAAAAAGTTCAAATTCGCCCTCATCAGTCCACAGAATATTTTTTTCCAAAAGTCTTGGGGATCATCAAGATTTCTGTAAAGTGATTTTTTTGTTGTTGTTGTTGCATCAGCCATGAAAGCCATTTTTTTTGCCAAGGTCTCTTCCTTATCTTTGGATACAAACCTTAGCTGAGGCAAGTGTAGTGCTTTAGATGTTTTTCTGGGTTCCTTTGTGATTGATGTTCATCATAAAGTTTTTTCCCCCTTAATAAATTAAGTTCATCTTTCTCTGATATTAAACAATGTTTGACTTAAAACATTGAGACCTGAGAGAAAGACAAATATCTCCAAGACGGGAAGAACTTGCACTCTAATACTGAAAACATTTGTTATTACACATACTGTAAAACAAGCAACATACTTCACTTCCTCCAGAACAGTTGTGATTAGCATTGGGCTGGGTGAATGGTGAAGAAATGAAGGTTCTCCTGAAGTGGCCCCTCCTGCATCTTCTCCTTGAAGGAAATGGGCTAGATGTATATGACAACCTTTTAGATTTACTTATGCAGCATCATGGAGTAACCAAAACAATGTTTTACACTCGGACACAGGGAAATGCAAAACATCTTTTTAAATGTGACCAATCAGCTGTTTATTTCAGAAAGAAAAGTGTTCAGGATGTAACCTTTGTAAAATATTATGCTCTAACAGAGTCTAGCTTTAATAAAATCTTTTTTTTCTTCTTCGTTTTTAAATTTCACAGTGGAGACTCGAAGTTACTTGAAGAGGCTGTCGTCCCACTGGCCAAGACTCTCAGTATGTTGGATGTTTACCTCACAGTTGCATTTTTTTTTTGCTGATAAAATGAACAATTTATATGATTTTCATCTTTGTGTACTACTGCAAAGTAATTTTGTGATAAAAATTTTTATGGTGTGTATATATATATATATATAATATAATTTTTTTTCTTCAGTTCAAAACAATCCCAGGACAGGAAACTTTGGTGCTCTTGTGAGAGTTTTTCTGGGCAGAACCAAGGAGCTGAAAATTTCTACAGAATGCCAGGAGTGAGTATGAGAGCATGTCTGAGTAAAGAAAAGAAAAAAGAAACTTGTCTCATTGCTTTAAAGATAACAGGGAATAAGAACACCATTGTTGTTTTCTATGAGAAAAGTGCTAATATTGTGTATAAAAACTCCACAGTTACTAACCAAGCACCATTTTTATGTGGATTATTGATGCCTAAGTAATTTAAAGCTTAAGGTAACTTAAAGCTTAAGCTTTTTATTCTTATCTTCCTCAAATTCTTTTTGAAGCAACTGTAAATTGTGGACTATAGCAAGAAAACTGGTTCAGTTTCAGTCTGTCTTTTAGATCATTTCTGTTCCACTCCTTTTACATTTTTCATTATCTATGTTTTATGTGAACATCTGTGCAACATCTGTGTTTTGACTTATTAGCTTTGTTGAAATAAACTTTGTGTTAATCATTTTATCCCACATACCACCTGTTTATCCTGCTGCCCTCTAGCAGGCGCTACAGACCCGTTAGGAACAGGGCAAACAGACTCATGGACAGTCTGTTTGATTCTCGCTCATGTCACTCCTGTTGCCTGTTTTTCCTCATCCTGATGCAAAATTTCTCTGCTTAAACTTAAGTATTAAATAAATATATGGATAAAATGAACTGCAGAATATTGTGATTCGTCTTTGTTTTGTCTTTCTGCCACAGTCAATTATTCATCTGGCAGGCGCATAATGCACTGTTCATGATTCGCTGCCTGGTGAAGGTTTTCATCAGAGAGATGAGTGAGGAGGAGCTGCTGCAACAGTTCTCCTTCCAGGAGAGGGCGCCAGGCTCCTGTGGAGGTGAGCTCCATCAGACTGAGCTGTAGATGGGGAGATAACGATTTAAAAAAAAAAGTATTAGTTTAAGCTATATTGTTATAACAATCTAAGGAAAGCAGTGATTATGAATCAAAGAATGTATTGATTTATGAATCAATAACATAACTGAATATTTTTTTTTACATTCAGTTGCATTTAAACATTCTTAAGGGAATTTTGTTCACTGGGATTTATGTTGAACAAAAACTCAGATGTGCATGTGTTCCCTCTATTGCTTCATATGGTGGTTTGATTTAAGTAGTTATTTAATTAGAAATTATTGTTTTAGAAGCCGGGAGCGAGGACCTCCTGGAGGAGCTGTTGTTGAATCTCGTTCACCTGACTGTTGAAGTGCCCCTGCTGTAAGTATATAATCGAGCATGTGAGGATGTAAGTGTCGGAGAAACATTTGTCTTTATTGCATACTTTATAATTATAAGTGACAGTATCCTCTAGTGCTCTGAAGTATCCCTTTTAGATAATTATCATTAACAGATTTGTAACTTTAAATGGTAAGTTTGAGGTGCGACTGTAGAAGTATTTTGAAAATTTCTCTTTAAACTAGTAATAATTCTTTTTTGTCACTGATGTGTCTTTAGTCCTGTCCTTGATCTTTCACTTCTTATAGCCTAAGAAAAATAAAAACCATTGTTGTTCATGCAGGCTTTGCACCAGCAAGCTAGAGGTAAAAGATGGGAACAAGATAAATTGTGAAATAAAAAGAAAAGGAAATTATATGTGAGAAACATCTGAAGGCAAAGAGAAAGTGATGTAGAGGTGCAGCGAAAAAGCTTGAAGTGAAAGTTCATGAACGTTTCCAGTGAGTGGGAGAGAAGAGAACATAATGTTTGAAAAATAAAATCAGCCTTTACTCCCACTGGGCAGAGCACACACTAACTCTCTGAATTAATGAGGGAATATTTCAGTGAGTGGGTGGCTCATCAATGGGTGAATTATTTGACTGACAGTCTACAAGACATACAGGGAGACTACAGCTCTGTGCACATCTCCTTTGCTCTCCACAGGGGCTTGTTAGCCATGGCAAACCAGTTCACACAAACTGGCCGACATTTGGTATTTCCTCAATACTGCAATGTCCACTTTTTTTCTAATCTCATGTCTGTACTGGGTCAATTTTGACATTGTCTTCTGTCTAACTCATTTCTTTTCAATGCCTCTTATTCACTATTATTTTTTTCTTTCAGTTGTCTTTGGACATCAAAACCTGGCTCTTGTATAAATGCATTCAGCATTCCAACATTATTCATTGTTTCAAGCTTAAAGGCTCCCTGTTTTTCTTCCCTTCGCCACTTTGTGGCTGTCAGCCCATTTCCTCCGCACGTGCTGCTGCTTTGGGAATCGGGCCATTCTTTTGGTGTAGTCTGTCCAAATCTCCAGCAGACTTCTGCACCTTTTGTGTCATTGTTTCACATGAGAGATGGTTGGCTCTTTTTTTTTTCAGTCTAATACAGAGCAAGCAGAAACAGTTGATCAAATTCTGGCTTATTGATCAGTACAAAAAATAACTTTTAATTATCCATTTACTGGTGGGTTCCCTGTAAATTATTGCTTAGTCAATGGAAGAAAATGCAGTGTAATGGAGGAACATATAAGCATAAAGTTTATATTTAAAAACAATATTTTGTTCAAGCAGACTATTTAGAAGTTTGTCAGGTCTTTAAGTTCAAGAACTACTTTATTTATTTTTAAATTTTGACAACTTTCCTATTTATATGTGTTTGATGTTCTCATTTGATAAGAGAAATGTTTTTCTTACTTCATTTCGTTTTTTGGATGCAAGCATCATTTTCTTGTTTGGTTGTGAAGAGCTCATTTTTGTTGAATTATGTGGAGTTAAAAGTTTAAATTGACTTTTACGCTTTTATATTTGCTATTAACATAATTAGCACAGTTAGCACAACTAAATGCAAATATTCCTTCAGAATGTAGAGTCTCATCTTAACTCTGAGATTTCCAAAAGGCTTGCAAATATTTCTAAATGTAGCATGTTAAGTAGTTGACAGAATCTGAAAGCTCAAAAGAATAAAACAGCAACTTTTCTTTCAGATATTCAGTCCGCTGGTGTCTTCCTAAGATGGCTCCAGGTCAATTTGCACCTTTGCCAGCTGTGTGAAACCTCTGTAAAGCAGACACATACGGATGTCCTGTCAGCCATTCAGTTTCCTTTTAAATAGGTTTTGGCATTCTCCAACTTTACTTTGGCACTGAAAATAGCTTTCACTCATCTTCCTTCAGTAACAACTTCAACACTAAAGAGTGTTATAGCGATCAGGTGGAGATTACATATGGTTTGCTCAGCGATTTGAAAAAGAAATCTAAGTCTCCTGTCAACCACTCAAGTGTCAGGGCTGACTGTTGTCTGCAAAGCTTAATACCAGATGATTCCACTAACCAGGTGATTTTTGCGAATGGTAATCATCCCCGAAACTCTGTGCTCCTAATCCTGCAGCGACATCACCTACAGCATCCTGTTTGAAGCAGTGACAACGTTACTGATATTCTTCTCCTATCAACTCTTCCACAAAGACATCCTCCGAGATGGATTAATATACCAGCACATCATGAAGGGACGATGGTGAGAAGTGCATTCATTGTTTTACTGTAAAGTATTGTTAACTTGACTCTGAACCCAATGTTTACGCAAAGGTTGAATGAAGCTGATAATAAAAAAAGAGTCTCTGTTTTGGGTCTGGAGGAGGCGTGCAGCCTACAGTCTGTATGCTCTTCTTTATTGCATTTCATATTTGTTTAGATTCCTCTAAATTGATCATGCAGCACAGTCAATGTAAGAACAAATAGTGTTAAAACTATCTTGTACTTGGAAATAGCTAGAGATCTCGGTAGATCTGTTATACACAATAAAACAATGTTTAAAGGTCTAGACACGTGGTCCAAAAATAACATTTATTCGGACAACTGGACATTTTCTGAAAGATATCATTTATTTTCTGATTTTTTTTTTAAATACTTATGTGCTGAGGAAGTTGGACCCTGGCCAGCTGCTTAAGAAGGATGTAAATTATTGTAATTCATAGTTAAGGTATTCATGTTCCTTGAACTTTATTAGACACAAACTTTTATTTATTTTATTGGAATTTGATGTGAAGGACAAAAAAAAATTGACCCCAAAGCAGAAATGAAAATAAAACTTGACTTTGAAAATGGAAATCTCAACAGCCTGACTTACACATGCAATTAGCCAGATTACATCTAATGTCCCAAAATAAAATCCATTGCAGTCAATTACTTTCAGACGTCACCTAATTAACACTTAGTAATCAATCACCTCTGGTGCCCAAAGGTCAAGTCAAAATCCAGACCAAAATTTAAGAGAATTTGTCAAAAGATTTGAAAACTCAAACATTTATTGTCAGGCTGGTATAGACATATCCCAAGGTTTGTATTTCCAAAAATGTTGCAATGTTAGATGATGCAACGTTTTCTAAAAATATAACATTTTTCAAAAAATTTTGTATTTTTTTGGTTAAAATGCAGCATGACGCATTACTGATTTAACCTGTTTCCTTCTCATTCCCGTAGCTTGGAGCTGACTAGTCGACTGGTGAAGACCTTGCTATATAACTTCATCAGGCAGGAGAAGTGTCCTCCTCCTGCAGCCCACATCTTTGAGCCGAAAGCTGAAGGTGGCCTTCTTTATGGGCTGGCGTCTGGGGTGGCAAGTATGTACACAGTCATAAGTAATAGAAGTGCTCCGAAACAAAACATTTGAGGCATTTTTTCATTCATAACTTAGTGCACATCCAGGTTTACAAAGGAATAAGGTTTTAGACTGATGATGTAACCATTTTTAAATAATGCAAGGTTTCAGTTTAGATCTTATCATTAAGTTTTTTTATTGCAATTTTTTTTTCTAGTAGTCTTAGTTTTGTTCTCCTTCTAAATCTGTGGTCTATGACCTAAAAAGGAAAATAATAGTCAATTTAATTATGATTTTTTTTTTTTTTTTTCGTTTTCAAGCTGTTTCTTGTAAATTAGTTTTTGGCTCCTGCAGGCCTAAAACATGTTCCAAGAAGACATTGGGGTCACATGCTGGGTGCTTACATAAGCATAATCACATATCTGGCATTAATTGTTAATTTGCTAAGGCAAAAGCTGGAGTGTAAATTAAATTGAGTTCTTATTTCTGCTTGTAACCAAAGAGCCAGAGAAATCTGATTTATGTGGATGAGAGTGATGAGTCAAGAATAAGCATAGCTTGAGTATTTCAGTCTGCTTGAAAAGGTCTGTGTGTGTATTGAATGTTTGTCTGAATGTGAGATTAGGGCAGGGTTTCCCCCACGGATATATGCTCTTTGTTGGTTGTTGGTTGCAGATTCCTATCAGTGAGCAATCACCATTCAGCCCAGCCTGTCTGTCTGTGGCCAGTTGATCGGCTTGATGAGTTATGGTCCCCCGTCCTGTTCTGTAATCCCCTAGAGCCCGTCTGTCTGCAGACGCCTCCCTTATGCACACACACAGAGGCCGACAAAGACACAAACTCTTTTATGCCTAAAGCTCAGAAACAACACTTGTTTTCTTTCTCTGTGTCAAATGATTAAAAGCATCAGGAGATGTGGAAAATCTACAACAAATGGATGTTTTCCCATGTGACTATAATGAGTCACTGTTGTATGTTTTTACAGTGTAAAAATACTATTTATGAAGCAGGCACAAAGGGCGTTTTGGGGGGATTTTATATGATGTTTTTTATTAAATTTTTTTTATTTATTTTGGATGCAAGTGGATCTTTTTTCCCCTTTCCAAATAACTATCTAAAAGGTGTGGCATGTTTGTTATTTTTGCTGCCATCACAGCTGAAAGTCTTCCACTAGCTTTGCAGATTTAGAGATGGAAATTTTCTCCAATTCTTTTCTTAATATACTGAGGCATGTTTCTGCTTGTTTTGTGATAATTTACCTTTGTTGAAGATCTCCAAGGTTTAGAGACTGGAAGGGCTCTTTGCCATCCCCCAAATGTTTTACTTTCTCCTTTGATTTAGGTCGAGATTTAGAAAATGTTAATATTACTGCTGTTCAGAAGAAACGTGCTATAAATGCAAAAGACTGCTTTATATCTACACTTGCCAGGGATTTGAATAATTCTGGACTTAATGTTGTATGTACATAAATAATCAATAGAAATTATTTTAAAAAACTGCACTATACCAAAAATGTAAATAAAAATGTAATATTTTGTCTTTTATAAGGTTTTCTACATGCCTCTTGGCATATACAACTAGATCCTTGAACCCTAATGACAACTCAGAATTTTTTAAAATTAATTTCACTTCTTTTGTCACTGGCATGCTAATCAGTGGTAATAGGAAATAAAACCAAAAGCATAACCAAGTTACATGTCTTTTTTTTTTATTTGAAATATCATTTGAGACTAAAAGCCTTGAGCATTACAAAAGGTTCTTACACCTCATCTTTTGGTTGGTTTTGAATGTCTGCACTTAATTCTAAAGGAATCCATCAGTAGTGTTGATGGAGTGTGTTTGTTGCTTCTTGCTGAAAGGCAGAGATGTCAGTGTCTTGGAAACCTCTCGGATATTTCAGTCTAGACAACAAAAGATGAGTCAAATGTCCCGCATTACTGTCTAAAATGGGTGAGAAGGTTTTCACAGAATTACAAATACACTAACAAACACATCAGTGTCACTTCTGATCAAACTCCATGCAAAATGTTTATGAAGCCATTTTCCCTCTAAATGAATAGTTCGCAACAGATCCACAAAATCACACTTCTTATATTGATTGTGTGTGTATTTATTTGTCAATCGGATTATATTTTAAAATATCATTAAGGTTGTTTTTTTTTTTTCCCCGGATGTCATTGTGTTAAGATTTGATTTGTTTGGCATCAATTATAAGACTGTGGATTGATGAGATGTGTTTGGATTTTGTTCTTTCTCTTTAACAAGTGTTTTTTTTGCATTTAAATATCTGATACCCAAAAGAATTTGTCAGCAGTAGAGAGCATGCTGTTTGGGATAATCGTTGCATCTCTGGAATATGTGTGTGTGTGTTTCTTCTCCTCATGCTTGGCCAAGACTTTGGCCTGAAGCTCTGATGTTCTGTTTCTCTTACTGTTATGCAAGTAAAGAATTGGTACATTGTGTTTGTCCACCAGAAATTCACTCCTCTGCCTGTATTGCAGCACAGTTTAATGTCTTGCTAATCTGTTCCAACCCTAATTTATTTTTACTGTTGTGTTCATTTTGTCCAAGATTTTGTTGTGGACTTATTTTATTTAAATAACTGCAACAGAAAAAAAAAACAGACATTGAGTAAATATTACCAATATTTGTGTCTGCTTAATTTGAACTGAAATAATTTTTATAAATGGCACGTAATAGAAATATTTTCACTAACATTTAGATGGGAGATTTGGATTTAGGTTTGGTTGTTTAATAAGAGTAAAGGTTTTCTACAGTCACGAGGAGATTACATAAAACTTTAATTTGGACACAATGACTGTTGAGCTTTTAGAGGTGCTGATATCTTTAGCAACAAAAGGGGCCCCTAAATCAAATTCTGCTCAAGGCCTCAAACAGCCTTGGACCGGCTCTGCATGATGAGGCAATCCGCTGCACTGCGCAGACATGCGCAACAAACGGGAGATTTAATTCAATGCTGCTAATGTGGCTTCAGTAGCTCTTTCATTTTGTGTCTGTTGAGTTTTAATAAGCGTCAGAGAAACTATTCTGGTTGGTCGAGTTTATGGGACGAGTTTCTCAGATCTCTGTGCGGCCACGCATATTAACTCAAAGTAGTTAATTTGATATGGTTTGATGCATCGTGTAACCGGAAAAATAATACTAATAATAATAAAATAATATAAAATCAGCGTGATACGTGACTCAGAGGAGAGCGCGAAAGCTCCTCACCGGGCTGAACCTGCATGATGAGGTTAGCGCTGGTCGTTATCCACAAACGCTCCGGCCAACCGGGACCACAGACATGAACTTTACAGCGAAGACAGACACAGAGCCACACGATGGGCAGCGCGAAAAACAGATTATGGAATCTGTTTTTGGTTTTTCTTAAAGTATTGAAAATAAAATAGTTTTTCAACCTTTAGAACGAGCCGATTTTCAGTCGGAGTAAAAAGAACTCTGGTTTTATTTTTCCAGTCCGTCATAGAAACGCCTGCTACGAGTTGTTTTAGTGGCAGATGAACTCTGTGTGTTTTATAGTGTGTGCTGACTGATGATGTTTTATTTCTCATTTTATAATGAGAAATAATTTTCTCGCATATAATTGTTCGTTCACAAAGATAAATCATTCTCACCACTCCACAACGCGACCTCTGAATTCGCTACAAGTTATTCCTGCAGTTCACATGGAGCTGCACAACCAGAGCTAAAGCGGCGGGTTTTAAACTCTTACCTAGAGTTTTCCAAAGGATCATAATTCCTCACAGTAAGTTGATGTAAATATCCATACAGGTCAGCCTGTGTCCAGTTTGAGTGAAAGGAGGCGCGCGCGATCCGCCCTGAGCTAAAGCAGCGGCAGCGCGCGAGGCAAAGCGCAGAGGCGCCAGCTGTGTGATTGGTCCGCTCGCAGTCGGGTTTAAATGCATAAACTATAAACCTATCTATTTTATAAACCTATCCTTTAGGAATAAATCTGCTCTGCTAGTGAAATGCTAAGAGCAAAAGAGACGCTTGCAGCCCGGCTTTTAAAAAAAACCCCTATTATTATTATTATTATTTTTTTTTCTCCTAGAAACATAAACAAGCAACACTTAGCCTGGCGGGGGGCTAGTAAAGCATGGCGGGCTGCAAGGCTTATAATAGACTGTGGGAAACCCTGTATATTTACGTTTACATTTTGTCTTCTTGCTGACGAGCATTTTGCATGTTTTCAGTGGTATTTTGATGACTTTCCTTTGAATTCCAGGTGCTTGAGGTTGGAAGATCTCCTGGAAATCACTCTAACATATAGCTCTCAAGTGGAGACTCTGGCTACTCCAGAACTTTAGCATAATTGAAAGTCAGATGAGATAAATTTAAATTGTATTTAAAGAGTACTTTAAAGCTAAATCTACTTGGTTATGAATGAATTTGGACTTAAGTGTATCTATTACCATATGTATACACTGTAATAATTTGGATGTTGACTAAAGCAAAAACTTAAAAACACCAGTTATATTTCATATTTTTGTCTAGACTTTTTTGTGAATAACGCTCTGCCCTGTTCAGTAACACAAGAAGACCAAGCTGTAACGTACAAGTTTGTTAAGTCAGATTATCAGCTCCAGCGGTCAACCTGCTGCTGGCTGATTAACCGCTTGTAAACAGTTAACTAATATGACCTCTTTCTAATCAAACAGTAGCCTAAAAGAGCTTTAAAACCTTGATGAACATCAGCTTTACAAAATGTTTTAGCAGATTCAAAACCTTCAACTTTTAAAACCTTGGTTTACCTCGATATAAAGTCTGCACAAGATTAAAAAACATGTCAGTGTTAATGATATTGAGATTTATTAAGCTTTAAGATATTGATCACTGAGCTGTATATCAGCTGGAAGCATAAAGGACATACATAAGTGGTAATTTGACTTTGAATGCATTGTACCTAAAACGTTTTGCTGTCATTTGCAGATGCTAAATTTCATATGTTGAAATGGTGACAAGAACCAAAATTTGAACATTCCATGCCAACAGTATTCTGTTTTTTGTTTAGTTTTTGTCTCATCATAAGTTGTCGTCAATACTCCCAAGCTCTGACGTCCATCGTACCACTACTTCTCTTTTCCTGACTTCTCTCTCCTCCTGTATGCAATCCTACAGCCTCAGCTTTATAACCTTATTTAGTTCATGTGCCGGGCAGGCAGACGGGGAGAGGGCACCAAGCCAGATGGATAACAAAACAGCACCCACAAAGGTGAAATAAAGTGTGTGTGTGTGCAGGAAGCATGGCCGCCAGACTGGGCTCCCTGACACCGCTGGCCCAGTCACTCTGGTGCCAGAGATCTAATGAACAGGACTCCATCCAAACTCTCATTGGATCACCTTTTCCCTTTCTCTCACTCCTGTTTCTGGTCAGAAGAAAGATTAGTCGTCCTTTTGCCCAGATGTGATAGGAAATTCTTTCCCTTGTCACGAGAATTGCATTCACATAAAATCACTTTGAAGGTTGTTATAGCACGTTGGCAAATAAATTAGGTCAAGTATTATACGTCCATGTGTGCATTTAGTAATTTACACAGATAGGTGTTCTGATTTTTCCAGCTTTCAGCTCTAGATGGCACCAAGTCCTCTTGTCTTTGTCTCAGGCTCAGTAGCTTGATCTATAACACTCGGTCACTGGTTCTATGCTGTTTGGTCGTGCAGGCAGTTGAGGTAGACTTGCTGGAGCCAGAGACAGTCATCTGTGTACGTTGGTGTTCATGTTTCTCATGCTTCTTGTAATGCCTGAAAGGGTCAGCCAGCGCTTTGGTGACTCTGCAACAAATTCTGACGTCTGTGTCTCTGATCCCACAGCAGAACAAATATCCTCACCCTCGGTGTGTCCCGCAGTTCCAGTTTCTTTGTTGAGGCACTGTCTATGCTGTTTCAAATTTCAGATGCTGTGAAATGATCCGTGTGACTTCATTGTGCCTCCTTTTGCTGTGATTACGTCAGTCCTAGTGCAAATAGTCCTTTGGGAAAGTCATAATAATAATGTGACAAAAGACACTTATTTCTAGCAGCCTTCACTGCTTTTGACGTAATTTTTAGGGAGATTTTCATCTCATTATTTACATGTGTGGTTGCACCTTTACTCCTTCACACCTGATGCTCTCAGGTGTAAAGTTTCATATCTATAAACTTCCTGCATGCACTCTACTCTGCTACAACGCTGGCACAATTTATGACTTAGCACTGAGGGAAATAGGTCGTTTAGCAGCTCAAGTGACAGATTTCCCTCAGGCAAAACCAAACAAGAGTAAATATTGAACTGGATTTTGTCATGTGGAAAGAAGCATGACTCCAGATGAATATTAATGTCTTGGTCTAAGCTGTTTAATAGAAACCAATGGCAAATATGATAACAGAGTTGCACCAAATATTTTGAGCAATATAATATTTATCCAATTTTTAATTTTTTATTTATTCTTTTTCTCTTTGCTCATACATTTAGAGGTTTTAGTTTAATGTCTGAAAATTTATTTCAAGCCCGTTTCACATATAGAGATGTCTTCTTGATATTTCAGTGTAACTTGCATAAAGGGCCTTAAAGTCCTGTTGTTGTCACACATCTGAGCTACCAAGAGAGTTTATGAGAGAGTATTGGGTGAGTAGGTGTAAGTAGCTAAAACCAGCATGGCTGTTCCCACTTAGAGAACCTGCAATGCCAGTGTCATTTATGTCAGCAGGTATTATTGGAGGACATGACCTTGTTGAAAGATTGACTTATGAAAAGCAGAGGCATTTTAACAAGTGGCTTGTATTTACAGCCATAATGTGGAAACGTTCGTGAAAAGAGCTTTAGTCGTGTTTGAAAATACCAAGCACTAAAAAGCTGTTCTATTAAAAAAGTAGTTGTGGGTATTTTTACTGGATCACATCACTGTACTGTAACTGCTTACAATCCTGCTTGAAGTCAGGTGTGTAAAAAGACTTCAACTAAGTTGTGAACAAAGTTGGATCTGTTACGTCTTATTGGTCCTTAAAAAAAGTTTTGCTGTTAAAATCCAGCAGGAGAAGTAAAAAAGTGATCTAAATATTTGACTAAAGCCCACCAGTGTCCTAATTGACAATGAGAAGCCAGTAGTGAACATTTAAAAAAAATAATCCCATCTTAGGTTCATATCCAGTTTGTTGACAAAAGACTTTATGAACAATTTCAGCCTGGTTCCCCCCTATCCGCTTGTCTCACAAAGAGATCCTTTAAGATCTTAAACAGTCTTCTTAATGTCAGCTGACTGTAAACTATTTACCATCTTCATTCTTTTCGATTTGACTTTTGACATCATCTTCATCAGAACCTTCACTCTGTTGGAGGTAAGGTGGCACTTGTTTGTAAAATGGAGAAAATGTCAGAATAAAGAATCTTGCTCTCTACAATAGCTGGCCTTTTTCATTATTCCAAAAACAGAAAGCTCCCAGTTTAGTATGTTGAAATTCAAGGATGGTTTTTAGGACATCAAGTTGACACATTTCCATTTGGCCGATGGCTTACCTGATAGGTTACCAGGTAGATTTGCACTGATAAGCTTCCCTAATTATTCATTCAAAATATTTTTTCTAGTCTTCCTGTTGTGAGCATCCTGGATTTATGTATATTTTGGGGAAACCTATAGTTTTCTTAGAAAAAGCTAACCAATTTCTTGTGTTTAACCTTTTCTCTGGCATTATGCTAAACTCTGTACCGATACTGAAAATGGCCATCTTTGAGTGTTATTGCAGTAATAAATTCTGCACCAAAGAGTGTCCTGGTTTGAACACCCTGTTAGCAATTAGGTTTGATACGTTTATGGATCAAAAATAAAAGGATCAAACTTGGGGGTTTCTCAATAGCTGGTTGGACCTGCATACGCTAAAAAAATCAGTCAGTTCTAGTCAACAAGTGATTTCAAGAAGCCTAAATAAACCTAAAGCCTCTTTTCACTTTTTAGCTTTGACTTGTGTCTCTGTTTTTCACCAAAAACGGTTTGTTTTTTGAAGCTCCTCTTCTATCAAATGAAATTAATTCTCTATTTTATGAAATTAAAGCATTACAGTACGATATAATTCTTTCAAATGGTTCAGTATATCCTAAAAATCAAACTTTGTGTGAATGTTTGCATCTTGTAAATATTGGTAAATATTTCTTGGTGCTACTTGTGCTCTTTCTCTCTAGGTGGTCTGTGGAGTGTCTTCACTCTTGGTGGAGCTGGTAGTAGAGCTGGGATAGACCAGGACAACAATCTTTTACCTTTATCCAATCAGAGCCTCCTGCTGCTGCTGGTATTGGCCAATCTAACAGACGGGCCCGACTGGCCCAACCCCTTCCGCCAGGCTATCACTTGTTTCAGAAATACACAAGGTAATGACTGTACGAAAGACCAAGGTATTCGCTACGTTCTGCTGTATAGCTTCAAAACTCTTATACACAGCACTCGTGTGACTTGTGCCAGATGGCAATAAAACAGTGTTGGTAGTAATCCTCGCAATATTTACCCTTCCTCCTGTAGACACATCGTCCCTGCCTGTGGAGCCACCTCACACTTTCCAGATCAATTTCAACAGCCTGTACACCGCTCTGTGTGAGCAGCAGCGCTCCGACCAGGCCACTCTGCTGCTCTACACCCTGCTCCACCAGAACGCCAACATGAGGACGTACATCCTGTCAAGAACTGACATGGACAATCTGGTGGGTGGGGGGAGGCTGTAAAGCTCCTCTTTTTCTATCGATATTCCCACAGTTAGATATTTTCAGGAAGGTGGAAGGAACAGCCGTGGTTAAAAAAAATCTATTTTAGTGTCATTGAGTGCCTTTGTAATTTTTCTTTTTATCCATTCAGGCTGGTATAGAAGCGATATTGTTTGATTTATGACCAAACACTACGGTTCAGTAAACAGGCATAGGTGTGCGCAGTGACAGATGGTGCTCTTTCTGTCGGTAGGAACCAGTGCCAGTTATTTCAGTATACAGTCTTTGCAAACACGATATTTGATCCAACGTTGGGATTTTCTTTCTCCATTGACGTTCCCAAATTGTTTGTAATTTTCTAAAAATAAATATTCAGCGTGACTTTATATTGTTACAAGAAATTAGCCATTTATTTTGAAGTTTTTAAGCCACTTTTTCTGACAATGACAACAAATCTGTATATTCCCAGCTTTAGCTGATCAGTTTTCTGACTCTACCTTATACCACTTAATTTTACAAAGCTTTATGTGTAAATATTGAACTCTTTCTCCATCTCCCTCCCCGCCCCCCGTTTTCTCAGGTTTTGCCCATCCTCGAGATCCTTTACCACGTAGAGGACAGAAATTCCCACCATGTCTACATGGCCCTTATTATTCTTCTTATTCTTACGGAGGACGATGCCTTCAATCGCTCCATCCATGAGGTGGTAGGTAGACACACACTTTGTTGTGCATGCCACAGTTCACGTCTGGAAGTGAAGAAACGAAATCTTCACTTCCTGGCACTAAAGTCAATCATTCATAAAGTTTCCAGCAGCCGTGTGTCACAACTGTCCCCTTGTCGTCTCTCAGGTGTTGAAAAACATTTCATGGTACACGGAGAGGTCACTGACAGAGATCTCGCTTGGAAGTTTGCTCATCCTGGTTGTCATTCGCACCATCCAGTTCAACATGACACGGACGAGGGTAAAACAGACTCGCACACAAACGCATCTTTTGAGGAGGTCAGTCAGTACTCAACTGGTAAACTGGTTCTTTGCTGTGTTGTGTGCATTGTCAGGATAAGTACCTACACACCAATTGTCTTGCTGCACTTGCCAACATGTCAGCCCAGTTTCGAAGTCTCCATCAGTATGCCGCTCAGCGCATCATCAGGTAAGTGCATACTGAGCCATATCAGGAGTGTAATGGCATTTGTAACAAAAATGTCTTGTTGGCTTGTTGTGTGGTGGTGTTTTTACAATTTAACATATGCAGCAAGGTTATGTCTGTAGCACAGCTTAAAAAAGAAAATAGGGGTCTAAACGTTAAGGAAAATCACAGTTGGGTATGCTTCAATCAATAATATTTAAAAAAGGATATGACTTTTTTTATTTTTTTTTTTACATTGGTCAGCAGTTCAGTATCTGAAAAATGATTTTATGTTCTAAAACCTAGTGTAACTTGGAGAACTGACTGGAGATTTTGTTGGATTTATTTCAATGATTAAACTTGCATAAGAATGCAAA
The DNA here is from genome assembly GCF_000485575.1 of Poecilia formosa. Lineage (NCBI taxonomy): Eukaryota > Metazoa > Chordata > Actinopteri > Cyprinodontiformes > Poeciliidae > Poecilia > Poecilia formosa. The sequence goes on from NW_006800039.1 coordinate 956,346, forward strand.
GCCAACACATAGACTATACAACAATATAACCACTTGAAAACATTTAATGTTGACGTTAACCTTTTTTTTTTTTTTTTTAAATAGGACTGTGCCCATATTTGAGAATAAAACATGTTTAAATATCTAAACTAGGTGATATTTTAACCACCTAGTTTACCAACTGTGCCAGAATACAGGTAGTGGCAGTTGTTGGGAAAATCCCATCTTATTGTGCTGATTGGATGCTATGGGCAGCTGATTCTTCTCCAATTACCTGTGATGTTTACCCATGTAACTAATTGCTGTTGAAAAAAACACTGAAATAAAGTTTTATTGATATGAATACAACCTAAATGTCTTCTGGAAAAAAAGGTTTTATGGTCAGTCAAGGAATAAATTGAGCTATTTATCCATAATGACAATAATTATGTTTGAAGGACTCAAGGAGGCTTTCAAGGAGGTCCTGTCAGATCGCTGAAAAATCACTATGTTAGAATGGCCACAAAGGGCCAATTCAAACATAAGCACATTTATTCTTTAAAAGTTACATATTTAATATCTTAAAATGTAATTTGTTACCTGACAAAGGCTACCGAGTCTCTGCCTTGGTTTTCCTAATGTTGCATAACATTGTTCTCTGTACAAAGAGCCTCAATAGAAGGCTGAAGAGGATGAAGCCCAAACCAAAGCACATACACACACACACACACACACACACACACACACACACACAC
>NW_006800039.1:957068-1075693 GCF_000485575.1 Poecilia formosa
CACACACACACACACACACACACACACACACACACACACACACACACACACACACACACACTCAGTGACATCAGGTCATTCATGGCTGTTTGTTCACTCCACGCACACGGGAAAGAACGTTTCCTTCCTTGAAGACGTGCGCACATTCACGCAAATTCAAGGATCCTCTTATCTCGCTGCCTGTGTTCCTCTCCCTATCTGTGACTCTGGTGGTTTCAGACCGAGAGGAAAACTGTCTCAGTGTGTACACTTGTGCCCAGCATTAATGTAGAGCAACTGACTATGTCTGATGATGATGATGATCAGTGTGATTGCTTGGGTTGGGCTTAGCTGGTTGGCCTGCTGTAAGATAAAGGGAATTTCCTGCCAGGAATTTCCAAATGTCAGCCAGAGTGCACTGAACTCTGCCCCACGTCTGACCTCAGAGAGAATCTTAGATGCTGCTGTTGATGTTGCCTTCCTTATTATTTTATGCCCATTGTTGCTCCCTTGCAGAAATGCTCTTATGTAAGCTTATGCATCTGTAGACTCAAATCAGGTCACCATTGGCTAGAGATGGGAGTCAGGGAACATAAAATAATGCAGTGCATCTTCTGTGTGTTTTGTGTGGAAAATATCTGGGAAAAAAAATGCAGACCGGCGTCGGGCTACGTGCAAGTATGTGGCACTGTGATGTAGGTTAGCAACAGTTCAGACTTCATGAAGTAAGAAAACTGAATCGGAGTGCAAATATGTTGACACAATGCCAAGTTATATTGTTGTTTCGCCAACATCTCATAAAATCCGGGTGCATCTCAATAAATTAGGATATTATTGAAAAGTTGATTTATTTCAGCAACTCAGTTCTGTAAGTGAAACACATTATTTAAATTAATGACAGACACACACGGATGTTTTTCAGCCTTTATTTCTGTTAATTATAATTTTCTGCTTACAACTGGTGAAAACAGTATTTAAAATTAGAATATTACATCAGTCCAACTAAACACTTTAAATTCAGAAATGCCAGCTTAATTAAAAATATCTTTAGAACATGCTTAGAGGTTATTTTTAAAAGATACTGGTAAGCTGACAAAGGAGCCTCATTGGATCACGTATTTTAATTTACTGAGATGTAGTGGATTTATTTATACACTATAATAAAAGCTTTAATCTACTTTGTACCAGTTTTCCTTGTTTTGTTTTTTTACATTGCAAAAAACATTTTAGGCTTAAGTTACATATAAAAGTCTTAAGTCTTTTTTTCATCACTGCTTCAGTTTAGGTTGAAGTGGGGACAGACCAACTAGTCATCCTGCAGTATTGTATGTTAGTTAACACACCAGGTGGAGCTTGGTTGGTGGTCTGTCATTTGAAATAGAAAAAAAAAACAGATAGTTTAGAACAAGAGCTCTTTATATGATTCTAATAGAGCCTTGAGCAGCAGATCTGGAGATGAGAGGGAGATCTCCACATAGTTGATCCAGTTCCTTCATTCGGCCAATTTTCTTGGATCAAGACCACGGTGGTATTTTGCATGTGTATATTTCCTGTGCTGACAGATGAACATGTGGGTCTTTAGTGGGGATTTATCAGAGCGCTCCTTGTGTTTCTTCAGCCCTTTGCATTTCTTGGAATAGAGTAAATTTTACTTTTGGAATGCAAATTAAAGGTTTGTCCTCTACCGGGACCACAAATGTTACAAACCTGAATGTTAAAAATGGATGAAATGAGGAAAAAAACCATAAAACATGGAGCTCTCCCCCCCCTTCCCCCCAAACATAAATCTGTCCGTTGAGTTACTCAAACCCAAAGTCACTCCATCAGACTGGCTTCATGTCTGCACCCATGTAGTCATACATTATCCTTACGTGTACTGTGGTCCAGTCGCCCACAAACACAAAAACAAATGGTAAAACAAATCAGACTAAAAGTGAAACATTCATCTGTACCAAAAAGAAGTTTTAGAAATAATTTTAGAGGACGACTTAGTTAAATAATCATAAATTGTGGATTTTCAACTCCTGAAATTTCTAAATCATCCCATGAGAAAGTCTGGATTACTTTGAAGACTCATTATTAATAATCATTACTTTTGAAAAGCTTCATTTAGAAATAAAAACAGTTATGTCTCAATAATCGTCTGTCATAAAGGGAGGCTTCTGGCTTTCAAAGGAGAACGAAGACTACCATTTCAGCATTAATCATCTATTAGTTTCAGAAAATGGAAAACTTTCCAGCTGGCTACTTGGCTTCTTTGTGCTTAACTTGTTGTGCCATTCATCAGATGCTGGAGCTCTCAGTCTTATGTCTCTCTTTCTGTCTCTCTGTTTTTCCCATCAGTTTATTTGCTTTGCTTTCCAAAAAGCACAACAAGGTTCTGGAGCAGGCAACACAGTCTCTAAGAGGCAGACAAGGAGACAACACAGCCTTGCCAGACTACGTGAGTAAAGCACACACACTCACACTTTCTCTAAGTGGGGAATAAAGTTTATTAATAGCTGCTGAATTATGTCTACATGGATAAGAAACAAGAATTTGACACACACATGTGTGACCCTTTAATGTGCGGTGCTGGGATTTTTTTTTTATAAGACATTAGTGGAACAAGGAAGGCATTTAACTGGGAAAATATGTAAGGACGACTAGATATGGTGTTCAGAGTGTAGTGAATGTTTATATGAAGAAGAACATGAGGGGTGTTTTCTTTCACAAGATGCAGTGAAGTAATAATGTGTTAAATTTGTGCTTCAAGAAATTAGAATCCCATGTTCCAAGTTGGGGAAAATTAAGCGGATGCTTAATCCTGGTTTTCCAATTGCACACCTCTTAGTACTGTGCAAAGCATTTAAAATCCAGGCTAATAAAAATGTAAAAGTTGCCTACAATAGCGTATTTATCATAACAGTCGTTTTTCTAATTAAATGATTTAGAGTTAAAGGAAATAATTTGAATTTACTCAAGTTTCATTGACATGTCTGAGAACTCAGGATTGGTCTTCAGAGCAGCCCACAATATGCTATATTGGCCAAATCCTGTCATTGCATTTTATTCCAACCTTTTACTGACCAATTAGGTGCATTTTTACTAAAATACCTACAAGCGAGTCCATGATGCATTTACGTCAATATTGGACACAACAGATAAGGAAATTCTGATGGCTGACAGATATGATTACATCTATTATCAAAGACGCCTTCCTTCAGGATAATGTAGTGTGTCTACATGGATATGTTGGTTTTATGTTGGTGTTTTTTTTCCCTTATTTTAGTGTCTGTCTGATGAGGCCCCGTACAAAAACATGTCACCACACATGTGGAAGCACACAAGCACATGCAATCCAATTAAATTACCAGCCTTGTTGAGACATCTCATTCCTTAAAGGCTTGTTTTTAATGCCGTTTTAATCGCATTCGAACAATATTGATCATTGTTTTCGGCTAACGATGGGAAAACACACGAGTCTTGCTGCACTAAAGACATCCGTTTAGGGAGATGAGGCAACTCTGTGAATATGGAGCCAGAAGTCAAAGTGAAGGGTCATCTGCACAACAGTACTGGTGCATTTGTCAAAAGTTCAGTGTGTTGCTCAAGGGCATGTGGCAAATCTTCAGCATATTTCTTGGAAATTTTGCAAGAGTTGTCTTTTCCTTGAAAAGCGTCTGACTTCCAGTCTGGGTCACAGACCTAGAAAAGAGTCGATCAAGTTTTTCTGATACAGCCTTTATCCTTCAGCTTAGTCTACACCAACTATATGTGACATTGGTTCCCATGTCTACTCTGCAGCTCTAGAGGCATATTGACATCTGCTGATGAAAAAAAGTACCATGTGTTGTTTGGCTTCAGACCACGGACACACACTTACACAAAACAGAAACATACAGTGTCTTGTAAAAGGAGTCGCACCCTGGAACTTTTAATGTTACAGCCATAAACCTTGATGCAATTTATTAGGCATTTATGTGAAATACCAAACACAAAGAAGTGCATAAATTGAAAATGAGAAGTCTAGTAATTGTTTTATTTTTAGTGCATTTTTTCCAGCTTCCTCTGTTCTAACGCGGTAAGATAAAATTCAGATACCTAAACAGTACTACCTACTACTAGAGGAACAACACCTGCTATATTTACTGTACCTTTTACTGTGGTTAATTTTCTTTCATCATCATCAGGATTTTGATTTATTGTGACAATGATCAATTTTACATGGTGTGGAAATTAATATATAAAAAAAATACATGGAAATACATAGACAGTTATGGAGTGCTTCTTCTTACAAGGAAAATTACAAGTAACAAAGCAATTAAGCATTCTTCAGAAACTTTAGTGCTACTGTGTCCATTGTGTTTGTGACTGATCTAAATGTTGGTGTCTTTTAACCTCCATCATAGCAGGTGAGAAAAACAACGTAGAAGTGACAAATAGCCAAGGTAATAATCATGATTTAAATGTTTCACGAGTGAGATGATTCTGCTTTGTGGTTGTTTTAGCCTTTCAGCGAGTTCTACAGGAGACACTTGCCTTCCTTATAAAAAACAAACAAAAAAAAAAAGACCACGGATTTCAATTCCACTCGGTTATATTCATCTTGTTTGTGTAGCTGTTATTCAAAGCAAATGTTGTCTCAGGGCACTTTACAAACTCAACAGATTTTAGTGAAATATGTTGTGCAGTCACTTCAGTTCAAACATAAAGATGGATTTAAATTCAATTGCGTATATTCCAGTTTAATTCTAGTTGCAAAACAATGCAGTTAAGTAATTAGTCATGTTAGGCGCAAACTGCATTACGGTCCCATTCCCTAATGAGAGGATGATCTGAAAGGAGTAATGGGAAAGAAAGAAATCATTAACAGCCAAGATTCATGTCATATCAGGAATAATGGATGTTACTGGATGTTTGACACATATTTATATATTTATGTATTTTTTCTGCCACAGCAGAAACTTTTAGTAAAATCATAAAGATCCTACAATGTTTTATGTTTCATTGTTGAGAAATATGGAACGATTATTGACAGTCTGCCTTAAGGCTACAAGATATGCAAATTTGAGACATTTGTGTCTTGGCTCATAAACTTTTTATGATTATTTCCCAGATCTAAAACAATTGCAAAGCTATTTTTGAAAATGTCAAAGAAATGAGATTGAAGAAAATTATGCAGAGGGTTATTTTTGTTCGTCTTTTTATGCATGGAATGTTACAAAAATGAATTTAAACGGCATCGCTTTCTTCTGGACTAATATTCTTCTTGTTGATATAAGATTTCTGTGAAACTTCATGCATAATGTTTCTTATATGAGCAGTTGTAATGAGCTCAAGCTCTGAATGAGGCTTATCACTGGTTTGGCAGATGCGACACATGACGGAAGCTCCTCTTGTCTCATTATACCAGCTCCTTTGTTTCCTCCATCCCAGGGCTCTTCTCATCTCCTGCTAGTGGTTGTGACGGCGTAATTGAAAACAGACGCCTCTGGAGTTGTTCACAAAGCCACGCCTAAACTTGAGAGGTGTGGAAGTTTAGGGAACTACAGAGAGATAAAGGAGGTCAAAATGTGAGGAGAAAAGAACAATTGAAACAGGAGAAGCTGGCAGGCGGCGCAGAGAGGAAGGGATTGGAGGAGGGTTCAGGGTGGGTGTAAATGTGTTTTTGTGACAGGCATCTGGAAACAATGTAATTTGGCCGAGTCTGGCTCTGCCGAGAGAACTAATGTTTGTTTAATGTGGGCTTGTCCTGGACGTGTAATTGCTCTCTTTACGAGGGAGAGTCTGAGAGGAGGATATGAAAAAAAACATCATGAAACGCTCTAAGCTTTGGCTTAAAGTTGCGTGCTTTCTGCTCGTCTCCTAACGTCTTGGTCTCCGTCTCTTGCATATACACACTGAACACACCCCTGTCTCTCTGAATGTGTTGGTGCCGCTGCATCTGGTTAGCATCAGGGAAGAAAGAGTGAAGGGTTTTTAGGGCCTCTTGAGGCCCCTGGGGAACATCATAGAGGGTCTCGGTCAAAGCAGAGGATCTCTCATGCCCCCTGCTCCCCGTCGAGTCGCAGAAAGAGCTTGCACATACAAGCAAACATTAAAAGAAAGACGTACCCTCTGTGTTGGATTGAATTGCATTGTGTTTCTGTTTATGCTCCCAGCCAGTCATAATGGTTGTCTTACTTCTCTGCCTCTTAGTCTGTTTACTGCTGCACATTTCTGGGAAAGATCCTGCAAGCACACACACACACACGCGCGTACGGACGCACACACCCAGACGCACACTGCCAGCAGCCCCATGGACCACCCAGCCTATGTGTTTATGTGTCCTGGTTGAGTCACAATCTGTGATCTCTTTTTAATAGCCAGAGTTGACGCATGCATTAGCTTTGTGGCACCAGTCCACTTGTTTAAGGGGAACAGCAGAGCCAGAGGATTTATCAACAGATAATAAACATTATGCCTTCTGTTTATTATCAGAGCTTTTAGGATTCTGCCACTTTTCTACGAGGATATGCAGTTGTTTTTTTGCAAAAAGCCATTTTCACTTGCATTAAAGCCTCTGTAGTTTAGAGTTGAGGAGAAATTGTTTTGGTGAACTTTGTAATTCAGACAAGGATACGGAGGAGTAGTTTTCATCGTAAAAGAGAGCATGTCTGTGCATTTGTAGTAGCCGTCAACGTTTGTTTGTCAGAATTTGTGTGTAATTTACCACAAAAGGGGATTTGACTCAAATACTTATGACAGTAAAGTCACTGACTGGTACAGTGCCTTAGTCATAGCTTGATGCCCCTACATGTCATGAACATTTAACAGCTTTATTTGCACTGTTTTTGTATATAAAATAAAAAGGTACAGTGAGTATTTGTCTCATCTAAACAAATGTCTACTTCCCCATCAATGAAACTTGAATGTAAAAAAGAAAAAACAAAAATACTTTCCATGACTAACTCACAAGTTTGACTCTTGTACAGTGGATCTCCAGTATTTGGGGTTAGGGACGACAACCAATCATGAATAGCTAAAATCCACAAATGACTGATATTCCCCTTTAAAAAAAACTTAACACTGCATATTTTAAGAGTTCAAATACCCAGTATACCTCAGTATGCATTAACTATTTTAGCACTACTGCAGAAGATCATATCTGGAGGCTTTCTTATCTCCACTCTTGGGTGTTCAGCAAATTTGCACCAAGGAAAATAAATTGTGATCCTGGATTAGCTGTTTTGCAAATACCATCCATTTGCCTATTAAGTTGCATTATACATGGTATTTCAGCCTCGCAAGTGGCATTTTCTATAAAATATTTTAGATATGCTCTGCGAAAAGGCATATTTTCCGCAAATAATTAGGAGTTGGGTTCCACAGAAAAATCTGTGAAATACTCAGTTGTGAAATAGGCGAGACTCTACGGTATGTTTTCTTCTCTGTCTGAGACTATTGAAGTTTATAGCCCCGCTTTCCAGAGTCCACATGGATTTTATCTCATTCTCCAAGGCTATGGAAAATGTTTAATGCATAGTGTGCAAGGAAAGGGGTCAGCATTAACTATCATAAATCGTTTAGCTGGAAGGAACAGCCGATTGATTGCAATAGGAATGTTACATTGCCCTGTCACATTTCTTACTGCCTTTTAATGTAGAGTCCATCCTTCTATCAGTCAATGAATTAACCACACCACCGAGTCTTTAGTACTTAGTACATACACAGAGAGCTTCTGGACTTTCTGAATGAAAATACCTTGAAGAGAGAGAATGTAAAAGAGCTACAGGCTACCTACAGTGATTATCAAAGAGTACCTGGTTTCTGTTTGGTTTGAAAAAATAAAGAAGAATTATTTCTGCCTGCATTTCAGTTCAAAATTATACATACCTATGACAGACTTGCACACAGATTTCTTTAACCTCAACCAAGGAACTTGCTTCTGATAAATCACATTGGAGTATTAAAAACTAAATCTATTAGTATTTATGTTGTATTAAAAATGGCATGTCAAAAAATCATTTACACCATTCTCAGTCATCAATTTAAAAATCCCAGATCACTTGGTAATTTATCTTCATTGATGAGTTGTATAGTTTTTCAGGATGGAAGGCCTCTTTGCCAGCACCCTAAACCGTGGGTGTCAAGCTCCTTAAGACTTGAGGGTTTTGCAGGTTTTAAATGTGTCTCTGCTCTGTCAGAGCAGCTTTAGACGGCTGAATTAACTCAATGATATAACATCAAACTGCAGAGATCCAGTTAATAAACCATTCATTTGATCTAGTTGTGTTAAACCAGGGAACCATTTACATCATCCTAAACATGAAAACGCTTTTTTTTTTGTACTCAACTTTAACTGTTGGCTATTTGAAGGCCACTTCTTCCCTTTGCTGTTGAGACTTTTTATGAAATAGTCAAAGTCTGATATTCAAACTCAAGTAAAATCAAAATATCCTGTCCTTTCTATCTCAGAAGTCTTGTTTTTGTAGTTCTCATTAAGGCAGCGAGCAACGGCGCTAACCTACTTTGCTCATCACCTGCGTATTTTAATTAAAAATGCATCCCTCCTCCTCCTACCGTCTCTTGTCTGGCTCTCTACATCTATTCCTGAGCAGTGGGTGAGCCATGCCTGCAGACAGCATGTTGGGTTCCAATGATTATCTCCTTCCAAACGATAATTAGAGCAGCCCTGCTGTGCCCTGGTCTTTTTCAGGACTGAGGCGCAGCAAACAGAGCACAGCTTCTGTCTGATCAATTAGCACTGCCCACTTTTCTCCCAGAGTTCTCCTGCAGCGGCCGGTGTCATCCCTCTTATCTTTAGCCCCACTGCTGTTTTTTTGTTTTTGTTTTTTTTTTCTTCTTCCTCCATCACCCAAGTCTCAACCAACTAGATGACACCTAAAAAGTGATAATGAGGTCTTGCACTGTTAATGGGCTCAAACTTTTCTCCTCAGACAGTGACGCAGAGCCTGTCCTGAACACATCCTAGACCTAGAACGGCCCAGTGTGCTGCTGCTGCTGTTGCAGCCCATGCTGCTGTTGCAGCCCATGCTGCTGTTGCAGACGCCGCCGCTTGCCTCATTCTCAGTGTTTGTGCAACAAAAGAAGTTTTGTGCATTGTGTGTGAGACTAGGGGGTAATGAGAGGCTGACCTGGGCACAGTGCTTCACAGAATGGTGTGATTATGACATAGCTGCTAGACCATAATGCACGTCAGACAATGACCCATTTAAAAAAAAAAACAAAAAAAAACTTCCAAACAGGGCAGCCGGGTGCCGCTCAGTCAGTCTGACCCTTTCTGGTTGTCCATGTGGCAGTTTTTTTCCCCCCCTCTTTTCTTGTTGTTTTTATTTATTTTTTTGCCTTCAAACTTGATTTTGCTTTTAAGCTGCCTCCTACTTCACAACAAACTACTTTTTGGTGTTAATTTGGAAAGGGGTTACATTTTGACTCATCTCTGCGTCTCTTCTCCCACCATCTCTGTTTGTGTCTGTCTTAGTCAGTGTTCTTTCCTAACATGTCTGCTTTATCTGCCCTGCAACAGCTTGCAATGAGTGTGGCCAACCAGGGATTCTCTAAGCTATTGGTTTAATGATGCCAGCTCCTGCTTTACAGGGATTTGCATGTCTGTCTGTAAACACTCTGTCCTCATGCACAAGGATTCCCAGGCAAACATGTACTGGCAGCTTAGAAAACACACGCTGATGCTGACCACAACCGTTACCTTGTAACGTTGCAATTATTAGATGTTTTGCAAATGGTCAAAACCATCCGAAGAGGTGTTGGTCAGACACATGCGGATGGACTCATCCTTCCTGGTAGCATCTGTGGACTCGGTGAAACGAGCAAAACAGGACCAGATCAACGAGAGATTCATTTCTAAGGGCTGTTTTACTCTTGACTCTGCAGCTGAGTTGGAAACCGAGGAATGTCGGGGAAGGACAAATAACAAAAAGGAGGAAGAGACGAAGAGAAACTGAAAGAGATGTCAAGTGTCCTCTGGTCCTTCCAGGATATGCTTTTTTTTTTTTGGGGGGGGGGGTAAAACAAGTGCGCAAGAACAGATTGGAAAGTTGGAGAGGAGAAGGAGGAGCAACCAGCATATTTAAATCCTGTCTGGGTTTCAAGTAGACCACGGACCTCTTAATCTTATCCTCTTGACAAACACGCACGCAGGGCCAGGCAGTCGTCTAGCTAGCCTATTTTCATGTGACCTGAATTCCCCAGTGTGGCATTTTTTCCCCTGCCAGACTAATCTCATTAAGCTGGGTGCTGAGCTGGAGAACAAACACACCAGGCATTCCTCACTCCTACTCTTGCCTTCCTCTGCTCCTTTTGTCTCCTCCTTGTCGCGTTCGTTCCGTCTCCATCAGTTCCCCCACACACACTCCCACCCCTCGGCCCCTCGTCTTGTACGTTCCCATTTTGGTCGCTGTCTTCATTTCTTCTGCCTCCTCTTCCTCCTACTCAGTTGTCTCCCATATGTGTGCCTGCTTTCTGTCTAATTATGGCCTGCCACTGCAGAACAGAGGAGAGCAGGTCTAGCTAGGCAGCGGTGTCGAGGAGGGAGAGCCACCTCTGCCTCCAGACATACAATCAGTCCTCATTATGGCTGGCTGTCCAGCCTTCCCCCTGCCTCCTCATGTCTAGCATGTGAAGCCTTCAAACACCTTCACAGGCTTGTGGAAATCAATGCAATACATTATTGCATCTGTGTTGCAAGCCTAATTCACAGTCTATGCACAACAGAATGCTGTTATTTACAATTATCCTAATCCCCTGGCTACTTATGAAAGGCTGATTGTGTGTGTGATGTTGTGGGGTGGAGGGGGAAGCCGCACGGCAAGCTAAGTTATTTATAAGATAAGGACTAGTTTTCAAGCAGGGCGTACAAGATGGAATAAAAAATGCTACCACATGCTGCTCTGTTGCAGATGGATAACCCAGATTGGACGGAATCTCGGCTTCCCATCGGTTTGTTGCGGCAGTCTTGCCAGGTTCCTGTTTTGAATGTGCTATCGCCAAAGCCACAGTCAAAACAGGTCATCAGAACAATAATGTTTTCTGTTCAAATCAAACCTTGACTGTAGGTCATAGGTTCAAAATACTGAGATGGCGCGCGGAGATCTTTTGAGTCTTTTCAAATGGAAGCGCTCATGAGACGAAAATGTCATTATTCTAAATGCGATTTTAATAGAGTTGCAAGACTCCCAGAAGAGGTCAAGAACAAACTTTCCCTCTAAAGTTGTAGAAAAGATGACTTTGTCTTCAATCTAAATAAAAAATAAATAAATAAATGGGGAAAAGATGTGAACATAAATATGTTTGCTGGCTCAGTACTTTCAAAAGGCTCTTAGAGATAATACGTTACAATAAATTGTAGCTTTCAACATCCTTGTGTGGACTACTGGATGTTTGGGCTAAAAAGTCTGCTTCAGGATATTATTCTAGATCAAATAAAGGAGACAATTTCCAGAACAGAAAAGGTGTTCATCGATGTTCAATCATTCCCTGTTTGATTGATTTCTCTCATTTCTGAGCTCCTCTTACATCATGAGTTGGTTAGAAGTTGAATATCAATTTTCCCTAGTATATTGGGTTCCTACTCACTCTCAAAAAGTCTTGAATTTCATCTCTGCAATTTCCAGGCCAGTATTGAAAAAAATATTTTAATGTCCAAATGTTTTTTTTCCTTTCCTACCTTATGTTCCTTCCTTCCAACTTCTGCTTTTTCCTGGTGCCAGATTCATAATAGACTTTGGCATGTTATATTTTACAACCAGGCTGAAGGACTGACGTGTGGTAATGTCAGTAAATTGATGTGCACACACAATATTGGAAAATTCTTCATCTGTATGAATTTCACAGTAGATTGCACCGCTAGTCAGTCAGTATGTGTTTTTTGGGGTCAGTGATATTTTTGCATGCAACATTAGATACTGAATTAAACATGTATGCCTATTGTTTGCTATTCCCTTGTCTTTCAGATCTACTTGACTCTTAATCTTGTTTACATTAGCAGCGCACTCCTGGTACTTAACCATGTAGCAGCCTTTACAGTAGTTCATTTCACTAGAGGTCCAGGATGATCACAGAAACTTGTCACGTATTGTGTTGTGTTTAGTCAGCCATTAGACCGCTTTCATGAAAAAGACACTGCATTAGACTAAGCTGCTTACAATGTTCTTGACTCCTGTGATCTTTTAGTCTGCGTTTTCTCCTCTCAGCCTCGTCTTAGCTGCTGAGCTGCCAGCCTTTTAACTCTAAACGGCCCGAGATGCAGTATGTGCTGATTTGGCTACCGTTGCTGAGTGTCGAAGTTGTTCTCAGGGTTTATGAACAAGAATGTGAACAATGAATAAATATTTAAGATGAATAAAATAGGAATAGTTCAAGACATTGATCAGTGTTTTCCACATTTTTTATTTCATTTACATCTCATTGTCAAACATGCTCACTGTTACCAAACATTGGCATCATTGTCAGGGGGGGCAAACCATGTATTTTTCAAGCGTAAGGTTAGGTTTGGAGAATTTAGTTTTTCACGTGTGCCAAAGAGCAGACGGCGCTGTTAACTGAGCAGGGTAAAAACACGACGTGAACTGGCCCATTAATGTTTCGGTCCCATAAGAGATGCATTCATTCACTCGAACTATGTTGCTATTCAGACATCAACTTGGTTGAATTTCACCTGCGTCAGATCTTTTGAAGTTATTTCCACAGACATTGTCCGTTTGAACTTTGCTGTGTAGCTCAACAGACGCAGTGAGATGGTGGTAAAAACCTGTTTGAATTACAGAGCGTCAGCACACGTACACCAAGGATTTCAACCGAAACAAAACTCCTCAGGGCTCGCTGGCAGCTATCAGCCGCTTTAATGTGAACCTATTGCGCCATAATTATCATTTAACACTCTGTATAGAGCGACATTTTAGAATTAGATCAAAAAGGGTAAAATCATCTCCATGAAACAACCAAAACAGATTATGTTCTCAGAGAGAACAATCACTTTTTGATTAATTTATCAAATTATGACTACTGAGGGAGAATGCCAACAGGATGTTTATTTAATCTTGTAAACAAAACAAACAAACAAAAAAAAAAAACTTAATGGAAGACACTGGCCATTAACTTGATTTACTCTAATTGTTATTTGAATCATCTCACCTCATTTTTTTTTTTAATGTTTTGTTTTTTATTAAAACATCATTAGATTTGGATGGACCAGACCAAATTTTTCTATTTATCTTATTGTGTGTTTTAGTTTCATCATTTTGTAGTAACTTTCACACATGTTCCTGGAGATAAAACCCAATTTTACATTCCATATTTTCCTGTCTCTTCTGTTTGGGTCCCATGTTGGGACTGTGAGATGTGCTTTGTTTATCCCATCCAATTAATAACCTTTGAAAACTTTTAGACCTATTCTGAAGACGGTTAGAACAGATATGGCAAAGTTCAGAATAGAGACCTGATATTTAATTTTTAATATGAAATCTATGATGGTGACATTCAGGCTTTGTTTCAGCTTTGAGGCATTTTCCCCCCAAGTGGTCTTATGAAGACAAAGCAAAGCAGTTTTGTTGGATTTAGATTTTTGTTTTTCTTCTGGATGACATAATTATTTTCGCTGAATCCTTTTGGACTGTTTTTACAACCGTTGTCATATTTGTGGAAATCCTCCATCTTCCCCTGAACTTTGACAGTTCACAGCCATCTGTTTTTTACTTTCCCACGGTGTCTGCATTTTTTTTTTTTTTTTTTGTTTGTGCCACCATGATCATGGCAGACGGGACCTTATCTAGTCATGGTGGCGTCTGTCTGGCTTGTAGACGCATTGTTATGAATACAGTAACTAAAGGATGAGATATAATCTTTATTCCCCAAGCCAAAAGTTCTTCTGTTAGAGCAGATTGTTTCATGTGGGGAAACAGCTTGCTAAGATTTCTATTGATGATTGAAGTATTTTCTCAGAAGTTTCTTTTTTTTTTTTTAAGCTGTCAGCTCTCTTACTTTGAAACATTGCTATTGGGCTACAAAACTGATGGTCTTTATTAAGCTGTAAATTTTGGTTTAAATGGTCAAATTACTTGAGCAAATGCTGGCTTTGTTAGTTACAATAAGCAAAACAGACAATTCTTGAACTTATCGAGGTGTTTAGCATTGACAGGTGTTTCTTCCTTTCTGAAGAACTGGTTAACACTTGGATACAGTTTACAAATCCTCGTACGTTTGGCCTCGTTTATGTTTTATTTTTTAGTAAAATAAAAGAAGATGAATCGAGAATAACTCCTTCATGACAAAAATAGCAGTCACCTGGTACTTTGCAGATCTAACCCAAACATCTTTCTCAATATGTAAATGTGTCTGCAGTTAAAAACACTTCTTGGACCACATAAGTTGCTGCACTCGTGTTGTAAACTAAAAATTATGACCCAACATAGAAACTGTCTGTTGAAACGAGGGGGAAAGATTACGATACTGTTCTAAGAATGTTAATCAACACAAAGTGTGGTAAAACATGTTTGTTTCCAGCCAGACGTGTCAGAATGTGAGAAGAGTTCAAACAAAACAGGATGATTAAATGAAAAACAAATACAGGTAGGTAGAGGAAGGAGTCAGACCACAGGCATACCATGAAAATAGGAAATGCGCAACAGAAGAAAAAGAACCAAAGCAACTCAACCACAAGGAAATGAGTAAAAGAAGCGGTGTTTACATACGGAAAGAAATCACACTGAAGACTGCATTAGTAGACGAAATGGATCATTATTCCCCTTCTTTTCACTGATCATTTGTTAAACAGGAGGGAAAAGAAAAGAATGCCAAACATGTTAAAACTGTGAAGCTGTAGCTTTTATTTTAACCAACCTTTCATATCCTCAAGTCGTGTTACATTTGATCTTGAGAATGTAACACTCTTGCGCTCAAAGCCAGAACAAATCAACAGGAATGGGTCCTGAATTCAGAAATCTTGAAGATTTCTGTACTCAGAATTTCACCTGATTTCCCCTGAGTTCTGTAGAAAAATATAAACTTGTACTTAGTAATGTTGGGAATAATAAAAATGTTTGGGGGTTAAAAAAATTAGGCTTCAGGTTTTAATCTCTAGTGATTATTTAAAGTCGCATCTTTCATTTGATACATCAAAATATGTTTTAGTTACTGACACCGAACCCACAAATGAAGAAGTTTTAAATAGGCTTTTAAACTATCTGAAACATCTTATTATGTATTGTAAAGAAGTCCAGCTATAGATTTATAATTTGTGTGAGAATGCCAATAGAAGTTAGCACTGAGGTCAGAAGCCACCTTCAGCCTCAAGGTGTTTGATGATACAAATGGAAAACAACCTCTAACTAGCTAAATGTTTTGTGCTTAAATGTCCTTACTGTTACGAAAACAGCTGGAAATTATTTGATTTTTAACATTTGGAGGAACCTTGAATATGTCTCGTACATTTATAAACCAAGAAAAGTTTCAAAAACAAATTGATTTCATTTTTCTGAGCTTTTAAATCAGTGGAAAGAGACTTTGTATAGCAGAGGTTCACTGTCCTTTATGTCTTAGATGTTTCCCTGCCCTCCTTAGCTTCTCAACAACTTTACCATCAATAGGCCTAAAACAGCCTATTGACATTTAAAAAAAAAAAGTTCTGTTCAAGCCGGAAAACATTTAAAACAGGCAGTGGAGAGGCAGTGAAGACCGCCGTTTTATGCCGTGCATGGCTTTTGTTGCTGAAAGTGGTTTGATTAACACAACTATTTGGACCCCCGACTTGCGTTTTTCCGACTTCCAGCTGACATACAGTTAATATCCGAGTTCTGGTTTCTGAAAGACAAAATGCTGCTTAGTCGTGACTGTCTCTCTATCTTCAGTTGTCGGATGCGTTGTTTCTTCTGGCTCCATCCTTCTTCTTGAACTCCTCAGTTGCCTTGATTTTTGGCTGCGAGCCTGCTTTGCTTGAGGAACTTTGTAAATAATCCCTCTGAGTCATCCACTTAGCTCCATGCTTTTTCTTCTCTTGTTCTCACCAGCCTCTCCTCCTTCACTGTCATCCATCATTAGTGACACTTCTCAGTCCCCCATGGGAAAGCCGACCATGTCGTGACCTGTGGCTTATAAGATCACCTCTCTGTCCCTGCCTAAGACTCATCTTACTTCTAAGCTGACATTCCTCCGTGTTTATCTTCATCCCTCGTTCCCTCCCTCTGCCATTTTCCTCCACCTTTTTTCACCCACCCTTCACCAAGAGGCAACCATTTAAAGACGCAATAATAAGTAAAACCACTGTATTGTGAAGCCAATTAACCTTTACATCCTCCCCCCCAAGGCGCAGGACCTGAATGTGATTGAGGAGGTGATCCGCATGATGCTGGAAATCATCAACTCCTGCCTCTGCAACTCCCTGCACCATAATCCCAACCTGGTGTACGCGCTGCTTTACAAGAGGGAGCTCTTCGAGCAGTTCAGGTCCCACCCATCCTTCCAGGACATCATGCAGAACCTTGACACGGTCAGTTACTGAAAATGAACAGTGTCTGATTTGTTTGATGTAAGATTTTTGGCTCATCTAACTAACGTTTATTTTAATAATTGATTATTATATCAGTTATTCTGATGATTGATTGAGTTAAAAAAAATTGCCCCATTCTGCAAATATTTTTCATTTAACCACTTGAGCCTTTTTTATATACAATACTAGAAATATGTGAAAGATGCAAATAAACAAATCAGTTCCTGTTTAAAATGCAGTAGAATTCCTTTAGGTTGCGCTTGGTCATTTGTAGCGAAGGATGCATCTGCAGCTAAAAAAAACAACTTCTAACATTAACATGTGAAAATCTCAGCCCTTTCTGCTTGACTTAACATTTGACATTTACCAATTAATGATTGCATATCAAAAGTTGCTTAATAGGAGATTTTCTTGGTTGAATTTGAACCAGGTGAAGCAAGAACTTTGCCACTTGAGGAGTTTTGGGTAGAACATACTCAAATAAGGGTTATGTTTTTTTATTATAAATATTTTTTAAGCTTGAAGCAAAAAAGAAAAAAATTTTGGAAAAGTTTGGCCTTAATAACAACCCCAAGAAGGTGAGCCTCCAACAAAAGAACCTTTTTGAGTCTGTTTACTCCAGTTAACGATGAATCGATTACTAAATTAGCTAGTGATTATTTTAAAAATCTTTTTATCACAAATAATCATTTCATTACAGCGATAAATTTCCATATCTTTTGGGGGGATTTCATTTAACGTATCCTAACACAAAGCACAACATTATAAAGTGAAGGAAATTAAAATATATGTTTTCAAGTCTGGTGTCCACGCTCAGCCTCCTTTACTTGGATACCCTGAATAAAACTCAATACAGCCATTAGCCTTCAGATGTCACCTAGTTGGAGAACATTATTGAACAAAGTTGATGACGAATATAAGGCAGAGCTGTCCTAATAAAGGAAAGCATATGGCACGAATAAAATGCCAATGAATTACATTAAAGTGTGCTATGTTACTGTGACAAAATGTGAAAAAGTTCAAGAAGCACATGTATTTAGATTTAAGGAGCTGTGGATGAAGGACGTAGATTTGTCTTTTGCATCCTTAAGAAAGCCTCTGAACTGAAACATGTGCAAACTGCATGGGCAACACGGAGCCTACAGCATGTGAAACACCCTGAATTAATCAGTTCTGGTGTGTTGAGAGGCTTTGTCTCTTAAAAATTATTGAGTGTGGGTGAATAAAGATAAAGAACATAATCCAGAGCTGTGTTTTATATCTGTGGCAGCCATCTAGGCAAGGAAGTAAAGCTTTCTGCTCTATCTGCATGTGGTTGCTGCATGCATCACCCTGGGGTTCGCCGTTATCCATAAGTATGAGGGAGGCACGCCTGCTAGGAACCCTTGGTTCAGACCACTTCCCTCAGGCTATTCTCTGAAGCTTTCCTCGTGCTTGCAAATTCATGTGTGCTAGCATGAGATCCAGGATGAGAGGCTGTTTCTTTGCTATTCTAACTTAACCCCATATGAGAGGCCTTCAGAGTTAATGAAAAGATTAGTATTAGATTGAGACGCACACTACACTCATCCTGAAGTAGAATTAGTAGAAGTAGTTGAATTTTATAAAGCAACTGTTGAGCATTAGCAGAGAAAATGTTGCCTGTGGAGGCTTTTTTTTTTCCTGCTGTTGGTGACAAAGAAGGGGCATAAAAAGAAGAATTGGTAATACTGAGGATTTTTTATTTATTTATTTTTTTTTAATTTTCAAACATTTCCCCAGAGGCACATCCAGCCCAGCAGTAGAAACACAAAATGTGCTTTCCTCAATTTCCTGCTCGAGTGTAAACCCAAAGGGCATCAAATAATTTAAGCTTTGCTGCTGGGCTTTTTCTAAGTGTGATTAAAAAAAATGCTGAAATCATGTGTTGAATTTGAATCAGATCCCATTTAACAAAAACAGCATTCATGTAGTTTTGAATTTTGCCTTTTAACCTCTTATTTTTTTACTTTTCCCAGCTACTGTTATTTATTATTTGGTGCCAAATGCATCTTCTGTAGTCCTGCACAGTGTGGAAACATTTTTGTTCCTGAACCCGTAGATGAAATACGACTTAGATGTGTCATATTTTTATTACTAAATTGATCATGTCATTAGTTTCATTATTTTGTTAAGGAAGCAGGGTTGTCATTCAGTCGTGGTTCGTTGTAAGGTCGTGTAAGTCACTGTTTCAGTAGGACAGACCTACAAGAAAGCAGAAGTGCACATGCATTACATTACTAGCACTACACATGCAAGATTGGCCACTTCATCAAGTGAAGTAACCTGAATGGGGTCAGATTTCTCTCTACAACATGACACACCGTAGAGACAATTTACAGATTGGTGTCCAGGCGGTGTGATAAATAAGTCCTCAAGGCTTCTCAATCAGGAAGACACAATAAACAACATTTAATCTAATTGTGTTTGTGTGCTTTGTGGCACGAGAAGTATTGACAAGAAAAATTAGAGTAATAACTGCTGAACAGTGCTTCCACGAAGATATTTATTGCCTTGATGTTTAGATCTTTAATTCTGGAAGCTTCTAATTTCTCATACTGAGAATCTGGGCAGCTCACAGTTGCATTTGCGTTTTGGAAACATTGAAATTTGATTTAAGAATTACAAAATATACAAGTTTGCTTAATTCTGGGTCTTTATATGCAAACTCGCAAGTGGCCGTCAGCCTGCATAGGATTCCCACAGTGTAATGACTTAATAAAAATACCAAGTTTTCACATTTTCACAGTATTTACTAAAACAGAACATAAATTACATAATCTAACAACTTTTTATTTAATAAAGAACCTACAATATTTTTCATACTTCTTCTAATAGTAATATAATGACTGATCTGTTATTTGATACTTGTACTTAATTAGATAAAAGTACACTTAGAGGATAACACATTTATGTTGGAGGAATTACTCAGCCTATCTGCTCAGATGGCTGGCCAGCTGTGGTTTTGAAACAGTGCTACATTAATGAGTGCTGGGAAGTGCTGCTTTGGTTTCCACACCAAGACGTTTCATATTTTTTACAACTAGAAAATTCAAAAAATGTAAGCGAGATAAAAGGATACTAGCCTTTTTTCACATAGTTGACTAGCAAATACTCTCGCTTCTCATTGATACGCCTTTGAACTGTATGAATGGTATGATGGAAAATTTTAGACATTCTCAAAACCATAACTTGTAAAAACCTTGATATGGGAAATCTGCCGAATCCTACTCAAAAGCACAATGTGGTTTGCGCATCGCCCTCCAAACAACTGCAGTGTAAGTAAATTCCTGATTGTCTGTCTCCTGTTACGTGAACTTTAGGTGATAGGATTCTTCAGTCAGCGTCTGGAGCAGGCTGGAAGTGACCTGTCAGTGGAGAGGGTTCAAGAGGTCATCATGAAAGGAGCCCAGGCCTTGCCTAAAGACAGACTGAAGGTAAGATAACACATAGGACACCACGACAGAGGTGATTGCTAATGAAGGCTGTCTGCAGATAAATGAAGCAGTACATGTGTAACGTAAACAGGCCGTAGACTGCGAGGTTCTGCTTGTTGCATGGTTGCTCACGAGTCTGTCTGCACAGACGAATGGGGAGAAGTATTAGAAGTGGATGGGGAAGGGTTCAAGGAAGAGATAAAAACGGCTACCGAGACCTGAGACAAAAGACCAAAGCCCAGTTCTCATCAACATTAATGCATATCTCCCGTCCATCTCTGCTGGCCTGCTACATGTGAACATGTAATGACATTTCAAGGATATGGGATGGGGGAGCTCGGGGGCACTTTGTCATGGACACATAAGATTGTAGGGAGAGGAGCGGGAGGGGACATAAATCTGCCACCGCGCCTCGTTACCCTACACTCCTGGCGGGTTCGCTAACCCCTCCCCTCCCAAAGCTCCTCCATTAATCAGTGAGGGAATATGTAACCAGGGGTCTCCACACAGCACTCCCCACCAGCATAGAGGCTCTTAATTGCCTGTTTCATCATGTGTTTCATGTTCTATACTTGGCGGCGGGCTGCAAGGCATTTGTCTCACTCGCCGACACTGAAGAGGGATGGTGCGTCGCCATGAGTTTATGTGGGTTCCCCCGTCTCACTCCCAGTCAGCACCTCGAAGCATTAATGCAGCAATCAGCCATAAATCCATAGAATTATGCATGTGTGTAACCCTCCTCTGTCCTTCAGAGCGGTGCACATGTAGAAAACACCAGCTGAAATGTACGTGTATGTGATTCATACTTCTACATTTGTATGTTTTTTGAGTTTTTCTTTTGACATGTCAACTGGGTGCACGACTGCCAAGTGTGAAGCGAGCGACTGCAAATGTGTCGTTGAGTTTCACATCGACTCTCCGGCCATCTGAAAGCTTTCCAGTTCCACTGGGTGACGTGAAGCGAAAGAAATATCTGGGCAATGTTTCCTCTGGGAGAAGCCCAAGCTGTCTTATGGTACCATCAGTCAAACAACTGTCTCTCCTCTTCTGCCTTGCTTCTCCCTATGAGCTCATCCTGCTGTTGAGCCCCCAATCTAAAGAAAATCCATATGTTAGACGAATGTTGTGCAGAATCGTCAATGAGTCGATAATTACTCCGCAAGAGGAGAATTGGTAACTCAATCAGTTGAGCCTTCAAGGCGGTTGGGAAGAAAGAGATGTGAACACTCTCTGTATTCTCCGATGAAAACACATTGAGCCTGAGCATGTTATTCATCTTGGTCGGTCAATCACAAGTACAGTTAGTCTATTCAGTAGTAAATAGTTCCGATGAGGAGGTGCTGGAGTTGATGTGCTTCTGTTTATAGTCCAAGATGAAAGCCAGAGTGGAAGGGTAAATGTCAGATTTCATCTGTTTGTGCGTAAACTTGTTGAATTTTTTTATATATTTTTTTAACATTATATTATGTGTTTTTTGCACTTTTGGAAACTAGGCCTAACATCCCTAGTTTCCACTGTTGGCTCCAAAACAGGATCACTAATGCTGAGTAGTAGCTCCTGCCATTGCATCAGGGTTAAGATGTTGTCTGTTTACACAGTAAATCTGCATTATAATCCCTTTTGAATCAGAGGAAATTCCTAAAATTCACAAATATTTAATAAATCAAGTCTGAGAGACTTGTCCCAAAGGAACATTAATCACACACTTGGAGCAGCAGCACTTTATTTCTAAAACTCTGTTCATAATCAACATGGATTGTGGTTATTTATCAATGCAGCAGAACATAAACCGTTTTAAACCCTATGATGTTACCTTTACTTAAATTTTGACTCCCTCTTTTACCACAGACAGCTGTGACCAGATGTTGATGAATTAAAAATATTTTACAGTTAAAGTTACTAGTGTAAAGTATAAGCTTTAAACTTTTTTTTTTAAACTGATGTGACTAAAATACAATGTTTCAAAATGGTCCACACTTCCACAAAACATCATTCAAATATTCCACATTCATGTAAAAGTAGAGCCATTCTCTGGGGTAAATTTCTTGTTTTTTTGCTGGATAAATTCACTGAACACTTGAGGTGGCGTAAAAATCGATGCCTTTGGATAACTGCAGCAGACGGTGACATCTTGGGGATCACCAAGTCTCCATAACAACAATCTATTTCAGATCTTTTTGCTCATCTTTACTGAGGTTGCCAGTAATTGTAGAGGGTGCTAAAACTTAGTGTAGGCAAGGCTTGGGCCAGTATGACATTCTCACTGCATGATAACCCTTTATAAATATGCAACGGTTTCCAGTTGTGATATTATGTTGACAAAGATGTAAACCATGGTCTTATCGCCAGTTGAAAGGCAGTGCACATCCACTGGTGGAAAACTTGCTGTGTCATTGACAGAAAGTTTTAGCATGTCATTTTTTTTTAAACCTTTAAAACCAGTAAGCAGCCCATGTGTAGTAGAGACAGAGACATTTCAGAAGTCAGAGGTTAAGAAAGCCATTTCTTTTTAGACTTTACTAATCAAACAGAACTTTGTTATTGTGAGCAACAAGGACGACTGTTGACACTACAGTACAAAAGGCCGGTCCTTTTGAAGGAGCTGAAAGCGTTCAGACAAAAACGTTGACGTGTAAATGAAGCTCCAGCTGAGACAATGCGTTAAAGAAGGTGTAAATACCCCAAAGACGACCCTCATCGTCTTGTCACTCTGACCCCTCTGTGTTTGTGTGTGTTTTGTCTCGGGGCGTGTGGTGTTTGCAGGCAGGGCTCGAGGAATGTGTTGTTTAGCCTGTCCAGCTGAAATCTGCTTTATTGAGCACTGATAGCCTGCAGACTGTCTGACTCGTGGGGGCGGTGGATGGAGGGGTGAGGCAGCAGGAATACCAGCTGTCCCTCAGCTACCTGGTGCTCATCGCCACTATCCCACACACCGACGTGTAGGGAGCAGAACAATTAGAAAAACAAATGCGTAAAACACTGCAAGCATTAAAACATCGGAGACTTTCTAAAATTAAGCTCTTCATCAAATCCTCATTACTAACCCGCCCCTATGATTCAAGCGTCTGGACCCTCCAGATGGTTGACATTTTCCTTCAAAACCAAGCAGTAATCTAGTTACTTTTGTTCTTTTGAAAATAAACGACTGAGAGATTTGGAAAGAAAACAATAAAAAAAAACAAAAGAAAAAAAAAACAAAGAAAACAAACACAAGCAAGTCAATTTGGAATATAACCTTTGAGTGTTTGTGTCTTTACCTGCATTTGAGTTTGTTTGTTTGTTTGTTTGTTTGTTTGCTCGGGGTTCATATTTGCTCCACAGCTGGATTCTTCTCTGTCTGGTCAAGATCTGGCAGCACAGCCGCCTGCAGAGGAGGAGAGGGAACACAGAGTCCTGAGTGAAGATACGAGGCCAGCCAGTCAGTCTGTGTTCTGGGGCGAGGGCCGGACCCGCAAGGACCCATAACTAACTGATCTGCTCTCGGGCCAAGTGGGTCCGGACAACAAGCTGATGGGGAGGGGATAGAGAGAGAAAAGGCAACAGAAAACCACGTTAAATATTCACAGAGGAAGTCAGAATAAGGGACGGCTAATAATAATAATGTTGGGGTCGCTGTACTTGTTCTCCACTCAGACTGTAAGGGATGTTTTTGCTGCATATCTAAAATTTCCGACTGCACAAAATCCCCCAGCTATCCCCATCCTATATGGAAGTAGAAGGAAGAGCAGTGTCCACTGTGACTCAGGCATTACTTTGCTCTATTTTATGTATTTAGAGTCTAGAAGGGGTCTGGCTTTCTTTTTCCTTCAATAAAAACATGACTTGGGGAAACGATAATTTGAGGAAAATATGTTTAAGTGTAATCGTTTCCCCCATTTGAGCTTTTCAGAGCATATCATTTTACAACAACCTCCAGATTTGTAGACATCCCTGTCAGCTGCTCAGCTTTTGTCAAATAAAAATTTGAAATAAACCTTGATCAATCCAGTTAGCTGAATTTTATTAATGTGACACCAGACCTGTTTCCATTATTTGCAGCCTTTATTGAAGCCATTTGGCTGCTGCCTGTAGTTTCAGAGAACCTTTTTACCAGACAGACTTCAAGAACCAGAAAGAACAGCAGAACTTCCCATGTGTTTCTTTATGTAACTTCTGATTACAAAAATAACTGCGAACAAACTGCATCTTGTAGCTTTTGATATACAATCTGTGCTTTTTCTCGAGGACAGAACAGCTGAGAAGGGGGCAGAAATACTTCCATTATTCAACGAGGGATTCTTGATGGGTTCATTAAATGTAAAGAAATTGTTGCTTGTTACAGGGTTTTTTTTATAATATCCTGCAGAGCTAGTGTCTCTTGACTTCTTGTGTGTGTTGTGAAATATGAGGCTGGTTTTAGAAAGTTAAACAATAAAAACGCAAAGAAATGATCTATTCCACTATCACCCACAGCTCCTTGATCTTCATGATTGTCTTGGGGAAGCTTCAGCATATCATGGGGGTTTAAACATTCTCCATATGTCCAGAAAGGATCAGTAACGTATGTTTTGTACTGGCAAGGTTTTACTTGATATACAGAATAAATTGTAGACTTTGACCACAAATTATGTTCCTTAGTGTTTATGATCGGTAATCCCAAAAAAGCGACCGATATTTGAAATTTTAAAGTGTCATTGTGCATTAACAGAATAGTTTTAGGAGCTTCTGATCATTTTCTTTGCTTCTATATGTTACAGTGAATTACATTAACTCTCAATGCTCATGAATCTTAGCACTACTCCAGAGAAAGAAAGATTTAATTTATTGCTATCGAGATAAAAGCCACATAAATAAAAGGTACTGGTTGAGAAAAAGAAAAGAAAAAACTCTTACTTCCTCTCAGGCTACTGCTGGCATTTTCAGTTGTTTGAGCAAGCATCTGTGGTTTAGACATCAGGAACTGTCTGGTGATTTTCTTTTGACATCGTCTGAAAGTGACTGAAATGTTCGCCGCTCCATTTTCAGCAGTGACTGAAAGGTCTGCTAGAATTTCCCCTTTGCACTTCAATAACCATTGATTTTAACAGGTGAAGAATAGCATGTAGATTCAGCTAATATCAGAAATGCTTCATAAAGCTAATTAGAGTATTGTATATTATATGGAGATATCTGCATATTCCCCTGGGCAAATTTAATCAGTTAATGCTGCTTGATGGAACAGCATTAATATCACACATTTTGACAGTATGTTGACATAGCCATGTTTGCTGATTAATGCTTTAATTATCTTAATTAGCACATCAGCATTACTGTGCAGGATCCATATATCACGATAATCCAATCTGGACATTAATCTCCTTGACAACCTTCTGTCACCATGTGGTAATGTATGTTAATCAATAAATAAAAATGGGAAACAAATTTTCCAATTAAAAGAAAAAGTTTAGAGCATTTTTTTTATCCCTTAGGCAACAAAAAAAAAGGAGCTGGAGTTGAATAATCATCAGCGTTGGTGTCTTATGAACATTTGCTGAGTTGGTAGACTGAGACAAGTCACCTACACACACACACACACATACCAGGAGGATAGTACAGCTTCTGCATTGTGTCTGGCCGTCACAATGGTTCTGGTGTGTGTGGTCTAGTCTCAGTAGCCTGGCATATGGCCTGTGACCCCGGAGCCCCTCCGTCTGTGTCATTATGATACCGATAGCGTTGCTGTGAATAGAGGCAGTCAATGGAGCAAACTGGGACCATCACATAAAGGGCACAGCGTCTGTCTTTCAGCACAGCCTGATTACTGGACTGTGTGTGTGCACATAACATGCATGTTTAGACGGGAAGATATAATGAGGTGCCCTTGTATTATTGATGCTTTCTGCTTCTGCTGCCTACCTGCTGTTAGGTGGCCTGGTTGATGCTTGGTTTGGTCCACTTGGTGGGCTTTTCTTCTTTTTTCTGACAGAGTTGGAAAAAGATCACACAGCATTTCATATGAGAAGATCTCAGCGTTTTATTTATTTCTTTTTTTTTGTGCAAAACAGAATATTATATTCAGCTCTTACTTTATTGTGATCATTACTGTCTTGGTTTTGTCTTTTACATATTTATCTTGGTTAACAAAATGCTATGAAGCATGTAGGGAAGTGCTCCCTTGGACTACTAGCAGGGGCAACATTAATATAACTGCAGATTGTTGTTGGTCAATTTAAGACCTTCTTCACACTTCCCCTAACGTTTCCAGGAACTGTTCAGCTTCATCTGATGACAGCGGACTTGCAAAAGCTCATTTCAACATTGAAAAGCCTGACCCTAGAGTGATCCTGGTGTTCGCATCAGAAATGTATCCCTTGTGTCTGCTTGGCCATCTTATCCCAGTGACACTGGCAGTCTGTGGAGATTGTCTGAAAATGTAGGCGCCTGTGCATCCTCAATCAGTTTCAGCCTGGGTGAAACTGACGCACACTGCTTAGCATGCCATTTTGCTCTGTTTTTCATAATCTGATCCAGTCGGTCCACCTAATATTTCCGTGTTTATGGATACATAAAGTTAAAAAATGTTTTGATGGCCCGTCATGTTCTTCGCTGAACTTTAAAGTTTCTTGCATATCTGTACATTTCCTCCGACTGAAATTTTTGACCAATCATGAAGAGATTGGTCAAATCTCTTCATGATTTGATTCTTGTATAAAACGCTGTTTTATACAAGAACAGCGTCCTCTTGTATAAAACGAATTAATACACACAAGCAAACAACTCTCTGGTCGATTTAATTCAACCATTTCTTTAAAGATTTGATTTTCTGTACTTTTCAACTTCTTGACAGAGAAGTAATCATCGCTTGTGCTGGAAAAAGAAAAACACAACATGTTATGGAACTAATTACAGAAGCTACAGATTTATTGTACCTCTGACATTTTTCACACATTTGCAAACAATTGAATCTGTCGTGCGGATGATTCAGTGGAGAAAGTTTCGTGTCAATCAAAAAGTACCCTGGCATGGATCATGCTTCACTTGCTGTGGGCAAAAATATGATTTTTCTTACCTTGAAAAAGTTCTGTTCACCTTAAAACTTCTTACTGCGGTGGAGAGTTCAGTCATCTGCTATCAAGTTTTTAAGCTCCAAACAACATTGTGCTGTTTTTTTTTTTTTTTTGTCTTGTTGTGGTTTTAGTCTTGTGTTTGGATCATTAATCCATCCATCTATTTATTTATCCCCATTCCTTTTGCCATTCTTATGTCAATGTCTATCCATCTGTCCATCCACATAGCTCTCCCTTTCCTCAGCGGCAGTCTCCACCTAATGCTAGTGAATCCTAACATTTTCTCAAATCAGATGGGATGTATACTATTTTCCAGCTTCAAGTCTCATGCATTTCCTTACTTTTCCTTTTCTTTTTTTTTTCTTCTTTTTTTTTTGTCTGTGTGAACAGAAGTTTCCAGAGCTAAAGTTCAAGTACGTGGAGGAAGACCAGCCAGAAGACTTCTTCATCCCCTACGTTTGGTCGCTGGTCTTCAACTCCGGCGTTGGCCTCCACTGGAACCCGCATGGCATCGAGTTGTTCAGCATGGACTCTGGCTGATCAAGAAAATAACCCCCAAAGACATTCAGTCTTCATCACAGTTCAAAACAGAATAAAAGGACTAATGAGTGTGTATGTGTGTGTGTGGGAGATTTTTTTTGGTGTGTGTGTGTGTGTGTGTTACCATTTGTAGTATGTGCACGCTGCTTTCAAAGTGCCTCAACCTTGTACATGATGGAGTTCCTTCTTATGCAGCACAACCTTGTATTGTAATAACTGCTCTGCTTCAACACTGTGAAGCCTCATCAGCGCTGGTTAGCGGTGCACACAGTAGCTTCCAATTGTTCCCCAATATATATTTCTGTAGTGGATGCTTGTTTAACAGCACATATCTGTTTTTGTTTGGCCAAGACGCTCAGATTTCTGGCAATGGAGGATTCCCTTTATTTTGTCATTCTTCAAAGAAACAGGTCTCTGAGGAAAAAAAGCAGACAATACGTACATGTTACACATTTCCACCGTGCAACTTTAGATCCTTAACTATGTTGTAATGTACTGAGTTTTAAAGATTAATGTCATATATTTAGGTGTTATTTGGATCCCTCATGAGAACAGCTGCGATTTATAACTGGTTTGTTTGTGAAGTTGCCGTTGGGTTCAAAACAGTCAGAGAAACATAATTTATTATCAACTTTTAGATTAAATATGCAGTGTCCCTGGCTGTGTAATATCCATCGTTCATGTACAGTTTAATTAGAGCTTAATCCGAGTCCCTAGACAATATTAGCCTCCTGCATCACTGTGATTCATGTGATTTCATCGTTGCTTCCAGCCTGACTTCACTCAGTCTTTGTCATTTGCATCTTTCTGGATAGTCTCCCAAGGCAAGTACTTAAACTAGGACAGACACTACATCTCTTGTCCTGTTGTGCATAGCTACAACCGTCTCGTCAGTTTGTTACTTTATCTGCATGTTTAACTTGAGACTTAAGTTATTTATTTCCATGTATGTTGGGTTTTTTATATATATATAAATATAAAAAAAAGCATATTCAAGACCACTAAATAAAAATGTGGCAGGAACTAGGTGAGCACTGCTTTTGAGGCTTAAGGCCATGGAAACCGGATTGGAAAATTAGCTTTTTATTACTGCAAATTCAGCTATCATTTTGTCAGTTTTCTTTGAAAAATAGGAGTTTCAATAAAATGGTTAAATCAATGTGTTTGTCTCTCATTATTATAACATCAATTCTGCACCATTTGCAGAACAACACATGCTGTTTCTAGGAGGTTTTATTTATGCAACCTTTGCATTGAATTATTTGTTGTCTTTAGGTTTAGTGGACATTTATGTTCCCCATAGCTTCAGGTTTGGTGTGGATAGCTCTTTCACCTTAAATTAGATCACTTTAAAACTGTATTTGGTATTTTAATTCAAAGTCAAACTTACTTTGGTCCCAAAGGGGAAATTAAATGCAACTCATCCATGTTTCTTCAAAGAGGAGTTGTACATGGTGATGATTCTGAGCTGGAAGATCTCCTGTACGAGTCTCTCTCTCTCTTCCCAGTTCATACGTGCACCTGCTCTTACTTTTCTTTGTTCACTCTGACCAAAGAACATGATTTTTCTTTCCTGTGCATTAAACGAGACCCAAGAAACAACCTCAAACATTCAATAACATTTTGAATGTGCCTCACACGTCAACGGGAATGCGTCTTGCGTCGCTTAATATCATTTCTCCAGAAGTGTGAACACTTCCTCTGCAGACTCTGAAAAATCAAGAGTCTGAAGGAAAAAAAAAAAAAAAAAGTTTTTGACAATGGCACCCACTGTGCTGTCAAAGAGAGGCATGCAATTCTCTTGGGAAGTGCATGCCTTTTGGCTCTACTGTAATGGTTTTCCTGCCTGAAATTTTCCAGCTCTCAAGGACAATATAATGGATGTGATCTGATGTAAAGAATGCTGCACCGTATTTTCAGCAGAGGCCTGACATTAGGTTACAGTGACATAGGACGCTCAAGGAGACTGAAAGCGCCTTCTTTCTGCGCTTCCAGCCTCACCTGCTGTATTAATGCAGCGGCAGATGGTTGAGCGGAGGTTTCCACAAAGTGACATGGCTCTCCTTGTTCCTGTATGCAGCAAGGGTCGACTTCCTGCTTCTGTTTCAATGGGAAGATGGATGAAGCATGGGATTATGGGATGGGTTGTATGTTTTCTACATGTCCTGTGCTTTCTCCTGAACTGTTCCCCGACTGGAGGCAGTGTAACTCCAGAGCCAGAGGTCATACCCAGATCAGTTTTCTACAGAGAGTTATCAAAAGTGGGACACTTTGGAGACCGGCTTGCTAAAGTGCTGCTTACCCCCCCTGTGACTCGGAGCTCATTAACTTGACTGATTGCCTCTGCAACAGTGGGAGGTCTGTAAGTTCAGCAGTTTTAGGATGAGGTCAGATCAGGAGTCAACCTCGATAGCAATATGAAATGTGCTCAAAAAGATTTTAAATATGAAAATGAGTGGGCACATAACCACCCACAGTCCTGCAGATCTGACCTGGAATGAGAACAGACTCAGTGGGCTGGACGGCTGAAGTAAAAGAATGACAAAAGAAAGATATGAAGACGAGACAGACACAATGACATGATCTTGATGTCTGCAAGATATCATTTAACTTGGGTGACAATACATGGAATGACAAACCTCTGGTTAAACCTTAGGGAAGACTTTTCGTGTACGTTGAGTCCTTTTATTCTCCGAAACCACAGTTTTTCAACTATTGAAATACTGATAGTATTTACTTGGGAACAGAGTAGAAAATTTCCTTAAGCATAACTAGCCTTCCAAGGTCAACAGTTGGGCTCGCAGCTAATTAAACTACAATCTAGATCGACTTAAGAGTTTCAAGCATTCTTCCTCCTTCTACTTGTTAATTCTTCACATTTCATGACATTTGGCTGTGTAGATAATGTGCTAGACAGACATTGAACAGTGATCGCTAACTCATGCTCTGCTGCGTGTACCGCGGATATCTTGGATCCGGAAGTGACGTCATACTAAGGTTAGCTGCGTCGGATTTGCTAGCTGTTGTGTTTGGTGACCAGGTTGGACATATTTCTGGATATTTCATCTCTGGGTTTCAAATGCAATGATCAAACTGGGAAAATCCAACTGGAAGGTAACCTGGAAGACTTGAGTTTGTCTGCCAATTCTCACCTCAAAATTCAATATGTTTGCACATACTTTAGGGCTAGGAAGTTGAGTACTCTGCTTTTTTTGTTGTTGTTTTTTTTACTTTTAGAGACTGCTTTGTGTCAAATGCTTAGTTTCTTCACTGTGCTTTGAGTGTTTTCCACAGCAGTTTTGTCCCCAGCTTTGAGTAAAGAGGTACCAAATCAAAGCTCTGGCAAAGAGCTGAGGCCCACCCTGGACATGCTGTTCACTTGAAATTTATGTTTTCCGTGTATTTTCTAATGTTCTGTTTTTATCGCTGCGTTGCCTCCACCCCTATTTTTTAAACGGCTATGTTTAATTAATTGTAGGTTTTTGCACTACTAAATGTCAATCTGGCAGGTTTTTTTCTTGCCTGCCACAGCAATGAAGACTCTTGCTCACTTAGGTTTTCCTCATATTGTGTACAACTGTATATTTCCCACTGGAGTTGTTGATAAATGGATGACACTTTTACCCCACACAATGAAAAGAGACAAATTCAGCTTCTTGCCTTTAACCTCAGGCTTTTTCTTTTCTTTTTTAATTATGCGCTGACATTTACCAGCGTGGGCGTTTTCTTGCTCTTTCCTTACAAGTTATCAGATGTGCAAGCGATGTAAAAAAAAAAAAAATCCTCTTCTATCTTTTTAATTAAAGTTGTCTTATTTTCATCATTCTTATCTTTGTAGAAATTCATTCCCTATGCCTTTATCCTATTTTGAGAACAGCGGTTCAGGCAGTAAAACTCAATTGCACATGCATGACCCCTTGTATGGAAGCAGTGAAGAGTACTAGTACATTTTTTTGGTAAAGGCCAGAACTCCTATCTGGAATATTAATTGTCTCTTTTCCTGTGTAATGCTTTTTACCCCACTGCATGCTCTGGATACTATTAGTTCTTCGGGTCAATTTAATAGATTTAAAAAGCTCATTCAAACATTCTGCAAGTTTAAAATTTCCTGCTAGAGGAGGAGACTAAGAGCACATATGTGCTGAATTCAGAGCTGATGTCTGCCACAGCCTTGCTTGAGGTTTAATGGGAACAAACAAGCTAATCAAACATAACTGATAATATCTTACATTTTAGGAACTTCATTCAAGATATTATTTAAAAAAAAAAACTTTATTTTGAAAGGAAATGTGTCCAATTAATAAGATGATATTTTCAAGGTTCTTGCACTGGAGTATCCTCCTAAAACAGTTATTTTAAGGGCTTGACTAATTGAAAAATGTGAAAATTCAATGATTTTATTTTATTTTTTCCCTAAACTGGAAGTGGGTACATTTCTTGTGTATTTTCTCATAACCTACCCAGATTAAAGTTATGCACACACACTGAAAAGTATTCATTCATCTCAACTACTATTTGGTTAAAAGTCACTTGGCAAGCTAAAGAGGAAAAAAAACATGTTTGATTTATTTATTTATTTTATTTTTTTATTTTTTTGTAGCTTCTGGCGTAGTTTGGATGGAGAATTGTTTGAGTTTATTTGAAGTGGTTGGCTTCCTACCAGAGAATTTCAAACATGTTGCCTAATTTTTCAGTATGTTTCAGTTTGGGGTCATTATCTTAATGTTAAACTGGCTTATCCAGTCCAAAACAGGTCTTGATTTGTGTTTGGGATCACTGTTGGCACATCTACTGGTGTCCAAGCTTGCAACATCTAAAATAATTAATCATTAATTTATTCTCATTTCTCAAAGCACGAGTACCAATTAAATAAATAAATAGCCCCGCAGCTTTATGCTGCCACTGCCATGCTTGGTATTGGAACAAACATTCATCTTGTGATTGTGGCAACACAACTGAACTTTATTGAGCCTGATCTAAGAATGTTTTTGTGAAAAGCTGCAAATTTAAGGCAAGCATCAAAAATTCTCAGTCGGGGTCAAATGGATAAAGCAGACTAATGAAGGGTCTCCCTTGTTTAAACTGAGCAAATGTTGCTTTAAAGTCCAATCTGTGACAGGAAGCCAGATCATGGCCACAAATGGGGCTAAAAATTGATCCAGAATCATGCCAGAATTCTTGTTGTGCAGCAAATCTTTCAAATTGTTATTTTGTAAAAGAAAAAAAAAATCAGTATAAAGCTGCGAGTTGTATTATAATTCCACCCTCCATTAAAAACTGTTCAAATGTATCAATAAAACGCTCAAAATGAATGTGGTATTTTATGTCCGCCTCCGTGTAAAGTGATTGGATCTGCGCGTCATGTGCGTAAACGGGATTTTAACATGGAAGTGGTTTGTTTGCAAGCAACTTTAAGGAAGACGCGCACAGCTCGGCTCAACCATGCTGCAACAGAAAACAGCCTCTCTCTCTCTCTCTCTCTCTCTCTCTCTCTCTGCGGGCTAGACTGCAGACAGACTCCTGAGCCGGACTGACATGGAAAAGGGTTAGATAAAACTGGCTACTTCCTGGAGTCTGGAAAACGGTCTCATGCGCTCACAAAAGGAAGGGAAAGAGGAGATGTGAGGGAAGGGGAGGGGACGATATACGACTGTGGCAGCCAGTCACTTCCACTAGTCCTTCTGATATACCCCCCCCCCCCCCCCCACACACACACACACACACACCCATCCCTCAACTGATTGTTTCCAGACTCCAGTTAAAACGCTGCTGCGTCGCTCCTCCTGCTCGGCGCCAGTCGGGGGGGTTTAAAGCCGGAATGGACTAACTCCCAACCCGTCCACGACCCCCAGCCCCCAATCCAGCACATCCCGACCACCATCACCATCATCATCATCATCAGCCCCCCTCCACCCTAAATGCCCTCCAGCGACTCTTTCACATTAGCATACTGCTGAGTGCACCTCCTCCTCCTCCCCGGACTGATGTCTGTGGGGGCACCTCTGTGGGCTGCAGAGGACACACACACACGCGTGGATTGTAGACCAATGTTATTTCAGATTATCTTGAATTCTTCCTCATACATCTCGACGTACCTCCAAGGCCACCGAAGGGTATCTTTAGGTGACAAACACCGAGCGATGCAAGATTGTGATAAGAAACGGAAACAAGTTATATTAAAATATAACGTCTGAAAAATGCAGCATCCATTAAAATTAAGTGCATCCAGTTTTCTTCGCTTAATTAGGAAATTGTGCCCACCAGTATAAATCCAGCTGCTCTGTGAAGGTTCCAGAGGTTTGTTGAAGAATTTTATGGAACAAACAGCCCGACAAAAACAACAACAGCAATAACAAAATCATAGCAGAGGTGTGAAGCAGGGTTGGTAACAATATCCATCATCACAAAGCTAAAAACAATATGGCGACCAATATGATATGGCCATCCACTTAAACTATCAGAATAGAGGAACATAATAATGACAGAAGTTGCCAAAAGGCTCACGCTAACTCTGGATGAGTTTACTTTTCTCTCTCTTTGCGATTATGTATTAATTCATGTTAGTCTGTCACATAAAATATTCCAAGAAAAATACATTGAAGTGTGTAGTTGTAACTCGACAAAATGTGGAAAACTTCAAGGGGCGTGAATGGAATTTGCTAGAATGAATTCACTAATTTAAGTGTGCTTTGTTGTACAAACGAAAAACAAATTCGGTCAATAAAGACACCAAGAAAGTGAGCAGAGATGCGCATTTGCTGTCAAACGAGAAAGGATTTATTTTAATGTGATGGAGTAATAAAGGACAGTAAACTCATATTTGTGCCGTTTGAAATTTAAATGACCAGAAGGGGGCAGCAGCGTGCTCTCTTCTCGGACTCGGACCCAACAGTATGGTTTTACCCTGAGTTTAGGCTGACAGGCACATGTTCTTTACCTTTGAAATGTAACTTTACCCGTATAACCCATCCATTTTTTTTTTTTGCCGTCTTCACTGTAGAAGCAAATATAACATAGACTATCCTGGATAATCATCATGATTCGTCACGACACACTCTTATTAAACATTTTAACTGTATAAACTGAAGGAAAACTGCTTATTCAATTCAAAGAATTGCATCTAATAAGTTCAATTCTTAAATTGAACTTATTAGTTCATTTTCTGAGCTGTAAGCTCAGAAAATGTTCCAGAATTATTCCTCTTTTTCCATCTACTTGTAATTTTAAGGGGAAAAAAATATTTCTTTCCTTTTTATCCACTTTTTTTCTAAACTTTTAACTTTTTAAAACTTTTAAAAACATTATATTAAACTTTTCCTCTTGTGTGTTTTTATGTACGCGCGCTTGTGTGCGTGTGCGCGCCGCAGGCTCTACTTGATCTGTTGTTTGCGCAACACAATCACATTTCTTTTAAGCGACAGGGTGTCTAGACGCACACGTGACCGGGCGCGTCAATGCGCATTGGAGACTGGAGGAAGGGCACCCAAACCATCCGCCTCATTTACAGGCACACACACACACAGAGAACCCTTTACAACCCCCCTCCACCAAACACCAGCAGCAGCCCTGCAGAGGGACTCTCTGTCGGCTCCATTTCTGCTACACACTCGGCCCACGGAAACTTCGTGCGAGGGGGAAAAAAACGAGGCTGGATTATATTTGACCCGACAGGGATTCGGTTTGCTAAAATAGGTTCTCAGACTCGCTGCGTGGACGCGAATTGAGGTGGTCTCTCTCTCTCTAACGCTCTCTCTCTCCCTCTCTCTCTCTCTCTCGCTTCCTGCGTGGCTTTCCAACTCTACTCGGTTGTGAGAGAGAGCTTCAGACGTGGATTTGTTCCCTGGCTCCTCTCCGGACAGCAGACACCATCGGCGGAGAGCGCCACTGTGAGCGCCCGGATCGGGGATTTTGTGAATTAATGCTCCCGAAGATGCAGCGGACAGCTTGGGTTTTCATGGGATAATTAGGCCCCAGTTTCCCTGGTGTCCACAGCAGCATCCAGTGCACGCGGATAGAAATTTCTGACAGTGAAAATCTGCAAAGAGAGTGTTTTTCTCTCTTTTTTTTCCCCTTTTCTTTTCTTTCTTTTTTTTTTTTAAAGGGACCAGTCCTGCAGATCGGGGCTACTCACAGCTTGGTTGCAAAGGTTTCTAAGCTGCTAGACAGTGGAGGTGATGGTGATTTATTCCTGGGGGACAAGCTGACTGTCCCGTAAAACCCCCTTGACTGTTTTTCCGCTGATCTAAGTCTGCAGGAGAAGGCGACGGAGACTGGCGCATGCTACAGATTTCCTCCGCTCATCCAGCTCCCAGCTTTTCCACCGTATCCTCTCAGGCTGCTTGTCACTGCCTGGACTCGGATCCCGGAATCTTCATGATTTGCGGACACCATGCTCGTTTTTTAGCCGGGAAACCCTCTTCTCGTCCCGCATGTTTAGGACCAAACGATCGGGGCTCGTCCGGCGACTCTGGAGGAGCCGGGCGCCCGTGGAGGGCGACGGGGAGGCGGACAGAGGGACGCATGGCTCCTCGGGGGGCTGCTGTATGGGCAAAGCGGCGAAGGTGGCCAAGTCCAACGACGCCGGGTCGGAGGCCGAACTAAAGGCGCTGACCCACTCGGTGCTGAAGAAGATCAAGGAGAAACAGTTGGAGGTGCTCTTGCAGGCGGTGGAGTCCAAGGGGGGCGCCCGGAGCCCCTGCTTGCTCCTGCCCAGCAAAGTGGACGCCAAAGTGGGTCAGCAGTCTTACTCTCTCCCCATGCTGCTCTACAAAGTGTTCAGGTGGCCGGACCTCAGGCATTCCTCGGAGCTGAAGAGGCTGTCTTGCTGTGAATCCTACGGGAAAATCAACCCGGACCTAGTTTGCTGCAACCCGCACCACATGAGCAGGCTGTGTGAACTTGGTGAGTTGAATAATTTTAAAAGTTCTTGTCAAAATTATTAGAAGGAGATGTGCCGGCTAAAAGTTACTGTTAAATTATCCTAAATCAGATGACATCACCTCTCCAGGGCAAGGGGTTTCAAGTTTCCATAAGGTCAAAGTCGACTTACGTACGTGCCAAGAGGTCCTTTTTTTTTCACAGGGCCGACTCCAGAAAGTTTCAAAAAAGGGGCGGTCTGATTAGGGGGACCAATGAATTTATTTATTTTATTTATTTTAGGGAGGCAAACCTAAACTAAAAGCCATGGCAGATTTTTAGAAGGCTTTAATGTAGAGGGAGGCCAACATAGGGTTGCTTGGAACTATTTTTATAAGAATTAACTGGCCAGAATGGAACTAAAATGAGTGAAAGTAGGATGAAATACAAATACCATGTTTTCCAGGCTGCAAGTCTCTCTGGAGTATAAGTTGCATCAATCAAAATGCATCATGAAGAGGGAAAAAAACCCCCCAAAACATAACGTACACTGGAGTATAAGTCGGATTTGATCAGAAATTGTCAAACATGAAGGGGGCCTCATTAATGTTGATGATGTAATAAAGTGTTGTGCTCAGTTACTTGAATTTTAACAGACTCACAGAAGCTGCCAATTTTGGCTTAGAAGTCTGCTGGCAATTTCTGACGCACTGATGTCCATGCTCTAATCACAGTGGTCTGGAACGACTCCACTCCGCCTGCGAAGTGAGCAGCGGAGCGGAGACGCATGCAGTATAATTCCGGGTTGATGGAAAGGCGGTTGTAGCGGTAAAACCAAGAAGGCCCGACAGCAAAGTCATTTATATTCATCTCCTTGGCAACTACCAGAGTGTGGATACGTAACTGTTTATGTACCCAACTGAGGACTTGTTACTCCAGCTAAGGCAATCTTACTTTTAGCCAGCAATTAGCTTTCATCGCAGCTGAAGATGGTAATGTTCAATCCTAGGTTAATTTCCAACACTATGGATTAATAGTTTATGGCTAAGCTACATTATACATTAGATTTGAGCCTTTTCATGACTACCTCTTTCCATAATTCATGAAGATAAATAGAAATAAACCGGCGGACAATAGCTTGGGTCTATAAAGGGGTGAAATGCTAATGTGGAGTTACAAATTGGGTGAATTCACCCAAAGTTGTTGGAACTCATTAATTTATTTCTTTCAGTCTTTCATATTCATGTAGACAAAAATAAGATGATGTACATTTGAGACTATCTGGACGGGCCTCGCACCCATCCCCGTCCTGGAGGCACAGCTGCTTTTTCTTTCTGTTGGGAGCTTCATCAAGTCTCAAGTCTGTCATTTGCTCTGGAAACATTTAATATTTAAGGGTGCATTTTGAAATTCTTTGACCTCCTAAGAAAAGAAAAAAAAAAACATTTTATGGCTGCCTGTGAAATGATAATAATAATAAAAAAAGAACATTTTGGGTTTCATCTAAGCCCTGCTTTCCAAACAAACAGCCTGGCTGCTATCTGAACATTTCATAATTGGCATTTCCAAAGTGCAGAGTGCCTCAGCCAGGACTCCAGTCTTTCCACAGTGAAGTTTCCAGCCCCCTCTCTTTCTTTCTTTCGCTCTCTCTCTCTCTCTCTGTATGTGTGTGTGCTTGCTTGGCGTCCCGGGCCAAAAGAGGCCCGTATCTCAGTTTGTCCTAGACGCTGATAGTGGCCCTTCTGGCGCCAGGCGGCCCCCTGTTTATCTGCCTGCCAATGAAAGGCAATAGCCGCCCGGCCGGCCTCACTGCCTGCCTCTTCAGGCGGAGCTGACAGACACAAATCTTTTTTTTTTTTTTTTTTCCTCTGGCTGAAGAATGACAACTCTTATCTCAAAGTTTAAATCTCTCTCTGTTTTTTTTTCTCTCCTCCACACAGAGTCTCCTCCTCCTCCATATTCCCGCTATCCCATGGATTATCTTAAACCACCAGGTGAGTTTTTTCCAAGGCATGCAAATCTTAAAATGTAGATATGTATGTGTTGTGTTTTTGTCTGGATTTACATAACACCTTCATTTAGTATGCCTCTGCTGTGTATGCATGTGTGTGTGAGAGACGAAATGGCTCCACGTTATGTTGTGATTTATGATAGCAGTGGAGTGGCACGCCTGGCTGGCTGGCCAATTCCAGCATGGCTGGCAGCCAGGGCAAGGCAATACAAAGCTGAGATATCAGCTATAGACTGAGTGGCACGTCAGCAAGGGCGGTGGGTATGTCTGAGTGTGAGACGGTTTGTTTGTGCCCTCATCTGTCTGTTGTGAGATGCAGACAGGGCAGCAGCATCTCTGGAGCCAGGCAGCCTTTATCACAGAGAAAATTCTACAGAATGTAGTCTGTGTGTGTGGCTGGGGGTGTCGCTGACCTACTTCTCTGGGTGTACTGTAATTTTGGGGGTTTAGGTGAATTATTTTTTTTTTCCTCTTTTGAGTATGCTCATCATTTCACTTTTTTTTTTTTTTTTTTTTTTTTGCAGTTTGGATATTTTGACCAGGGAAATGTCAGGAAGCTGTCCGTCTTCCTCGGGGCATTTTGTACCATAAGTCATTTTATACCTGCCTTTACAAGTGACGATTTAAAAGAGTTGTATGTCATCGATTCACAGCTTAATGTAAGGAAGTGTGGTTATGGCTGTGCTGAATATTCACCAGAAAGAGGTCACTCAACTGTACTATGGTTTGATGGGAGTTTGTAATCAGACATATTTCACAGGAGTCAACCCAGAATGTTCATTTGTGCACGCATGGGTAATTATTGAAACCCATAAACAGTAATTGCTGTTTGCAAACCCCAATATGGGTGAGATTATTAGTTTTGCTGTTTGGACTATTTAATTTATCTGTATATTCCATGAGGGGAATATTAATTGAGTAACTAATTGATTGTTAGTGGGTTTTGTTCTCTGACTGTAGGCAGTGATACATTTACAGGCAAAAAAAAAAAAAAAACTTTTAATGTCACTTTTATCTGTATCACAATTATTGATGGCCAAAATGAACGTTTATTGTGGATACAACAAGAACGCCCTCTTAAGTCTGAATCTTTACAGGGAAAATCTGAGCTCTTTGAGTTGTCTAAAGTTCAGTTTCCAACATGGCTGCCAGGGCAGATTGAACTTTAAAATATGAACCCTGATCAAGTCAAAATACCTTGATCAGGCTTGATGCAGATCACTATTATTATATAAACACATTTACTCACATAAAACTGAGTTGGTTATAGAAAATTACCAACAAATTGACTTTCTGTGGCAGAGCGCTGTATAATGGACCGATAAAACTCCAGAGCAAAAGCTGAGCTACAAAGATACGAAATGGTGAACTCAACCAGCCCCATGCTGTTCTGCTCTTTTCCTTATTGCGTTATGTCATCACCTGTTAGGTCAGTTTAAGTTTCACCCCACAACCAGGAAAGACTGGAGAGGTGGAGGTGATGTGAAAGATTTTCCTGACTGTAAACAGCCTAACTTTTTTTTTTTTTTAATTATCTCCATCTCTCTCGTGCTTTCTGACTCATTACCCATCTCGGTGTGTACTGGTGCAGAAAGAGCTCCGAGTTAAACAGTGACCAGTCAGCCGACTGGCCGACTCGGAGGAGAAAGTGGCTTTCAGTGAGTGGAAACAATAGGAAGTCATTGCAGCTGCAGCTGCAGTAATTCAACCCCCCCACCTGCCCCCACCCCATAGCTCCTTTCACTCTGTCTTTGTCATCTGTCTCCACGCCGCTCTGGTAATATTATTGCATTTAAAAAGCAGCTCCAGCATGTTGAATACAAACAGAATTGATCTAAAACGTTGGCAGTGATGTCTGCTTGACGCTCGGCTCCCTGCTGATTGGCCGGGACTGGCTGCAGAGCTGGCGTCGCGTCTCTGTATTGAGTTCAGCTGGAGACTTTCCAGTGCTGAAAGGAAACGAGAAGGTAAATAGGAAATGCAAGTGGGATGCAGACAAAGGAAATGATTATACAACTCATGTTACCACCCGGTTTCCTCTCGTGGACAGAACGGACTGAACTTGAATTGTTGAACTGAACTGCAGGCGGCAAGGTTAAGGAGAGCAAGGAAGTTCCTGCTTTCTTATTGATCTGGGGTTTTGAAGTTTTAAGACCTAAATATTTGTCCCTTTAGCCATATTTGACAACTATTTTTGCTTTTTAGTTTTATTTTTTATTCAGTCAGGGCATGTTCAGTTGTAGCTCTGTGTCTGCATCGACCTGCAAAGCTGAAGGACGTGGTAATTGGACAGTGGAACAGCTCAGCTTATCATATAAAGATTGCCTCGGGAAGCTGTCCCGTCAGTCATCAACTCCTTTTCATTACTGGGAGTTAACGTGATTTTCTACGCCAATATTGCAGTGTTTGCTTTAGATCAGGCCGGGTTAAACTGTCACAGCATTCAGAAAAATCAGAATATTCTCTCTAAGAAGGCGATGGGATGTAAATATCCGCACGACGTGGAGGAGCGGCGGACTTTACGATGCTGCTTTTATAAATCCACTGAGCAGGAAGTGAGGTTGTGTGTGTCAGGGTGCCCGTCCTTCTCCGGCAGCGGCGGTCAATATGAAAGGAGCCTGGACATAAAACGGTACCTTGTCTCAGCTCTGGGGAATATAAATCACACACTGTTTGGCTCCTTCACTCTGATGCCCCCCTTTCTGCACCCTGTGGTCAGCGGTGAACTGCTGCCCGACAGTCCAGAGCAAGGCGTGCTGGCAGCGAATTAAAGGACGGGCCCAGGCTGTTCCCTGTGCATCTCTTTGGGGAGACCGCAGCAGTACGGGCCTTGTCCGGACGTTGCAAGGGACTGCACTGTGAAACCACAGTGGTCACTGCCTTAATTCAGTCGTTTTTATCATTCACCGAAGCTGCACATTGGACACCCTAGCTTCTAAGTTCTTATTGCGATCAATTTGACTTAAAAGTCATCCTTCAGTCGCGCTGGTGTTCAGTGGATGTTGGGTGAATAGACAGAATGACGTGTAGCTAAAGGAATGTATAATTAGTGCAGCTACTAGCGACTAGCCGGCTCCCAGCAGAGTTTCGCTGTAGTCGGTGTGCACACCTCTTCTCTTAAAGCTCCATTCATGTGTCGTGTTGGAACTAGTCCACATTACAGGTCTTTGAGGGGGGTTTAGCATTCAAAAAGGAGGAGAGAATGACTAGTTTTGCCTCCCTGGCCTGCCTGATAGTTTGCCCTAAATAGGATTTAAATGCATGGTTGCCTTCAGGACCTAAGTTCTGTTTGTGTAGAGGAGTGTTCAAAGGGTGCCCACACACACAGGTTTATCCCTTACTGTAAGCTTTCTAGTTGTATTAGACCCAGCGCACTTTAATAATATTATTCAAATGTTCTAATAATATTATTCAAATGCAAGCCTGAAACTATTTTAAAACAGATGTTATTTTATCAGTATTTTAGATCTTTTAAAAGTCTATTTTTTTCCCCCAGCTTTCACAAATGACAATCTGTTCTTCTTACATATTGTGTAAGAAGAACAGAATATGTAGTTCTTGAATTGCGATTTTAGTTAATTTTTTTTCTTAGGAGTAGAATAAAGGCTACACAAACTTTAAAAACCAAATCTGTTCATTGTAGAATGATCCAGTTCGTGTTTGATTTGAAGTATTTTACATGTTGTGCTGAGAGGCGTTCAGATGCAGTCCAGACACATAAAAACATGAAATAATCCTTTACTTTACTGCTAACAGAAACTACAAAGCAGATGGTTGCTTTCATGACATTAGCAGCTACCTGGTAGCAACTCGCTATGTTCTCACAGCACTAACAAAGTTCATCTTGTCTGGAGTTTCAGACTGGTTAAAAACCTATAAAAAAAACAACAACCTTTGAATAAATCGATTCCTTTTTTTGTTTTCAGCTACTGAAAATATGAAGCAAATTTTTACTTTAGTTTTGATTAGAAACTACAAAGCAAATGGATGCTTTGATGACATTAGCAGCTAACTGGTAGCAACTCGCTATGTTCTCACAGCACTAACAAAGTTCATCTTGTCTGGAGTTTCAGACTGGTTAAAAACCTATAAAAAAACAACAACCTTTGATTAAATCGATTCCTTTTTTTTGTTTTCAGCTACTGAAAATATGAAGCAAATTTTTACTTTAGTTTTGATTAGAAACTACAAAGCAGATGCTAACCTTAGCATTGTTAGCTGGTGTTGTCACAGGGCTTTAAACTCACTTCTTTCTGTCAGTTTCTTCTTACAGGTTACCCAAATTAATAAGTCATGGTGCTTTTTTTTTTTTTTTTTTATTGCTTTTGACACATGTTCTCCGGACCAGAAGTGTTTAACAGGGCAACTGAAAAACTACTTCCTTTTTTACTTCAAAATAAGAGTCTATAATATGGGTTCAACTGAGTGTTGAACCCATATTATAGATTATAATATCCGTGTCCATAATATGGACACGGATATACCTTCATATCCGTGTCCATATTATCTCCTACGTATTTAACTAGAAGGTCTTTATTCACGAGGCATTCTTCCCTTTGGTGAGAAATATTGCGATGTGGAATATCATAACATCTCGTTTTGTTATTGAGCGGGGAATAAAAGAGCCAGTCTCGAGCCCCGGTCGTTGACAGAAAGAATCTAACCCTTTCTGGTTCAGCAGCTCGTCTGTGTAAAGAAGCAGGGCTAACATTCCTTCCAAAGCACCGGATTATAGGGGGGATTATCAGGGGTGTAAGAAATTCTCTGCTGTGTGTGTGAGAGAGGGTGTGAGCTTCATCGTCAGCGTCTTCATTAGGCATTGATTTCACCCGAGTGATTGACGGCCTCGCAGCTGCTGCTTTGCTGCCGTCTCCCGTCACACACAGGAACACGCTCAGTACTAACTCAGAGTCTCTCTTTCCGTCAGATTCTCCAGACTCTGGGCCTTCATCCAGTGAGACTGGGGGAACTACGTACTCGGCCCCTGTGGGGCTTTCAGGTAAATATTCCCACCAATACATCTTGCCTTTATATCACCCATTTTTCTGCTCTTCCTCCTCATCGTCTCCCTCCTCTGTTTTTCCTTTCCCTCCGCTTCACATTCCTCCTGACACACACATCATCTCCCCTCCATACTTGCGATGATGAGGCGGTGATTGTGGGGGCCCCAGCTTCCCCTCTCTAATAAAACAGCCAGTGAAGGAGGGAGGTGCAGT
The DNA here is from genome assembly GCF_000485575.1 of Poecilia formosa. NCBI lineage: Eukaryota > Metazoa > Chordata > Actinopteri > Cyprinodontiformes > Poeciliidae > Poecilia > Poecilia formosa. The sequence continues at coordinate 1,000,634 of NW_006800039.1, forward strand.
TCTCCCACAGCCACATAAATTCTTCCCTTCTGGCTCTTTGAACAACGCTCCTCTCTTCTCCCTTCTCCTCTCCCATCGCTCTCTGTGTGATGTTGTAATGGAAGACAAACACGCCAGGCTGTTGTTTGCAGAAGAATATGTTCAGTGCATGTAGTGTTGTTGAGGAGAGGGACGGAAAGTAGGCTGAAACCGACATTCGAGTGTTTGTTTCGTCGTGTTTGCAGATACAGTGGGTGTCTTTGTAGACGGAGAGTAACTCTCCTCTAGGCTGAGACACAGGGCACCTTACTTTCCTCCAGCTCTTACGCTGAACGTGTTTCGGGCTCCATGAGAGTCCTTCCTGTAATCCCTCCCCCCCAGCTTTGGCAGAGTCGCCTTCCTTACCCACAGGCTGCAGAATACGATGATGCTCATGAGAGAGGGAGAGGGTTTGCTCTCCAGTGCTGTTCTCTGCTTTCATTTGCCGCATATGGTTCTCATTATAGAGCCTTTAAAGCCTGTTTTATGTCAGTTGGTGTTCGCTGCCCGTTTCCCCCCGCCCCCGTCCTTTGTTTGGTGGTTGGGGGTGGAGGGTTTAGCCTTCTTGCCTGTGTGTGTCAAGAGCAAAAGATCCAAAAATCACACCCCACATCCTCCTCCAGACCATCAGGATGGACACTAAAGTCCTCCCTTTGTGCGTTAACTAAAGACACATTTCATACACTGTTCAAACTGTGAAACCCAAGAAGTGGAGGCTTAGCAGGCGCCCTCCCTTCGTCTTCCCTTCTTCAGCCACCCCTCCTCCCCTGTTTTCCTTCCTGGCGAGGAGGACATGGCCGTGGCAGCCAGCGTCTTTGGTGAATGGGCCTCCTCAGCGAGAGCGGGAGAGGTAGAGAGGCTGAGGCGTGATGGCCAAAGCTCTCTGCCCCCATGGTTTCCGCTGCAAGCCAAACGAATTGGGGGTGTAATCTATTCCTCCTCTGCCTCTTCTTTCACCCTCCCCGTTTTCCCCACTTGGCTCCCTCCCTCTGGGGGCCTGACAAAAGAAACATGGCTCCCCCAGAGGCCCTGCTGCTGACCTTCCAATTCACTCACTTTGCCCTTTTTATGTTCTTCTCCGGACAAATTCACAGAGAGGAGAGGGAGGCTTAAAGGGTACTGGCAGTCAGCAAGAGACTTGCTGCGTTTTACATTGTTTTACAATAATAAACTTGCTTTCTTTGAGGAGACGGGCTAGAACAACCAGCGAACTCGCCTCCGAAGACATAGTTCATTCAGACTTTAGATAAATCAGTTCTTCTCCATCTCTACATGCAGGGGAAAGCCTAGATTGCTCAGGACGGAAGGAGTTAAGTGAACTGTGACAGCGACAAGCACAAATGCAAACTAGGCTGCCTGCCAGACTAGCGGCTCCAAAGCTCCCCTCACTAGCCCACGTCATCGGCTTGGAACAGAGCAGAGGGGAAGGGAAGAGGAGAGGACGGCTGGAGCCGGGCGTCAGGGCCACCAATCTTGGCGAAGACCTAGATCAGGGGTTTATAGGTTCACCCAGGCATTGAGCTGGGAGATCAGATTAGGGATTGAGAAATGGAGATCAGGTCAGGGTTAAGAGGGTGCTGGACTGTTGGTTATGAATCTCTGGAGTGTTAAGTAACTCTTAGTTATGAGCAGCTTAGGAGGCGTTCTTGTTGCCCGTCGAGCTTTAACGTCTCTCCAATAAGTTTTTATTGAAGCAGTCGCGGTTCTGTAGAGTTGGCTGCAGAATGTCGTTTCTGCCGTTTCATAACAGCCAGGGGGCAAAACAATACACCCAACCCACAAAGAGAGACAATGCATGATACACAAATCAGTCCTTAAAAATCCTTTCTGAGAAAACCGAAAATCCACATGTGAAGCTGTTATTGGCTACCGGCGACCAATCAACAGCTTTCTCTCAGTATAGCTTGTTGCTTTTTTTTTTTTTTTTTTTTTTCTCCTAGGAGTGGGAGCTTCATCAGTGCATTTGCAACAGAGTTTCCCCTGAACAAACCGTATCATATCCATACATAAATTTCACTTTTTTTTTTTTTTTTTTACCTCTTGGGTTGACATTCTTTAGATATTTGCAAGTTAAACATTAACACCTTACATTGAATATAGTCAATAATATAACTAAAACCTGCCTCACTTAATTGTTCTTGAACTCAAATATGTGGTTTTAGCAGTCTTGTGCTCTGGCCTCAAAGATGGGTTTAGATATTATACATTTATGCGTTGCAAAGTGAATATAGGGGGCGTGGCTTCGACGAATTAATTAAATGCGTAAAATCAGCTGTACTTCCACGAAGATCCAAACTTCATTATCTTTTCAGTAAGATGACATCTTATTTATTCCCATATATTTCAATTCATTTGCAACCGTGGCTACAAAATAACAAAATCTACAGAGGTACTACTTCCTTTCTTACTTCAAAATAAGAGTGACAAGCGTCGATGAGGTGCCAGTCTTAAAGCACTCTTATAACGGAGAATAGTGCTTCACAAGACAGACTTGACATTGACAAGAAATTTACAATTTTTGTTTTTTATTACAAGAACTTGCAGCTGCAACAGCAGATCAAAAACTCAGGTCCATCTAGATCAAAGCAATAAAATATCAGTTGCTTTAAGTGCATGTTTTATTTGATAATTACTGTTGCGTAGTACACCATGGCCCATACATTCAAGTATTCCATAAAGTAGACTTCTGTTTGTGCCAGACGCTTGAAAGTGTAGCATCTGAGTGTCAGTGGCATGCCTGTTGGTGCCGTTGGGGGCTGACCCAGAGTGCCTGTGTGTAACCGGATCCAGTCGCACAGTGGTGGCATGTACACTCTCACATGCACACACGCACACGCACACACACACACAGGCGAGGAGATAAAATGACCCGGTGCGAGCCCTGGCGCATGGCCGATTGTCACACAGGCGCTTCCTCCCACTGCAGGTTAAATTTAGGCCAAGTTGTATTCTTATACCGCCAGCCTACCTCGACAGACAGTCACCCGGCCCCCTTGGCCAGTCAATTAGTCATCCAGTGAATTGGCTTGAAGTGTAACCTTCATCAGGGGCTGTGATGGAGATTAAATTTAGTCCTGGCACCATGGCTCATTAAATAAAAAAAAAAATAAATAAAAAAAGGCTTTATTGGGCATTATCTTGAAATATTTTCACACGAGGAGGTTTTTACACTTAAGAAAATTAAGAGTGGAAGCTTGCAACAGAGCGCCCTCAGTGTGCCTCCGCTTGCTGAGCATTCCTGCCTTGTTTGGGTTAGCAGGGAGAGGAAAGGGCCGCGCAGGATATGACCTCATGTCTTTGAGGAAAAGCCGAGCGGACAGAGAGGTAGCCGAGGCCTCATCTTGATGGAAAACAAACACTGGGGGTACACCAACCAGAAATGAGGAAGGCAGGGCATCAGAAAGAGAGGAACCGAACGGAGAAATGCACTCTTTGAAAACGAGGACCGTTTCCACCAAAATTTACTACTTGGTTTCCATTCCTTGTTGGTTTTCTCGTATGAACACTAAGAGAAGGGAATGAAGAGGCAGAGAGAAGATGGCGGCTTTGGGTGGAGGGAGAGATGGCCGGCAGCTCTGCTCGGTTCTCTGTAATTTGGAGGATGCGTGTTATAGCCAGCGAGCTGAGCAAAGCAGAGCCGGGCCGCTCTGTGCTGGGCCAGGATCTCTCATTACTCCCCACTTCCTCTCCTTGCGAGGCAGCCAAGCCAACCTCTTGGCAAGGGACTTAATTTTGGTTTTGGCCGCCCTCTGTTCCCCACCCTGTGTCATTATGCTGCACAAATCGGAAAAACATGCACGCAGAAGGCGGCGGATGATGGAGTGGGATTGAGGAGAGTTGTGTCTTGCTTTGCTCTACATGTATTTTGTGTTTTCCCTTTGCCTCAGATGCTTTGGGATGATGTGCTTGCCGGTAAAAAAAAAACATTACCTTTAGCGCGGTTGACAGGAGGGCTCTGCAGCTCTGGTTCTGAGCCAAAGCTGGACGGAAGCCCAGGACAAGATGAACATTGTTTTGGTTCGCAGTGGCTCTGTGGGAGTGGGCTTTGACATTACCTAAGGTATGAAGCTATATCTGGGGGGTGGGGTGAATGAATGTGTGAAGGGGGCAGTGGAAAAGGAAAACTCAAACCACTTGTATGGAGGATTAAAAAAATGGAAATAAGTGGAGACATATACCCATAAAACCTGCATGTGTGTGTGTGTGCGTGTCTCCACCCTCCTGCCTGCTCATTCATGGAGTCAGTTTGTCTTTTGTGTACTCTGGAGTGCCTTTGTGTGTCAGTAACTGAATCTCTATCAGCACTGGAACAACCGCATACATTTAAGGATATACAGAGGTGTATATATATACACAAATAAAATGAAAAGAGCGCTCAGGCCACATCCAACTGGAACTGCTGGTTGTCTGTTTTCTGTTTGTGGTTTCTGATTTAGTTCCCACGGTCTTTTAGCCGCAACAATGTAGGCAATTCTTCATCTTGTCTATCCATCTATCTATATATATTTGTATGTGTGTGAGTGTGTGTGACACTGCTTCTCCCAGATAACGATCTTGTGGGAAGTCTCTTGACTTGTGTGTCTGCAAAAGTGAGCTCATGACATCATTCTAGCCGGCCTGGCACCGTGTTTGAAAGTACCTTGTGTTTATTTGTCCTGTCACCCTGGGAAATCTGGGCTGCAGGGAGTGGTTGTGTATGTGTGAGCGTGCAAGGGTCAGCCTGATGAAGTGTTGTACCAAGAACTCGACAGGAATGGGAAAGAGGTCCAGCATTAGGAAAGCAAACTTCCCATTAGAAAGCATTGTCGTACAGCTTTTGGGGACCTTCTGAGTGCCATGTGGAAGATGCAGGCCAGGGACTGGAGGAATTAAATATTCACAAGGTTTTATATATATATGTGTGTATATGTATGTATGTATGTATGTTGTTTATATTTCTGAATGACCATGAGAAGCTCCTGTCTTTGAAAAACTGAGCTACGGACACCAAGTAGGGAGAACGCGTGCAGTTTCGTCTCCTTATCTTCTCCCCCGGTCGCAGCCGGATGGCTCATGTTCGAGATGGCGTGTCTGCAACTCATTCTCTCTATCTGTGTTTCTGCAAGAAGTCAGATCTGCAGATAGACAAACCGGGCCACTCCCCTGTGTGGTTTTCCTGCCATCAGGGTTTATTTACGTTTCTTGAGATTGGGGTGGAGGGTGGCGGGGGGCGTTAGCAGCTTCAGTTACTTGTCATCTTAAAGCTTCACTTCCTGTCTGTTGGCTAAGAAAGCCACTCCAGCCAGTCCTCCAGACCAACAATTAGCTTTGGCGTTGGAAAACAACATGTAACATATAGGACCATAACAAGCTAGAGACGAGCAACGTGCTGCTGGGTCTCGGATAGAATTAGTAGTAGTTTTGAATTTACTAGAATATGAAGAAATTATAAGGTTTTCTCCATTTATGTATCAAAGCACACTAGCCTTTAACTGGGTTTTATTAAGTACATTTAAGTAGATGCTGTTATTTGATGCATTTAATGAGTTGAAGTTGAAGCTCCTCTTCGCTATGAAACTGTTCATTTGCACGGTGATCCAGTATTGCTTGTCATTTTTTGATGTCGTTAACGGGTATCACCACCAGTCATCTTTTGGTGTCATTGATACTCAAGCTGAAGATAGATGTTCCTCATTTTGTGAAGCTGCTGTTGTGTTGCATTGACGTGAGATGAGGACAGTCTACTTTCCTCGGTGCTGCACAGTAAAACTGCTGTCCTTTCTTCTTCTGGAGTGGCCGCCCGTCATTGAATTTCTGGCTGCACAAGAAGCGAGCCAGACGGTCCTTAGAGGCGCTGCGAGCTGGCTGTCGAAGCGTTGTCGGGACTCTAAAACTCCAAAAGAGAGAAATCAATGACACCTCGTGTTTTGTTTGCAATAACGGAGGAATGCTTAGCTTTGACCGCAGATGAAGGTGCACTCGCATGCATACACATTTTTCGGGGGGACAAAGGGGCTGGACTTATACGGCCTGGCAGAAAGAACAAAAGGAATGCCTCCAGGCTGACCCTTGACCTTTGGAATAGACTTTCCCCGGCTTGCGAGAGGGTGTTGACTTAGAAAATAAGGCACCGTGACGAGCCCTTCCTCCCCCCCTGCCTGGAGCTGTTTCCTTCATGTCTTCCTCATTCCAGTTTTCACCCAGTGTGTCTGATGACAGGGCCATTACACGTCTGAGGCGAGAGAGGCCCAAACAGCCGCAGATTTCTGAGGGATCAATGCGATGCGCTTCTTGGCGCCTTCTCGCCATTTACTCATATTGAAACTGTGCAGAACCGAAGGTCGAAAATCGTGTGCGAGAGACGGAGTGTAATGTGTGTGAATCGGCTGACTTCTAAGAATAGCGCCAACCTGGTGGGTGTCTGTGCGTGTGGAGTCAGACAGAGGTAATGATTAACCTTTCCAGACTGTGTTTGTGTCCCTGGGAGAAGTGCGGCGAGTCTAGCACCTCCCCGCCCTCCTTCACAGCCGTCCTGCCTCGCTTCCCCTTCGGCTCAGTCCAGTTGTCTCGGCTGGCTTGGCGTCTGCTTTATTAAAGCTGTAGAGCATTAAAACAGGGGAGTTGACACCCAGTTAAGTCCGTGGTGCTTATGCTAAAAATTCAGCACTGCATAACTGCGTAAACGGTTTGATAAATATTTACAGTTGTCGGATATCTGTGATGCGTTACTTGCAGGTCACAGAACTACTTGTGATAAGGACATTTGTGCGCATAAAGATATAAGGCTTGCAATATTTTCATACATTGCACAAAAATGTATTTTATTTGTTGTACGTTTAGTTGTAGTTGTCAAACTTGTCATGTATCAAATCTAACTTTCTTGTCATTCTGCTCTTTGATTAACACAAGCACAACAAACTATTAGCTTAAAAATATTTTGGACTATCTGCTCAGCTAGCTAGCTAGCTAGCTAGCCAGCAGTCTGCTACTTTCCATACATGTAGCCCATAACTGACTCACTGCAGTTTATATAAAAATTGGAAATGTTCGGAAATATTTCCTATCGAGTCTGTCTGACTTTTAAACATTTTAAAATGTGTGTTTGATTTCATTTAGCCAGCTTACTGTCAGTGTGCAGAGTAGGTGAAATGTGTGCAGAAAAATCACCTAATCATCTAAAACCACTTGAAGACGCTATGAACTATAAAACGTAGAAGCAACATGATGAAAGAAGTTGAGTGCTTTCGTACTCATAAGTTTCTTAAACCTTAGTCGTCCGGTCCGTTTGATGCTGTTTTGTCCATTGCAAAAACTAGCTGTAACTAGGACAGCTGGATGCATCATCACTCGAGAGCTCGATTGCTTTGTTGTGAAGAGGCAGGAAAAGGCTTTGTTAGATGTGGAGGTGCGGGGGTTGGGTGTTTGCATGTGGACCCCATGGGACAAACGGGAATGGGACACAGCAGCAGCAGCAGCAGACAACTGACAGGAGGAGGACAGAAAGGGTTAGAGTGGCAGATGGCCACAGGCTGCCGGCTAGCCAGCTTATCTCTGGCGAGGAGGAGAAGCCCGAGACACAAGAGGAGCTTAGAGGCCAGAGTGCAGAAGGGAGCAGGTGGGGAGGCAGACAGAAACTCAGACTAATGCTTCAACAGGCAGACGTCCAGAACCCGGACACGCAGACAGATGTACAATCAGAGCCCACAGTGAATATTCAAAACCTGGAGCTAATGAACAGACACACACAGTGCTACTACTGTGACTTCATCTGACACACACTTTTAAGAGATACATCTGAAACAGTGTCAGGCTGCAACTCCGTGAGCTTGACACCTTTTACATGCGATGATTATTTAAAGAAAAACAGCACAAAAACCCCAAGGTGGTTTTTGCACTTGGAAACTAAGGTGAGTTTACGTGACGCCGCTAAAATTAGCGAGTGTTTTCATACATGCATGTTTGTCCAGCAGCATAACTCATGAGGTGTAAGCTCATCTGCTGTCAGAACAAGCTGTGAACATTACTATTTGCGAGGCAGCACCCCGCTGATAGAGGAGTCTGGCTGTCTCGCCTTCCCGCCGGCTGATTCACTCAATGGGTTTGGGTTTGTTTACCTGCAGGAGACATCTGAGCGTCGACAGAAATCTGCTGATGTGTCTGTTAAAAAGTGGTGGCACGGATATTGAAACACGAGCATTTTTGTAGTCCGTTCGCAGTTTCTTTTGTGAAGGAGACATAAGACTACGTCAGTATATTGACGACTTTTCTCCATGAAATTCAGACTTGTATTTTTTTCCGCAGTCTGATACCCATTTATGCTTGAAAAATAACTAACATAAGCTTTAAAGTAGGAGTCTGGACATTTTTTTTTTTTCATGACGGTAACAGATATTTTTTGTCAAGACAGTTTTATGTTTCTAAAGATATATGTGTCTCTACAAATATAACTACTGTCTGTCGTGAACGCTGTTTTATTCCTGCTGGAAATATTTTGATTCTGGGCAGTTAGCTGAAATGCTAGGCTAACAATAAACTTGTTTGCTCGTTTTTCCACGCATGATTTAATTATCACTTTGTCTCATCTTAACTCTGTTCATTTATTGCCAGCTGACAAAATGGTGAAAAAAAAAATCTTCTACATTGAAAGCTCAGATTTTTTTGCGTTGGTCACAATAATTTTTAGCTGCTGTCATTTCAGCTGCTCTCTTCAGGTCTCTCTCTACGTATCTGTCTGTCTGAGCGCTACAGGTCACACGAGATGGACTGACCTGAAGCTGCAGCAGTCAGTTCAGTTTCTTTGTGAAGGTCAGCTCAACGGGTGAAAGAAAAGCACATTATTAGTCTTTAAAATATGAAATGAGATATAAATCAGTCAAATATATATATATTTTTTTATAGGGTGACCCTCTGCTTCTTGACTTCCAGCAGTTTGCTTCTCTCCTGCCTTGATTATCCCCCCCACCACTTTCCTCTGAGGTTTTCTCACACCACGAGTTTAAAGTTTCTCAGAGGCTAGTCCATGAGGCGGGGGAAACGGCAGGACTGTTAGTGTAGTCCTGAATAGCAGAGTGTTTTCGAGCTGCAATGACAGGCTCAGACAGGCAGCCGCTCTAATGACCTATGACGCCAAGCTCTGTCTCTCTCAGCAATAATACACACACACACACACACAGCAGGGCCCCACAGGTGAGCTCCACCAGCAGGCCCGTGCGTCCTTGTCCTTATCAACCTTGGCTCTTCCTGTAATGTGTAAAACATGCCGGATTTGGAGACTGTCTGGCATCTTCTTGAGACATAAAATGCTGTCTTGTCTTTTATCAGAAAGATAAATTCTCTTTTTTGCCTGCATTTGGTCAAATGGAGATAGCTGGGTGCTTGGTTTCCTTTAGCACCCCACCAGGATGGATTTACGATAAATTCCCCGAGGCTCAGCTCAGTGCAACTTCAAAGCACACAGCCCCGCTTGTTTTATGGAAGGCATGCTTTCAGTTTTGCTGGCCCCCTTTTCCTTCTCCTAGACTTTTTCTGTCTGTCTTCTCCCAATGTTTTCTTTTTCCCTTCCTCTTTTTTTACCCCCTCCTAATGAAGGCTAATGACAGGCCAGGATAAGTCGGCCTGGGCCGGGAGAGATCCTGCCGCATTAGCGTCGCAGTTAGTCCCAGACGGGACCTTCCAAATTACCGGTTGCATTCACAGCTACTGCTAGATGAAAGGGGGCAGGTCCAGGGGCTCTGTTCAGGTTTTCCTCCAAATATATACCCACATTCCAAGCTTTCCTGATCTTTGGGAAGTGGCCTATGGGAATGGATATTTATACACTTGAGAGAAATTGCCGCAATGAGGCGATCACGCCAAAAAGCACAAGAGACACTTAAAAGTCCAAAAAGGAAGCAAAGTTGTAAAAGTAACGGTCAAAATATGTAAAAAGCATTCCTTCTCCTCCCCACCCCGCCCCCTCTCTGTCTCAATCTATTTCCCTTGCGCCTGACTGGCTCCCTTTTCTTACTGGGAGTCGCTGGAAGCCAGATTTCTGCGGAATAGAGATATGAAGGGAGAGTGCGGCGGCGAAGGAGGCGCTCTAAAGGGAAAGGGGATAGATTTTGGAAACTGGAGCGCGGCCAGTGCTACACTTCTTTTCTACGCTCAGGGGAAACTTCAGACCCACGAGGCCTCACTTGTCAACGGTTCAGACGCCGGGGGTTGGAGAGTTAACGGCCTGCTTCTGACGCCCGCCCAACATGGTTTATGTGTTTGTGTGAAAGCCCTGCATCAGTTACCGTGTCTCCGTCGGTCAAACTCTTCATTTCCTCCAGCAGGGCGAAGTATGTTGCTGTAGAGACAATCAGCACAAGAGGTTGACGTCAGTACATTGTTGGCCGGGCCGCTACAAAAATACAGCGAGCCAGACAGAAGATAAGCATTTAATGCCTAGATAAATATTGTACTGCATGTGGAAACTTGCCTGGCAGTGCTTCTCCGAGTTGATTTTTCTTGTCTGTGGTCCAGGAATTCCAATATGGTTTTCCTGCATGGCAGAAATTGTGGATGACAACTCCGTTTTGGCTCCTGACGAAAGCGAATTCTCCATTTCCCAAAACGGGGATAAGGATGAGGTTGTTCAGCTGTAGCAATGTTTAAGCAGCTTTGTTGCTCAGATCTAGACAACATCTGATCACATCTTTCATGAAGTCATCTTTTTCTCCTCCTCCTCTCTCTTTCTCCTTGATCTGCACATTTTCATTGTCCGATGTCTTACTTTTATTGCAACTTATTTATCGCCTCTAAGCGTCTCCATATCTTTGTTCCCCTCTTCCAGATTCCCTGGCGTTGCAGGAGTCAGGAGAACCGGCCCACTGGTGCGTGGTGGCGTACTGGGAGGAGAAGACACGCGTCGGACGCCTCTACTCGGTCCAGGAGCCCTCTCTGGACATCTTCTACGATCTACCTCAGGGGAACGGCTTCTGCCTGGGCCAGCTTTGCTCGGACAACAAGTCCCAACTGGTTCAGATGGTGCGGGCCAAGATCGGCTACGGCATCCAACTGACGCGCGAGCCAGACGGGGTGTGGGTGTACAACCGCAGCTGCTACCCCATCTTCATCAAGTCGGCCACACTGGACAACCCGGACTCGCGCACGCTGCTCGTGCACAAGGTGTTCCCCGGATTCTCCATCAAAGCTTTTGACTATGACAAGGCGTGCAGCCTGCAGAGGCCGAACGACCATGAATTCACGCAGCAGCCTCGCACGGGCTTCACGGTGCAGATAAGCTTTGTGAAGGGTTGGGGACAGTGCTACACCAGACAGTTCATCAGCAGCTGCCCGTGTTGGTTGGAAGTAATCTTTAACACGCGATAGCAGCAGCAGGAGCCTTCCTCCTCTTCACGCTGACCTCTTCAACGCCCACTCACAGAAAAAAAAAGACTTTTTTCTTTTTTTTTTCTTTTTTGTTCCAGAGGTTCAAATGCAGAAGAAGAAGAAAAAAAAAAGGATTTTAAAAGTGAGAAAAAAGTATAAATTCTGATGGACTTGTTTAATAAATGACTGAGATTTAATTAAAAAGAAGCGAAAAAATGTATTTTATGTTATATATAAATATATTATTAATTGTAAATATGAAGACGTTTTATATGCATCATTATTTATGTATTGTGCAATGTGTTGATGAGAAGAAAAGAAGATGCACTTTGCTTAATATAAATACAAAACGAAAGAAATGCCAAAATAATAAAAAAAAAAAAATACAAATAATTATATTTGTCTTGTCTATTTTTGGGGGGATTGAGGCAATTCCTTTAGTTTTAAATTCTCTTAGCTGTACTGGATTGAATCCCACTTGTTAACTTTTGTGTTCTAAGAAAATCGGCATCGGTTTAACTTTGTGCTCCTGGGACACTTTGATGTTGTGCTGCAGGTCTTTAAAGCGTTTTCCTCCAAGTCGAGATGAGTCAGACAATGTCACGAGCTCGGCGTCCTCGGGCTCGTTACTGCTCGGCAAAATTGTCTGTTTTTCCCGAGTTATTTGGGGATGAATGTCCCACTTCCTCTCTGTCATTAACTGACTCATGACATCACAGTCAGGAAGCACTAATGACAAATTTCAGGAACCAATAAAGTCAACAGCGGGTCTGGCTTCCTGGAGAAGCATCTTTGTTTTAAATGGCTGATTTAAGAGAATGAGAATGGTATGTTTCAAACAAAGAATCCTGCGCCACGCCTCGAGAGAAAATAAACAAATGAAGTCTTGGAAAACTACAACTTAAACATCTCGGACCGTGCTAGATTTTATTGGTGGAACATGATGGCCTATTTGCGACCGCCCGTATCCCTGAAAACAGGACAAAACAGATCTCCTTCTAACAAACATTCTGTGTTTGTGTGGCTGTCTGGTCATCATCCTGTTGAGAGTCAGATGGGTGTCTGCGAAGAGGATTACTACTGTAAGCCTGCTTTACCCGCACAGTCTCCAAGCCCTAGATTCACAAGACCCAGATTCCGCTTCCCATTGTTGGCTCTGTTGGAAATAGTTGGAAAGCAATTTGCAAAACGCATCGTGGGAGACTGCAAGAAAAGACAGAGCAAACGGTTTAGAGTCTTAGAATATTATTTGCACATTTAATTAATTCTGGGTATTTATTACGGATGATGGCTATTAAAAAAAAGGAAAACAGGGAGGAGTGAGGTGTAGAGCAGCCACCATATATTCCAGGGTTCAATTCCCAATTCGTCATTTCCTCTTCTCTCTCTGCCCATTTCATGTCAAATTTACTGCAAATAAAGGCCACAACCTTCTCCCTTCTGTTTTAGCTCATCACTTCTAAATTCGAAAGATAAATTTTAATATCAGACACACACAAAAAATGAAATTAATACAAAAAACTAAGTTTCAGCTCATTCTACATCATCTTAGTCAAACCTGCAACTTCACCAATTTTTTATTTTATTTTTTTCACATTTTTTGAGTCTTTTAGGGATTTTCTGGAAGACAGCATAGTTCATGGTTCCATCAACAATAGGATGTTTTATAGGTCTTGAAGCAGCATCAGACCATTATCACCAACATGCTTAATTGTCTGCTTGGTGGATTTTTTTAGGTGAAATGCTGCTAGTATGCTAACTCTCTTTGTGGCTTGCTATTGAATGGTTTTAGCTATTGTTTGCAGATCTCCAGGTTTATCCAACTCTTATTTCCGCAAGACTTAATTGTTATTTAAACTAAATATCGTTATTAGCTCATCCTAACGATTTGGCTGTCAAAACGGGTAGCTATTTAATTCTATTTACATCTTTTGAAACAATATTCAAAATATATTTTAAATAATTCAGTCTTATTTGGTAACATTTTTATTCCTTTATGGAGTGAACTATTCAAACCAACCTGACCCTGTGAGAAATATTAATAACTCCCCTTTGTCAATTCACCAATGACCAGTGATTAAGCACAACGGTTAGAAAACTGAATAGACTTGTGCTGGTTACACCTCGACCGTCCAGGAGGTCACAAAATAACATCCATGCATTGAGGGCTCACTGGCTATGGTCAGTATTCGTGGTTAATGAGGAGTTGGGAAAGAGTTTTAGAACAAAAGGTCACTGTTGATCAAAAAGACCACAAATGTCTTTTTGGAAAAACAATTCTGCGAACTGATGAGACAAACCCGTAAGGTGTTCACAGGGGTCCATCATCTGGCATAAAACGAATAGTTTTCTGAAAGATATAATTAGAAAACAGCGTTTCTTTTTTCTTTCTTTTTTTTTTTTTTGCAAACTACAGTAGATTAAGGTGAGAAAGTGTTTCATTTCGGCAAAAAACATGCCGTAAAACAGCAAAAGCACCGAGACAAAACCTGGATCTTGAAAGTTTCCCCATCGTTACCCCTGTGGAGCCATTAAGAGGAAACCGAGTCTGTTTCATTCTCTTTTCATGTTTGTATTTGTTTCTGCCAGGTTTTAATAATGCATTAATTTTGTGTGTTTTACCAACCTGCAAGGCTGTGAAGGGTGTGGGCTTCTCCAGATTAAATGAGCACTGAGCTAAATGGAACAAGTTTGCATGTTCAGTCACATTTTGGCTGGTTGTGGTTTGTGGTTGTTTGTTGGGTGTGCAGACAGTGTGGTTGAGGACTGTTGGATTGTTTCTTTTTCCATCCATCCAGATCTTCTTGTTAGTGATTTCCTTCGTGGCAGACTTGGCTGGATTTGGTCAATATCTATGAGTAAATTGTTATCAGTGGTTTTTGTTTTGAAAAATGTGTTTGTTCCCACAAAAACAGATAAATCATTGTCAGGCTGCCCATTCAATCCGGCAGCAAACACTATCCATATGAATTAATGACACCAATCATAAGGGCCAGTGATGTTTTGCCAATAAAATAATTAATTTATTGTATTTACTTGATCAACAATAAGTGAAATATGGGCCCCAGAAACACAGAGACATGCACATTATCAAAACATAGTTTCAAACACAACTAGAATATGGGGAACTATTTCTATATCCATATTTTTAATGTTGTTTCATTAAAAAGCAAGAGGTTATGTCTGTACAATCTGCATTGAGACCTTAAAAAATGCTAAAATTGACAAGGAGCTCTTGAAATATTATATAAGCCTAGAATTTTAACACAATAAATTTGCAAGAACCCTAACCCTCGTGATCAACATTAGGTATAAAGTTGCTTATTTTAAAACCTTGTATCCTAAACATGCACAGAATTAGATATTCAGCTGGCCAATTTCAGAGTACCAAGATTTAGCATAACAAAATATTTTTGGACACTAATGTGTCTGAATTAAAATGATTTTTACTTTAACAAAACTCGTGTATTTCGCAATTTCTATTTAACTGTACACATGCCAGTACAAATGCAGTCACATTCAAATACAAATACAGAACATAAAAGTTATTTTTTTCCCCAATAAAGTCAAGCATATATAGATTATTTACACACAGACTGACGTTTCCGAGCCTTCTTCATATCAATTATGATGATTTTCCACTTGCAGCTAATAAAAACATAACATTTAAGATTTAAATGTTACATCACATCAATATAAGAACCAGTAACAATACAGAGATGTGGCCTTGATTAAAAGTTTGTTTTATATCTGCTTAAAGGTAATTTATCTTTTAAAGGTGCTTTTAACCTGAAGATTGAGAATCACATGAATGCATCGTCTAATTTATCAAATATGAATGAATCTATGTGTTGTTTGGTGCATATTCACAGCTAAAGTTGTGTGGTTGTGCTTTGAAACACAGCAGAGTTTGTTGGGGGGGGGGATTTGGGGAGGTTAGATAAGACAGTCTGCCCAACTGCCAGCTCCCAGCAGGAGGCGGGGGGGTTTGGGGCAGTCTAGCCATGTTTACAAGCTGGAAGTGTCGGTTAAGAGTTTAAAGAAGAGGACAGTCCCTTCTGGCATTCATATGCTTATTTGGCTCCAGTATGTCCTGCAGGGCTGTTTTTCCTAATGACTGAGAGAGAAGGACATGCACACAAACACATTCAAACAAGCTGATGTATGCCTTAAACGCAGACAGCAGGCTTTGCATGAGAAAAGACATTTAAAGTTTTCCTCTCATTAGCTGACAGAAGCTAGCACTTTATTCATTGTCATTGCAAAAACACATTCTCCAGAAGATGAGTGATGTTGATTTCCCGCAAGAAACAGACACATCCAGTTGGAGATTTTTGATCAACCATCCATCCATCCATCCATCCATCCATCCATCCATCCATCCATCCATCCATCCATCCATCCATCCATCCATCCATCCATCCGTTTGGTGGAGAGGCGGACAGATGGACCACGGACAGGTCATCGTCAATGAATTAAGAGTATTCTTGAATCACGCAGCAAATGTTTCAGTGTAAAACTCAGACTCTAATCATTTGATTACAGAGAACAACTCAATCTACCATCATGTCATGACGAGACCAAGCCCCGCTCTCTAGAAATCAAACAGTCTTGAGGGCTTTTTTTTTTTTTTCAAACGTCATGCCCTAGATGCTGCATGAGACCTCATGTATTATCTAATTTCATTTTTAATCAAAGCAGCTCCAGCACATTTGTGACAGCACTCAGGCTTACAGGAGATCGACTTTGAAGCGCAGCGCTTCTAATGTCGTGTTTGCAAAAGCTCAAATAGGTAAATAAGCCAAAACACATTAATAATTAGTGATCTATATATATATTTTAAAGCACCTAATTCTTCTTCAGAGGTTGACGTTTTCTTTAGTAGATGAAACAGAATTAGTTATTGTTTGATGAATATTTTGTGAAGGAATCCGTACCCCTGTTTGATTCTTTGCAGAATTAAAAACTCCGCTGGATGCGCCAATGCAGTGGGGTGATAACTTTGGATTCCCCTACCCCTTCCACCTTTATTTTATATAATATTCTCTCTACTCCCACTCACATCACATCCCATTAAATCATCAGACAATATTCGCTACCCCCCAAAGGTCCTTCTCTTTCATATTGTATAGTGTGTGTGTTATTATGTTGATAAATCATGAGGAATGTCAGCAAACATGCTAAAGACAAGCTTCCAGGAATGATTGATAGGTGTAATATCAGTATTAGACAAGTGTGAGATGAATTTGGCATGCTTTACATTTTCCATTTGTGTTACTTCATCAGGAGGAGCTTGCTTCTCGACTTTGACCTCTTGAGCTTTTCCACAGTAAGGCTTGAATCTCTCACCTCCTCTGTGAGAACAGGTTTAAAATCTTGCCAGAAACTCAGTTTTCTGTCAGTCTGAACCTATGCTATTACCTAATTATCACTGTGATATAAACTATTGCGTCTCTGACTGTCTGCTTAGAGTCACTGCTCTGCTGGAGGATGAACCTCCACCTCAGTCTCAAGCCTCATTCAACCTTTAACAACTTTTCTTCTAGGGTTGCCATGTTTTCAGCTCCATCCATCCTCCCATCAACCTTGACCTGCTTCTATGTCCCTGCAGCATGATGCTGCCACTACCATGTTTCTCTAAATGAGTTATGGGGGTAAAAAAAAAAAAAACAACAAAACAAAACAAAACACAGTTTTAATGCTTGAACAAATTATGAGTTGGTAACTCAGTAATATTTTTCCTAAAATCAAGAAAAACTGATTTGATTTATAAATCATAATCAATGCAACTAACAGCTGCGTTTTCACTTAATAATGGGAAATTATCATATTTGTTGAAGTTTGAGATAAGAAACATGGGTTTCCTTTACAGTCCGGAGGGAGGAATGAGACTGACAATAGTGAGGTTTAAGGTTCAACGCATTTTTGAATGTGTGGTTTAAGGTCTGCCAGCTATGTGAAATAGACAAATAATCAATAAATTGGAAAACAAGTCAAACTAAATTGATGACATGCTTACTGTAAAGTAGATAACGGGCAAAAGTTGGGGATTATTTTTTAGCCACTCGCATTTTAAGAGTTAAAAAAAATACAAGATGCAGATTGAAGGGGAGAGCTGGATACTCAGATCAGGGTTTGGGTTAAAGGAAGAGTTTGGGGGCAGGGCTGGGGCGGGGAGAGGTGGAGGGGAGGGCGTATGTCCTGTCCCAGCCAAAGTGTCTCCTGCAGGAGGTGGCGTGTCTGGGTGGAGGGATTCCCGTTCCTCTGAAGTCTGGCACTCGGTATCTGGTTACTCCTGCAGGTCTGCTATGATTACCCTCCACTCAAATTCCACAGCCCTCGTTTACTCCAATCCACACGGAAATCCTACAAAGCCAGCGTCGCACCTACATCCAAGACGCACATTTAAAAAAAAAAAAAAAAAGACTCCTGTCCTCCTGTCCCGCATGAGAATTGATCAGTCTCAAGAAATAATCTCTTTTTCACACTCCACTATCAAGTTTGATAATCTAACAGGAGTAGGGAGTTTAAAACGAAACGTCATCTGTGAGCGAGGTTTGTGTTGCCGCTGCAGTGCTAACCTGCTGTAAAACACCAGGAGAGCTGTAATCCACGCGGAGGCGTTTGTCACCTAACACCAAGGTGCAAGCAGCGGTTTCCCTCCTGCTGGAAGGAATGCTGTCGCAGGACGTCCGACCTGACGCCCCAATCAGCTGCTATGACGGCATGTTGGAAAACTCTTCTCTGGGGCACATCAGGAGGACTTTGTGTACTTTAGAGGAGACAATGATACCTATCTCTCATGTACAACTTGTACATGAGAGATAGGTACATTATTAAATTATATTTTTGAAGATGCATTTATTTTACTAAAGTCAGATATTACACCTATGTTTTTATTTTTTATTTTAGTCCGTTACAGCCGCAAACTTCAGGGTGTTTTATTGGTATTGCATCAGAAAGTAGTGAATGTTAAATGTGAAGGGTACGGATACATGATTTTCAACACCTTTACAAATAAAAATCTGAAATTGTTGGCGTGCAGTTATGTTCAGTCCTCCTTTATTCTGACGCGTCTAAATAAAATCCACTTGAGTTACAGTATTAGAGCAGAACACACTTTTTTTTTATAATTCACTCTCACTGTCAATTCAGCTATACTGAGAAGGTGTAAGAGGCTTGTTAGAAGAACATTTTAAATTTATTTTTTTTTACCTTGATTTAGAAACCTAACTGAGATAAAATTAAAAAAAACAACTCTTTTACTAAAGTGTCCTGGATAATTTGTAAAGTTAAGACCTTTAAAACACACACGGTAAATGGGATAGCACTACATTCACTCCATCACACACACATTCAGTACATATATATGAATTTCATCTCTGAAAAACAAGCAAAACTTCTGCAGACAAATATGTGCCAAAGTGTTATCCTGTTTCTTAAAAGCCTCCAATGGGATCACGTCATGAAGAGTCAAGTTTTTGAGCAACTTAGATGAAAAGTTTGTCTCTTTTCACATCTCAGTTTTTGCCTTCAGAACTATGAACACAATAAAAGCAACAAATGAAGACCAATGAATGCATCAGACGGGACAGCGATAAAGTTTAGGAGAAATTTAAAGCAGAGTTAGGTTATTCAAGATGTTAAAAATCAAAAAGAAATATTTTCCGTTGACATTAATGGCACAATTTGTACATATCAACAAATGAGTTTCCTTTGCTTGGTTGAAAACATCATCACAGTCTTATTTGTTTGTTCATTACTTTTCTACAACCAGTTATGAATTAAGAGAAAGTGAAAACACTGTTTTCTCATGAATGTATGAATTGGTTTGGCGATTGTTTTCTAATGCAAAGTAAAGCCAGAAAACTGACACAAGCTGACCAAATCAATTAGCTACTATCTACTTGCTTTGCTTGAAAACCACAAAAGTCATAAAACACCTAAAACAGAAGCTTTGCCAAAAATGGTGCAACATTTGAGCAGATTAAAAAAGTATCAAGACTTTTTGAGATGTTGCACCTCGGCTGTTCATTTCATTCACAAAGATTTTAAAAGCTGGAACTTTTCGTTCTACTAATAATTAGCTACATTAATTTGATTTTTTTTTTTAGACCATAAAATGTTTTAGCATTGCAACACTGTTAACCATCCATCGTCCATACCCGCTTATCCGAGCAGGGTCACCAGGGGGGCAGGTGCTTATCTCCAGTGAAGGGTGGGATTCACCCTGGACAGGTCGCCTGTTCATCACAGAGACATACAGAATAAACACACTCATACCTAAGGGCAATTTGGAGTTAACCTCACAGCCGTGGTTTTGGACTGCGGGAGTAAACCCAGTGTGAACTCACGCATGCATTGGAAAAATCCTCCAAACTGTGCAGAAAAAGCACAACAGCCTTTGGATGCAAAGCAACAGTGCCAATAACTGTCTCAAGAGTAACACAGGACGCCAGTGTTGCTACGAAAAGACGACAAAGCAGAAAAATCTGAGATGATATAAGTCGTTAATTGAAGTCTTAATAGTTGAAAGTCACAGCATTGTCCAGTGATGTCTTTCAGTGGCCAATGCCTTTTGGGATTTCAGATCATATCTTTAATCATATTTTTACATATATAAAAAAATAATATTTTTAGTCTATTGACCAATTGAATTATTGACCTCCCTCTTAAGTCATGCAGAAAACAGTCTGGTGACAGATAAAAAGTTAAAATCTGGTAGAAAAAAAATATCCACTGGTTCCTGGACATAAAAAACTTCCAGTAATCCTGGGGAATGGAGAATGTTCCCATATTTTGAAAGCCACTTTTTTTCCTGTTTTTCCCCCCCAAAAACAGAGCTCCAATAATATTTACAGCTGCACAAAGCATTGCTGAATGACGTATAAATGGCTTCCACCAAGTTCAGCTGCAGAAATTGTAGTTTGTGATCTGTCCACATGGGCAGTTGCCCAGGATGGCTTTGGAACCAGGGGCGCACAACCGATGTACACAAAAAATAAATAAATAAATAAAAAATAATAATAATAATCTAACTAATTTAGCTGCTGATTGTGCCCTGAACAAGTTTAATTTTGTTACGTGCCACTCCCATGTGATGAGCAGGTGCCCATGCTTGCTGGTGAGAATAGAGAAATTAGGTGGTGCTCACTATCAATCAGTGTGAGGTGAGGCTTGAGTTTTCCCATGACTGTTTCTCCTTTCTTTAGTCTCTGAGAACTACTTTTAGCTGCACCCACCAAGGAAATTTGAAGAAATTACATTTCCACACCATGCTGCAGAGGGGGGTTGGGAGCTGGACTGGTTCACCCAGAGTGTGATGCATACATTACTGAATATGTGAATACTGAACAACTGTTCACTTGCTTTAGCAACGTAATATACAGGTGGATGCTTGTTTTTCTTTTCTTTTTTTTTCTCAACCAACCTTTAAACATTTCCAATCACTGAAATGAGCTTAGAGGACAGCCTTTTATAGCAGAGCAGAGACAGAATGGATGGAAATGTGTGAGCACTGACACTCCACGACTTGCAGCCGGCAAAACGAAACAACCTCTGCATTTCTGCCAAGTTTTATGTCTGCTTTTATGCTGCTAATTCAATTCAACCACTTCTGCAATAATAGCCTCGAGTGTCTCACTTTCAAACCAATTAAGTATCTTTGAGTCTGAAGTGAGAGAAGAAAATCACACACAACAGCATTTTCAGCAATAAACAGTGATGTCCTCTACTAATAACAGTGCATTCCAGGAAAGAAAACAAAACAAAAAAAAAAAAACAATCATAGAAAATGACACAAGCAAGCAGATATTCAGCACATGCTATAGGTTTGTCCACGCTTGGGTGAGCAGAGTTTGCACTGAGGAGTCGACGTTTTTTTTTTTTTTTTTTTCCTAGTGTCTTGCACGGTTTCCACCCTGGGGCCTTGTTATGTGAAGAGCCAGATCAAAGCAGCAGTGCTGCTCCAAGCATGAGAAAGAAATGGAGAGAAATAGACATAAAGAGAAAGAAAGAAGGAATGACCCAGGATGACTCCTGAAACTTCTTCTTTTGCTCTAATTATCTCCTCAGTCAATGCCAGAAGAATCTAAGTGGTGGAGACACCGTATACTTTGGTAACACACTGGAGTGAGCGGTTGCTGAACACTCAGTTTTATGCAAGCTTTATCACCAGCATTCAGCATTTTGATGAAATTTGAGATTGGGCTACTTGTTTCCATTTCTCCTATTTTAATTCCAAGTAACATCACTGGGTAATATAGAAACATGTTTAAATTTCTACAGTAATTTTTTTTTAAAATTTCAATCCTGAAGTCATTGGTTCCTTGCATCACTTCCTGGTCTCCCTCCATGACTTTTTCTCCACCTTCACCCCATCCTCTTGGTGGAGAGTTCTTTTCATGTTCCCCGTTTCTAAGAACAGGGCAGCCATGGTGACGTAGTTCCACGTCGCGGCGGACAAACTGCACTCTGCAAACAAACACACCAGGGCCAGGACGGAGAATCTGTCTGATAAAAAATAAAGATTGAGACAAATGGGAAGAAAACCACCACTTAGATGGGACTCCTTGTTATAAAGCGATAGTTGTTCTGAGACATTTTGATTTGTGCTCTGTACATAGTTACTCAGACCGATATAGATACAGAAACAAACACACAGCTTAGTTTATCAGCACAATAGATGGAAATAACAACCAAATGGGTTAATAAGAGGTTTTATTATTTTTATTATTTGTCTCAGTTTTTTTTGTGACAAACAAAATCATCAGCAACTGAAACAATAACTTTTATTAAAATTCAGAATCTGACATCCAGGATGACCCTACTTTATAAGTGTTCAGTTAGGAAAAACATGTTCAATTATATTTTTGAGAAAAAACAGAGGACACCCTACAACAGCTTGTGTTCTTTCAAGTAATATAACAAAATGACTAAATAAAAAAAGAACTTCTAAAGTGTGAACATGAAAATGCAATTTTTAGTACAAATTTGGACGTTACAGGGAACCACCATGTGGTTATAGTTGATAAACTGTAACTGTGTTTCTTCTAATCCTCTCCAGTATGTGCAAAATATTGACCTAGATCAGGAAAATCAGCACAGATTAAAGCAGACATGCCTGGCCTCAAACTAAATTTGTATTATTTACAAACTGGCAGTTTGATAATCATAAGAAACCAATTGGCAAGTCGCTGATTTATTTTTTTATGAAACGTCTAAAAGCATTCAGATGATTAAAAAAAAAAGGTACATTCAGTAAAAAAAAACAAAAAAACCTGTATTTTACTTCTTTAATGATCTTTCAAACACAATCTTAAGACGTCGGTCCAAATTACTTGGACAGATCACATTTAATAAGGCTTATTATGTGAGTAACCAACTGCTCTGTATTTGCAAACCACATTTTCTTTCCTTCTTGACGTCTTCCTTTCTTGCAAAGTCCAATATTGAATGTTTCTGAATGAAATGTTGCGGACAGACTTTTAGCTGCTGGCTTTCATCCAGTGCCCACTATCAGTCATCTGGGGAGCTGGGGTTAATAAGAACAATCATGGATGGAGAGAGACGTGCGCTGACAAGCTTTATACATGTAATGATGTGGGGTTTTGCCTCTCAGGAAATAGCCTGAGAAAATGTTTTTCATTCCAGCTTTCAGCCACTGTTTGTTACTGCGAGCACTCACGTTAACGAGAAGTGGATATTTTTGGATTGCAAAATAAAGTGGATTGATTTGGAAAAAAAAAATGTAAACAAACCACAACAGAAGAGATACAGAATGAAACTGGGCAGTTTTAACTATGCCAATTTTTGAAATTGGCATAGTTAAATCCCAGGTCCTCTACCAGAGACCTGGGAGCTTGAGGGTTCTGCGCAGTATCTTGGCTGTGCCTAGAACTGCACATTTCTGGACTGAGATGTCTGATGTTGTTCCTGGGATCTGTTTGATCCACTGCTCCAGTTTGGGGGTGACTGCCCCGAGGGCCCCGATGACCACAGGCACCACCAGATTGTGTTTGAAAGATCATTAAAGAAGTAAAATACAGGTTGGTTTTTTTTTACTGAATGTACCTTTTTTTTTTTTTATCATCTGACGGCTTCCCCTCCCTGCAATGGCACGGCTCCCCACCTAGGGGGCGCGCCCCACAGTTTGGGAACCTCTGGTGTAAACTAATGTCTAATTTGTGAAATTATTTTAGGNGTGTTGTAGCGCTCATGTTGCATTTAAAAGCGGCTCGGAAAAACAGGTTACAACATGTTAACAATGGATTAAACAGTTTTAACTGCTGATAAAAGTGACAGAGGACACAGATATGGGAAGTGTGGAAGCCCCTTCTATATCAAATTGACAGGAATAACAGAGAGTTGGCCATTCTAAGGTAAAAACCCAGCGCATACAGCGTTCATTTTTTTCTTTTTTTTGTTTTTTCATCCAGAAGGCTTCCCGTGCCCCCCCTGCAATGGCACGGCTCCCCCCCTAGGGGGCGCGCCCCACAGTTTGGGAACCTCTGGTGTAAACTAATGTCTAATTTGTGAAATTATTTTAGGTGAACTTCAGCTGTTTGTAAATGTTTCAGAATACATTAACCTGATTTCTCAGGCTGCTCTTGAACAAAGCAATATGTCTGTGCCCTCCTCCCTGAAGTAGAAATCAAAGAAATAACTGAATTGCAGGGCTGAAGATCATCTCTCTGCATTAGATATTACATTTTCTTCATGGTTATTTGAGTAAAAAGGACTTAGAAAAAAAAAAATTGCAGGCCACATTTAAAAACTTTTTTTGTTTTGCAAAGATGAAAACAATCCTTTTCCTTTAACTTCACAATTATGCACCGCTTTGCATTGGTCTTTTGCATACAATATTAAAAGAAAACATTGACCCTTGAGTGGGGAATTCACCAAAAAGTGTGAATACATTTTTAAGGCATTGTAAGACTTTTTAAATAATCATCAAGCCTGTATGAATCAATGTGCTCAGTTTATATTAAATAAAATTAGCAGACCAACTTTACCAGCCTCCGCAGCTGAGCTATGATAAACATGTCTCAGGCCTGTTTCTCAGATCAATACGCTGAGATGGAATTGATATTGACCTTCTTGTCAAAGTTGTGGTGAAAAGGAAAACAAGCAGAGAGTTATCCTTCTCTTCCTCCGAGCAGAGCTGCGCTTCTGACATAAATCAATCTCACTTGACATGGAGGTGAAAATGATCACATGGAGCAAAGTTTTAATGGAGGAGTGTAATTTTAGTGTCTCACCACTTCTGAGGATGTTGTGTTTTGTTGACGCATAACAAGTACAGACAGGAAGAGAACATTGGCATGAAAGCATGCTGGAGTGGAGTTATTCTAGAAATAATTGGAGGAGATTTCCATGGACCTTTTATGGGGCTGTGAAAACTACTTATCCTTTTGCACGTCTTTTCATTGTTGTCGTACTTCACATGATTATGCTTGAGCATCAGTGGTGCAGTTGGTAGTACTGCTGCCCTGCAGCACAAAGATCCAGGGTTCAAATCCTTGACAGTAGTCGCCCTTCTTGCACAATTACTGCCAGAACCGTAAAATCAAGGAATCACCGAATAAGAACCTGACAGTACATAGGTGAAAGGATTTCAAAAAATCAAACCATCACTCCCCAACCAAAGGAAATTCAGGCACAGACGAAGAACAGTTGATTTCTCTGGCTTTGGCACTAATCTGATTCATTATCCACAAATGCACAAAACATGGAACTGTGGTAAATTGTCCCAGGAGTGACTGGATTCATGTAACCATTCCCAGAACGTACAGACAAGTCGTCCAGGAGTTCAAAAAACAAAACAGAAAAGCATCTCAAGCACCGCAGGCCTTATTTGCATCAGACAAGATCAGTGCCCATTATTCAACAATGAGACGGAAACACAGATTAATTTCATCTAGAGTTCCTAGACAAAAACCATTGCTGATCATAAATAATTTATAACTTAACAATGATCCAGAGTGAACTGGGAAGTCCACCTCTGGATGGAAAAAGAGAACAGAAAATGAAGGGCCTAGTCAAAGCCCATACTTAAATCCAGTTAAATGTCAGTTCATACTCAAAGCCTCTGTAATGTGGTTGAATTAAAATTATTCTGCAAAGAAAAGCAGACCAAAGTTCCTTTACGGCGATGTTAAAAAAATTCTTGTTGCCGTCAACTCAGTTCTTATGTTTTTGGAGGAAATTACTTTTTCACATAGAGGCAGGTAGGTTTGGATATGTTTTTCTATCCAAATGAAATTATTATTTTTTTCATTTGAGTATGAAAAGAAAAAAAACTATTCCAAATATCATTTTCTCTGAAAGCTGATATTTGACTGATAGTTTGATCATCTAAAACATCCTAGTTTGGCACACACTTTACTTTGATAGCCATGAAAGGACAATGTAAAAATGTGAAAATATCAAATACTTGTAATTTCAAACTTAAAATTTAATTTCAATTCATCGCTACATGTTTTGTATAAAAGACAGAGACACACTGAATGCCTTCGTGCCACATGAATTTATGTGGAAATATTCATTATGCCTATGATCTCTTGGAAAAACATAACTTATAGAATATTTGCCTTTACTATAAAAGACTGAGTTCAGCAGGGGAAGACTTAGAAAGTATTTCTGTGTTACATCTAGGCAATGAAAGTAGAAGATGTGGTTTGATAAGAAAAAAAAAACACTGTTTATGAAATCTATTTGTAGAGGCGGCAGAACAGAGCACAGTGTGTGTGTACTGCAGCTGGCTGTAAACAAACATCTGAAGACAATGATATTTCAAACATAGAGAATGAAATTTTAAACAGCAACGGCAGTCAGGGCTGGTGCAAATTATTCACTTCATCAATCCCTCACTCAAAGCAGTACACACACACACACACACACACACACACACACACACACACACACACAGAGAGAGAGCAAATTCTGTTCATGTAATGAAATCCACTTTGTTAGCTGAGGAATTTGTCCATGGGTCCAAGGTCTATCTGGGCAACGTGAAGCTTTATCAAATATTTGGCGAGACACCACACGGATTCTTTTGACCACGATGCAGAGCTAAAATGGAGAAGCCAAAAAAGCATCTCTATTCAATAAACAGACAGCAATGGAGGACCTTAAAGTCAAATTAGAAATAATGACGTTAAAACAACCGGCAGAGGGGTTGTAACGTTGTGCATCGTGGAGTACCTATGAGTTTGCTGCTTTTAAACAGATGGTCAAATAATCCATTTGATTCATTGCACTAATCTGGCCAAAATGGGACAATGCTGGACTCCCTTTAGCTGGGATTAGAGCACATATTTGATGTGGCATGTCTTAATTAAGCATGTGCAATGTCCTTCTCAGCAGCCAGTGAAAACTCTTGGATGAATGCTGCCCTGAGCAGGTGCCAGCCTTTCGTAGCTGCCAGCCACCGTTCTCACTCAGAAGCATCCGTCACTTTTACAACATATTTTCATGATTCCGAAGTAAACAAATTAAAGCAACATTTAGATGACACTACTGTTATCAATATCCACTTCTACATTTTTCCCCAATTACCCATTTCAGTCATTGAAATTGTGGTTTACCACCCACTCCTTTAGTTAGGGTTGGACAGCATGTCAACAACACAATAGCACTGTTCGGATTTACAGTTGCAAAGGGTTGCATTGCTGCATTATGTGATGAACAACGACAATACATTTAACATGGCATGCATTTAGACTCTACTTCTCTCTGAAGACCTCATTTATGATCTTTTCGCCCACCAAAAAAAATCCAGTTTGTTCCTTTCCTGTATGTGGCACTACATTGGGTATGCAGGTCTTGATGTTCAACTCCAATTTGTATTTTTCTTTTTAGCTGAAATCCGATCATTTTCTCATGACAATACTTGTGACGATACCGCCAGCTCCCATTTCTCAACAATTTAAAAATTATTTATTCGACGGTAGGATCTATTATTACATCCCTAAACACTGTGACGATGTGTGACGATGTGTGACGATGTGTGTGACGATGTGTGTGACGATGTGTGTGACGTCTACGTTCGTGTGCGCATGTGGGTTATTTTGGGTTCATGAACTTTTCACACAGAAGTCTGACTGCATTCACATTTAATGAGTGGTACGAATGACCACGCGAAAAATAAATTGGATCAAGCAAAAAAAATAATCTGATTTGAGCATCAACACCTGCTGTGTGACTAAGATTATAAAGCTCACGGAAAGTAGAGCAGGAACCTTGATGGTGGAAATATAAAATAGCAGTGAACATGTTACTTGATCTCAACTGGTAACCTTTTGTAAAGTTTTACTTTGATCCATCTGAAAAAATATTAAAATAATTTTCAAAGTTGCATGACATATCTTCTGTCCATGTTATGAAATAAATTGTCTCTTCCTACCACTTGAATACACTCTCTCGTTTTAGGTCAAACAAGAGACACGTTTCACATTTTATTAAGGTTATTGCTGCTTAATTTCCTGCAAATTTGTACCAGAGTTAAATGAAATGATTGGGTTAGCCATGTTTCAGCTTCCTTACATTTTAAGATTTCATTACTGGCTTTTTTTTTTTTTTAACAGTATTCATGAACCAACACCAGAATTTATAAAACTTAAAAAAAATAAAAAAAAAAGATAAAAAACATTTTCACATCCACCAGAGCTTTGAGATTGCTGGCAGTTTTTTTTTTTTTTTTTTCACTTGCAACATCAACGATCTTGAACAATTTTGTAATCAGAAGGATTTCTGCTCAGGACCATGAACTATTAAAAATATATATATATTTCTCAAAACATACCCATCCAAATGTAGTTTCTAGTTCTGGTTTAGTATGCCGAACTCATTTGATCACTTGAATGCTGTCTTTACATGTTTTTGACTGTTCTTCTATCATCTCTGCATTTACCGCTGGATCCATCTTTTAATTTCTTGAAGTAAATGTATTTATATTTTTGCCTTTCCAGCACTTTGGTGCAACTCAGACTGCTTTAGATGAGTTCTATGTGGAGGAACAAACAAAATGAGTTTCTCATTGGATATTTGGGTGGATATTTGTTGGAGTGCAAGCATTTCTGAATGTTGCATCTACAGTAAAGGGAACAGGAGAACTAACTCAGCCCTGGAGGAAAAGCTCAATGTAAAGAGGGCAAATGTTTATTTTTGCCACATGATTGTGTGTCTGAATATGCAGAGATGGATGACTGCGCTTCACTGAATATCCTCAGTGAAGGGGAGTTAGTTTGAGTACCAGTTTTCTCCCTTATCTCAGTGTGCATTCTTTGACAACGGGAGAAACTCTTCCTTTAGTTTAACAGTAAAACATCTGAACAATTAAATCAAGGCGACAATACAAACCAGAAAAGGCTGGGCTTGCTTATCTAATCTACTTTGTTGAACAAAAAGTTGCAGAATTTACAAGAGGTGGTGCTTATCCTTTCATTATGATGATTAAACGACAGCTGCTGAAAACGTTTTCTTTTTTTTCTTTTTTTTTTGTTTTTAAGAAGCTACAAGCTGCTTTTATATTAGTAATGACAGAAAATGTCATAATTTTGAAAATAGTTCCCATTACATGTTTTAATATGAATACATGAATAATAGATTAAAAGCTAAAACTGCCACGGAGATTGCAGAAATTAGCATTTGATTCACTAAATAAATCAGAAACTGATTTGATCAGACTGGGGTGATCAGGTTATCTTAAGATGCTTTCCAGTAAGCAGATTCCAGTCATAATCAAATTAAACAAGTAAAAACTATGTAAGAAAAATAATGTTTTATATGAAAGTGATTATTTCAAAGTGTGTAACTCTTATTTACGAAATACTTCGCAAAGCCATTATTTTCATTATTTCTAAATTATATAGAGTGAAATAAACCCCAGAAAATATTTGAGACATTTTCATGTCTACATATCGGACTAGCCACCAAATCTGAGTGCAACACAATGATAATTGTGGTACACAATGATGTAGTTTCATATTTGCAGCTAAACTACTAGTAATAATTAACGTCTGTAAAAATAACAGATGTGGCCTCCTTACTTAAAAGACTTAAAGAAGCAGTTAGCATGTAAAATAGTATTACAACCAGGTTCAAAAGCTGGATTTTCTGTCAAATGTATTACATAAAATCCATCCAGTGAAAACAAATCCATAGGGTTAATCCATGAATACCAATTCCCAAGTAAGCTGGGCTCCACTGTAGTGTATATGAGGCTTAAATCGGGAGCATATTTTACAGAGTTGAAAACCATATAAAACCTGCCATGAAATAAATGACCGATGACATGAGTACAGCTCCAGGTGTCTGCTTCCATGCCTGCTTAGTTTCCAGAGGGACACAGTCTGTGGTTGCAATCAAACTTTGATTTCTGTTCATTGATTTTAGGTGAAATTGAGCCTCAATTTTCCTTCCAGTCAATTCAGAATGCTCTGGTGTACTCCCCATCTCTTTATCGTCTGCTGGATTGTTATGATTTTCTGAAAATGATAAAACATTTCTAACTTCCCCTGGCAGTTCAAACCTTGCTCATCAGCTGTACAACTGCCGTGAGAACTTAATATGTGGGAATTTTTGTTAAAATTTCAAACTCCAGCTACGAACTTCTGATCCGTCGTGTTGTAGGTGTTATTCCAAACACAGCTTCTCCGCTCTGGTTTGAAGTGTTTATAACTTCCAAATGGCCTCATTTTGCTCCCTCCAGCCCTCCTTCACCTTTTGGTGACATGTGTTTGCAGAGCTGTGCCTGTAGTGAATTCATGGTAAGAACAACATTTGGGTCGTACTTTCTGAGACTGCACGCAAATCCCCCAGACCACTTTCAGTAGCGTGCTGAACTCTTACTGAACCAGCTCACTGAAAAAAACACATCCAGCTCTCCACATTGATTTCACTCACTTTGTCAATTCACTGGCCCATCCCGCCATGCGTGGGACCAGTCTGTCTTTTCTTTTTTTTTTGGAACATTGCAGATGGGTGTTTGGGTGTGAGTGAGCATTAGGACTAAGATTTGAAAAAGATAAGCGGAGTCCAGAAAGCTGCTCCGGGGCTTCGTGTGCTTTTCAACAGAACTGCCACTTTTACTGCTACATTAGCGGAGGGAGGATGTGGTGCGTGTTGCTCTTTCTTTATCGGTCTGTCTGTTATTAGCTAAGTGGCTGAGACATCGAAAAATATGACTGCAGGGGCTGGCAGTGATATCCAGGTCTTATTTTCTCTACACTACAGTTCTCAAGTCTGCGCTGTGCTATCTACAGTACTTCACTCGACTCCTTTGGAACTAAGTACCTCCTTTACTATTCTATTCTATTCTATTCTATTCTATTCTATTATATTCTAAAATAATGGAAAGAAAGGTTGGGCATAGTTTACACCCAAGAAGGACATGTACTACAAACCCATTATTCATTCTGGTAGTACTAGCCAGTAACCCAGTCGTACAAGTACATTGTTTATAGTGGTGAAGTTGAGAGCGCCTGGATGGCTGCGTGTGGCGTGCTGCAGCGCATGACGCTTATGCTTCACTTGTTAGTTATGCTGTGGTGTGGTTCAATAAAGGTGTGGCATTCTGTGGCATATCATTAGTGGCTGTTCTTGTGATTATAGGGTTGCCTTCATGGGTGTGGACTATTTTTATTATTGTAAATCAAGGAGTTAAGTGAAAAGCTCTTTTGTTTCTTTTCAAGGGGCCGGTGGGGAGCGACGGCGGGTGAGCGTGAAAGTAAATAAACGTCGGCGAAAATGAAAAACAATTATATTCAGTCGATGCCAACAAGTTTCAATCAGTCATGATGATTAAATAGATACAAAAACAAACGAGTGGGAACTTATGACGCACGAAACACAAACGACGTTATTGCCTTTGCAGCACCTGTTTGCGTTTATTAGCATCGAGGGCTGCCAATAATAATGATAATTTATTTACAGGTATGGTTCAAAAAATGTGAATGCTGTAAAAAAAATGGTTCAATATTTTTGTCTCTCTATTTAGGAAGTAAAATGTATATATCTTGGAGACTCAATACAAATGGAATGAAATAAATAAATTCTGTGCCTCAGAAAAATTAAAATACAACAAATTAATAAAACAGACATTTTAACAGAAATGGCAGACTTACTGCATCAATGCAGCATGGGATGGAAGTGATTGGCCTGCTTCATTGCTGAGGTCTATTGTCTCCTTTCTTCCTCTGGTTTAATCAGGTTGGGACAGTTTGCTGACCAATCATGCAGAGTAACGCCGTTGCCATTGAACAAACTTTCAGTAGCTTTGGCAGTAGTGGGTATGGGAGCCAAGTCCTGCTGGAAATTCAACAACATTGTAATAATTCAGAGACACAAAAGTTCGGCTTTTTCCATTTTCTGTAAACTATAAGCCTCAAAAATGACAAGGAATTAAGGTTTGAAAGAGTTCAATCTCTGTGCAGTAAAGCTGTGGATGCATTATTGCCCATAAAATTGTTTGAAAAAGAAACAGATGATTTGGTTCTGCTGGAAGTTTCAGGCCACGACCTGGCCTGAAACGACACACTGGAGTCGTTCACAGCCAAGTGCAAAGTGGCCGGGGTGAGTCTGAGGCCATGGCTAACAGAAAACTATGAGCTGCTCCCTTGACTGGGTGTTAGTCTCTGTCTCATGCAGAGCAGTGGAGGTGAGGTCCAGGGTAGAGAGTAGGCTGGGGTTTCACCTGCGTTAATCCTGGGGTTTCTACAGTCAATCAGGGTGAAGACAGCTAAGCTGAAAAGAAAAGCTCCAAGTCCTTCTACATTCTGATTCTCATCTGAGTTTCTACTAAGATTTGATTTATTGCTAACGGAGCAAGAACCCACCACGATATGAGCCGGTGAAATTGGCTGGCTCCTCTTCATTGGAATTAGTAATCTGAGATGGTTCAGGTATCTGATCGGGATGCGTCCTGGCTGCCTCCTTCTACAGGTTTCCCAGCACGTCCCACTGGACGGAAACCCCAGGGCTGAACCAGAGCTAGGTGGACAGACCGTACATCCCTTCTGGCCTGGAAAGAACTTGGGATTCCCCAGACTAAGCTGGAGAGAGAGATGTCTGGATTTTAATCTGGGATTTAATACTCCCATGAGGTGATCATGTACTATTTAGCCTGAAAGAACAGATTTTTAACCACTTTAGTTGTACAAAAATAAATATAAAGAAATAAATTATATTAACTACACACAATTATAATTATAATTTCAATGCAACTTTTAGAGCAACTTTGCGTTAAAAGTGTCATTATTTACCGAATGACACTTCATGGCAGCTGTCATAAACATTCATAAAGACGTCTTTATGTTCATGACAGATGTCATGTTTATGACAGTGTCATGTCAGTCTTATGCACACCCCTTCAAATAAAGTGTTACTGTTTTTTCTTTTATCGCACTCTAGATAATTAGCAGAATTTCAAAGTATCTTTTTTAGAAAATTAAAACGTGAGAAAAGTTAAATAAAGCTTTGGGCTTCTGTCAGACGTGGTCAGGATAAATAGGCAAAGCTGTAAAATCCACTGTTTAATCTTTCCCCTTGTCATCTGCAACATGGTAAAAAATGGAGTAAATGACCAAAGCTGTGTGCAAATTTGTGATTAGTTTTGTTCTCAAATGTAAAGCTGCATTTCAAACACACTCAGAAGCTAAGAGGAGAGAATACAATACAAACTAAGTTATCTGGAGGCAAATATGCTGTCGATAAGACGTGAATAATTTCTGAATGTTGGGAAGGGAACCATTTTTCATGATTTCACTGTTGAAAATCATAGTTAACATTTAGAGCAAATGTCAAATATCCTAATTTTTTCAATCAGTTCTAAAAAGGTTACATGTTTTGAGAATCCTGCTGATCTATGGGACACAGGCAGTCTGCATATCTGGTTGATAGATTGAGAAATATGAGTCATAAGCAATAAGCACTGTGCGGTCGCCTGCACCTGATTGGCTCAGCTGGTCATTGGTGACGTGATCCTCGGATGGCAAGCTCAAACCCTGAGTCACACGTCACAGATGACCGTCAATGACCGCCTGAAGCAGAGTCCTTGAATGTAGGACTTGTGCGATCATTTGATCACTAATCATTTTCTTTGTCTTGCAGGTAAATGTTTGTAAAAACAAAAGCCATTATAGGTAGGTTATCCTTTCTTACCATTTAAGAACGATAGGTTATCGTTCTTAAATGGACGAGCATCGCTATGCAGGATGAAAAGAGAATTTTTAATCCGGGTCTTTATTTAAAGGCCTGTATGAAAAGGAGGACATGCTGTCACGTGGTTTTAAACGGGCTGGTCTCTATTTCGGCTCGTTCGCTGTTAACAAGCTCGTATCGTTTCTGCTCCGCTGGCGGGCAAAAGCAAAGAGGAGGCAGATGAATGCTTTAAGAACTTTATTCCTCTTTTGAACAAGTACAACAAACTGGATAGCTGGCTTCCCTAAAC
Source organism: Poecilia formosa (assembly GCF_000485575.1). NCBI lineage: Eukaryota > Metazoa > Chordata > Actinopteri > Cyprinodontiformes > Poeciliidae > Poecilia > Poecilia formosa. Next base: position 1,034,439 of record NW_006800039.1, read on the forward strand.
ACACTGCGCTCCCTACAACTGGACACTTTCCTCGCTCTTCTTCTTCCCAGCGCCAATATGTTGCTCTCTACTGCCCCCTAGGGAAGAAAGGGGCCAGTGGGAAAGACTGGGCCTGTAAGAGCAGGTTATTGTTTTTACTGACGGCAATCTGCGTCATGTGACTAAACCTTTAATAGTCACATGACATGCGATCTAGATATATGATGTAGATTTATAGAAATAGATATTTAAATATTCACAGTATTGTTTTATACAGTCTTTGAATGCAGGTCATCTGCGATAATTTAGTCACTTTGTCTGTTCTTTGCCATGTCCGTATTTGTAAAAACTAAAACCAAAATATTCTACTTGCTTATAAAATGTATACCTATATATTTATATAATGTATAAGCTGTTAATGACTTATTTTAATTGAGATACTTTGCTTTGAAAATAATTAAACTTTAAGTTGAAAGAATAAAAGGGTAAATTCAAATATTGGCATCCCTGATTAGTAAAAAAAAAAAAAAAAAAACACATAATAATGCATCTTTTAGTACAGTCACATAACCTCACAATTACAAAAATCAAATATTTAGATTGATTGCTAAAAAAAATCATATCCTAAATGATTCTTGACAAACAGCAGGCAAATCACCTGAGGGCCTGATTTTCGATCCACATAAATTATTTGCTGCCAAAAACTTTATCTTAGTCTCACCTATGAATTGATTTGAATGCTGCTGTTTTTTGTTTGTTTAATTTTGTAGCAGGTTTTCCTATTATATTGCACAGTAAAACTCGTGTGATGAGTGAGACAGATACAAATAGTGTGCGAATTTGAAAGTAACACACAAGCGAAGTGTTAACCAAGCTCCCAGACGGGAAGTGGTGTCTGTGGTTTGGATAGGTTTTTGAACATGTGCAGCACATTACTCAGTTCAACAGTCATAAGCGAGGCTCACGTACCTGTACAGTAAGTTAAATTCAATTAAAATATGACAGTGCTGCAAGAGTGAGGTCCTTTTGTTTTGACAACTGTGCGTTAAATAAATGAGGTAGAAAGTGATTTATTTAAATAATATAAAATTTTAATGAAGTACGCGTAAAACATAATGCCCAGTTACGACTCCGCCACACAAATTAAATATGTTCAGTGATGCCAGTCAAGCCAGAACTAAACGCCGAGTGGGGCGGAGAGTACGAGACAGGGAGAGGAAAAGGAGGATGAGAAGGAGGAGGAAGAGCAGGAGGAGGATTGGTCGTGACAGAAACAGCCCAGTGAGAAATGAGATGTGTGTGAGTGTGTGTGTGTGTGTGTGTGTGTTTGGGGTGAGTTCATGTCACCTCTTCTCTTTGCAGCAGAAACCGTGAAGGCAACACCCTGAGAGAGAACAGAAAGCAGAAGACGCTACGCAGGTGTGAATGCGCACCGGTGTGTGTGAGGTTCAGCTTGCACCTTAGCAGACAACACGTGCAATCAGTTCCACATGAATTTTATCTTCCCAGTTTAGATTGTGAAAGAAGGAAGCTACTAAATTGTTAGTTTCTTTTATTTTGTTTTTTTCTTGCAATCTAAAGAATTGAAGCAGGAGTAGAAGTTTTTGGTCTACAAGCTTATACAAAGTAATCTGATTCTATTATACTTGCGGTTTAAGATAAAAAAAACAATTGATAATATCACTCAATTCAATAAATTAGAATGTTACCCATTTATTTCAGGAACTTTATTACAATATAAAACACAAGTATAGATTAATTACACACAGATGGATGTTTAAAAGCCTTTATTTCTGTTAATTATAATGATTTTCACTTACAGTCAACAAAATTATGACATTTAAAATTATAATATCACATCAGACCAATAAAAAAAAAAATGCAATTTTAAAGAACAGAAATGCTGGCTTCATGAAAAGTGTGTTTAAACTTATACATGTTATTTTAAAAAGGAGGGTACTTTTAATCTGGCAAAGATGAAAAGATTTAATGAAATTACTTTGACTGTGATCTAAGTAACATCCATTTGGAAAGTTGATGAAAAATATTTGATAAATCTTTGTTCAGAGACAAGACGGTGTGTTAACCATGATGATGGGAGGAAGGTCTCTGCGGCTCCAAGTATAATTGGAGTTTTCCCAGCCAGCTGAGTCTTTGTCTAATAGAAAAGACGAACGGTACCAATAAAGCCTTCGCTAACAGAGCAGTCTGAACCACAACGCAGCGAGGAAAGGTAGACAGCCAACAACAAAAACAGACGACATAAAAAACAAGACCCAATAAGAAATTCTAAAGCTGCGTTCAAACGAGTAACCCGTGTCACGATAAGATTTCAGTTTACAGCATCGAGAGAAAAGAATCATTTCTACGAAAAGGTTTTGTGTTTATATTAGTTATGCTGAAACCACAACATACTGGGTAATAATTTCACTGAATATTTCTTTTCCACTGCTATAGCAGCTGACATGGCATACATTTTTGTGTGGAGTCAGTAGTTTTTATGCAGCAACGTTGTAAATATGCGTACAGCGAAAACCTGATGTCTCACCAGCTTTATTTGCACATGAAACAAATAAAACTTAAAAAAATAAAAATCAACAATAAAACTTTATTTGGTGCACAGAGGATTGTGATTCTGTATGCATGGCCTGCCCCCCATGCAGTAGACAGGATAGTGAGCACAGCTGGCAACCAAGAGAGAGAGAGAGAGAGAGAGAGAGTGTGTGTGTGTGTGTGTGGTAACTGCATCTAAAGTAGCCCCTGTTGCACACTCATGGCACCATGATTCAATTATACAGAGCCAGGGCTTTGCCTGAATATTAATCTGGGGGTCCAAACTTAATTTGTCTGGTGATGGGGGGACACAAGCCCATCTGGCTTTATGGTAAGTGTGGTAGTGTGCATGTGTGTGTGTGTGTGTGAGAGGGGGTTGTCTTTTTGTTGCGAGACAAAGACAGACATGTCACCCTTCCAGGGGAAGACGAATCAGATTGTGGAGGCAGTCGCTAGACGGAGCCATAAACAGAAACAGAGACACATATATCGCAAGAGTGGCAAAACTTGTACGATACAAACTAGACAGTGTGCTTTAACTGTTAGACGTATATCAGCTGCAGGTTTGCAAGAAAGACCTTCAGTTGATTTTTTGTTTAGACATTACTCATGATTTAAGGACCTAGATTTCCATTATTCTACTTCTCTGCATTTTATACCAATATTCTGCTTCTCTCTGTTTAGAATTGTTTTCCTTTCAATTAAAAAAAAAATCCAAGCTTCATCACTTTATCTAACTTTCACAGGGGAAGCTATTGTACGTGTACAGCTGCGTTTGTGTGTGGACAGACATCCCCGACCCCCCTCCCTGAGGTCAAGTGGGCATCCCTCCTCCTCTTTGTCACATGGCTCACAGTCCTTTGGGACTGAGGCAGCGCGCCTGGGGGGCATAAAGGGAACCTCTCCTTGACCCCCCACTGTCTGCAAGTGACCTTCCTCTGACGTGTAAGGTTAGATTTTATACTGCTGCTGAGGTCAAAGGCAGTCACTGAGAGGATGGAGGCTGAATGGATGGAGACAGCAGGTCAGTGGGGGTGGGAGGAAAAAAAAAGATGAAGCGGAGAAAGGCTGGGACAAAGAGCAAAGTGCTGGAGTCTGTTTCTTAGTAGGAGCCGAGTGGGGGGTGGGTTGGTGGGTGGAGGAGGTCAAGAGTCCATCTAGCATGTCTCTCACATTGTGCTTCACAGTTGTGTGTGTGTGTGTGTGTGTTTTATTGCACTGCACGACACCAGGAAGGCTGTACAAAGAAGAGAGGTGATAATGTGAGGAGACGGAGAGAAATACACACAGGCACGAAAGGACATATGCACCTTAAATCTGAAAACCTCACTTGCCATTACTTTTTACACATATGCAGCCATTGCAACACCTCTGGAGCTTTTGCATATTTTAGAACCACAAAGTCTGGCTTTACTGTGGTAGCCCAACATAAAGTGGTGCAAGAAAAAACATTTTTTTTTAACTTTTCCACATATATGAGCCACCTTTTTTTCCCCCCTAAAAGCCCTAAATAAACAGTACATAAAATCCTCTACGTAGCAAACCCAACCCATTTGTGTGTAATTTAATCTCTAAATCAGAACATGCACAGTAAATAAAGCAAAAAACCAACTAGACCAGACAGGTCATTTATAAAGTGATAGGGTGGGTAGAGACATGTCATAAAAAACCTGCAGTAAATGGTGGTTTTGGTTTTATTGACTACACAGAGCTGAATACAAATGCATGCCGCACTACTCAGAATCCAACTTTCCACAGGAGACCTCATCTCCAACTTTAGCTCCATCCTAATTCATCTGTTCTCTTCTTGACCTGATAACTTCCTTGAAACCTCCTTCTTCAAACTCATCATCATTGAAATGTCACAGAACACATAGATGGTTTAAAATTATAGTGCAAAATCACAACTGTTAGGAAAAAATTAAATGGGCCTTGAAAGCACTTGCATGACTAATCCCAAAGTTTTATTTATTTTTTTATTTCGTTTTTTCAGCATATGTTCTGAGATGCACAGGATGAGCCTCCTCACATTCTGAGTCAGCTCTAGACCGGAGACCCCTGGTTGACGCCACTGTCAGACTATTTCATTTTGACTCATCAAAGTGCTTTTAGTTTCTCTTTCATTCTAAGGTATTTAAGGCAGACCGTTTTGCCTTGATACCCTTTGACTGCTGTTCAGCAGGTCCAGATAGTGAAAAATGAATGGTTTTCCTGCTCAACAACAACAACAAAAAATCCACCCACATCAGCATGTTCTCTGATGCACTTTGTTTCAGTAAAACTCAAACCTATATGTTGAGACAACAAGCTTTGATGAGTGAAAGAAGATTGTGATTCTTATATGTTTTGTTAGGTCAAAACTGCTGAACAACATTTCTAAGTTTAACATTTCTAAGTTTGACTGCACACATTTGTTTGTGTTACAGAAATGGGAACTTGAATATGAGGTCACCCTTTAGGTCGAAAACAAAGACTCGGGTTCTAAAGACTCAATACTTTTCATATTGGAGATTCTCTAACGATGCGAATCTGAACTTTCTAGAGACTCGAGAGCCTCTTCACTGAAATCTTGAGTTTTGACTTAAATTCTTGTTAAATATTTTATTTTAAATTGTGCTCTAAAAATTTTACACCTGACCTTAGCTCATGTTCTGAAGATAAGTGTTAAAGACTTGACTTAAACTCTTTACTGCTGTAAAGAAAAAAAACAAAAAAACTGAGATTTTAATCTCACAAATGTAAGTGTAATACGTAAACTTAGGCTTAAAAGATTTGAGACTCTTATTTTACTTGTGCTCTAAAAGTTTGACACTTGACTCAGACTTAAGGATTTGGACTTGAGCCTCAGGGACAGTTTGTGTCTCATGGATTCACAGGAGAAAGTACATTAGTATGCAAACAACAGACCACAACTCTGACAAGCATGCGCATATCTGTCCGTGAAATGGTGAATTTGATTTATATTAGAATGTGTCCATAATTTATTTGTCTGTCCATATGTCCATCTACTAAATACAATCAAATTAATACAATTTGATTGTATTCACAATTTACAATTACAATAGTCTCTAATTTACGAAGCACAACTCACTAAAATGTGCAGGTATATTTTTTTTAAAACATTCCAGACCCGCATTAGTATATTTATTTACTTCTTAAATGAAAATGAAATGCCAGACTTTTTTTTTTAAGGTAAGATGTTGATGTAAGGTTACTTTAAAATATTAGATTTTTTTTTTTTTTTTGTAAATGCACACTCCCTAATAGGCCTTCACAGGTGTCAGCTAGCTTCCAGAGCAGTGTGTTAACATGGATGTATCAGCCAGGCCTGAGGCTGAGCAATAACCAGGAGCCAAACAGGTTCTTACACCTGTGTGCTAATTCTGACACATTGGTGTTTCCTTTGGCTCTTGGGGTGGTGTCAAGACAAACTGGAGCTTAACTGCCTGCCTGCAGTCACTCCTTGCACAAGTCAAAGTATTTTGTAAACACTTCTATAAAATCTGGAGCTTTACCCAGCTTCAACTTTGTCTAAATACGATATTAGAGTGGCAGCTTTTTTTTTTTTTTTTTTTTTTTTTTTGAATGAGGGCAAAACACATGCCAGAAGAGATGTAAGTGACCAATCAATAACTTAATCAGTCTGCCTGGGATAAGTACTAACAATGGTGCGCAACTATGTCCAATAATGTTTCACCACAAGCACCACAACCTGACTGCCAATAATGCACGGATCAGCCAAGTAGAATCAATGGGCTTTATCTGATAGTCTAAAAGGTTTGCCAATAAAACTGATTTTAGTTGAGCCTTTGTTCATATTTATGATTAAGTTGCATTTTTGCAGCTCTAATGCATTGCTAAATGTTAATTAGGAAATTACTTCTTTTTTTTTAAGCATCGGGATCATAAACTATTTTGTTGATGGAAACAAATAAACCCTGAAAACAAACAGTGCGTGTTACCCGTGCTTTCCAGAGGGAATTGATCACTTCCAGGCACCAACAATGAGTTTTTGTCAGGTGGTGCAAAGAGAAGTTTTTCACCTTGATTGAGAAAAAAAATAAAAAAATCAAGAAGTATGAAGTTACCATGACAACACGTCTCCACACAGCCACTGTTTCTCAGAGAGGTGTGTGGAGGGGGAGGGGAGGGGGTTGATCATTGCTGGCACGACTGCAAGACACTCTCAGGATCCAGTACGTCGTTCCTACACGAGGTAACATCGCACACATCTGCGATTCACTCGGCCAGTATTTCAGTGTTCAGTATTCAGAGAATGGTGTCGGTCCTCTGAGACGTGTGGCCTGGTCGTGCTGACACCAAATAATGCAGGCATTGTCGCGCCCGGTGCCGCCAATCTCGATGTCAGCCCCCACTGTCTCCGAGACGGGCCCTGTGTTGGGGCTGAATGGGGCGGTAAATGGCTCTTTGTCCGAGCGGCTCGTGTCTGAAGTGCAGCCGACGAAGTTCACTCAGAGAGACACACATAACGTTGCTGCTGCATCTTGGACATTTCCAGTGTAAAACTGAAGCGCTATTTGAACTCCTGGTAATACCCACATGTTTATGCATACAGGGCATAGAGGCGCAGAAGCCCGGGGATATGGATAATGAATTACTTTAAATAGGTGAGAGATGCTCCGTCCCACATACTGTAATTATCATATATATTGTATTGACATTTCACTCAGGGGCTCAATGTCAAAAAAAGGTATACATTTAATGAAAGTATAAATCTTGGCTGGAGATAGAACGTGCATCGTTAAGCATGATATTATTGTCATGAAGAAGCTGTAATATACATTGTTACCTCCGGGAGCCATAAAGATGCTCTAATGGAAATTCAACGCTTGGCCACGGATCGCATCTTAATGGTGGTGTTAAGAGTTGAACCCTGCACCCACATTTACATTCAAGCAAGACTTGTGTGCTGAAGAATACACTCTTGCTATCTGGAGGCCTGGAGACTAAAATTTAGCTTCTGAACACAAGGTTATGACATAGGAAGCTAACTATGAGGAACTGTCCGTGTTACAAACAGGGACATAATGAGGCATGGTTTAGGAAAAATTTGCCATGGCAACCTTGAATAAAAACACCTCATTTTATGTTTTTATTCTCAATTTTAAAAGGTAAAGCCGATTAAAGTTAGATTACTGCTCAACCACGTTTCACCTAAAATATGGAAAATGCAGGTATGTCGTTGTTGGGTCAAATAGCTGCTGATTATTTTTTTTCTTTTCATTTCTGATTTCTGATGAGAGAACAAAACTTGTGCAGCTGATTTGTCCTATTTCAAATGCTGCTGTTGGGTTAACTTTTAATGGTTGTAACGGCAGCCATGGATGTAGATGTAGCTTGTCACCTGTCAAAGTTCTTATGAAACGGATGAATCCTCAGGCGTGTTCACACATCAGTGCAAACACATCCTCAGACAGACACCTGAAAAAGCAGACATTAGCTGCCTTAAACAACTTCAGTTACCAGGAAACAAAAAAAAGACTTGTGAAGTGTGAAAACGCCTACACCACGTAACCATGTGTACCAGTTGTGTGTATTTTATGTGTAATTAAGTTATTAAGAGAAACACAAAAGAAACAGGACTGCAAAGAGATGAAGTGGGTTGGTAGAAAATGGAGGGGGGAAAAATAACAGAGAAAGCATAGTGTTCGGTGTTTGTTGCTGTGGAAGATTAAGGACTTTCTGAGCTATCAACCTGTTGACATAGAAGCAGACAGAAATAATGAAGTCTGTGCAAATAATCTGCACACTGGGTGCTCTGTTTAATAATCCATGCTAATATTTGCTTCTTCTTCTTCTTTACAATCTTCAAAGTTCAGCTCCTAAAAACAAATTACAAGTGGCGTTGTGATTAATGTTCTTGCATCACTGTTACGCAGATGAATTAACACGGCTCTCGTCTTTTTTATTTTCTGGGTTCCAGAGGAGTGCACAAATGATGTTGGAATTTTTCAGGTTAAAAAGCAGAAACCAGAGTAATTAAGAGAAAGAGGATATAGGTCTCTGTGAGTCACGTACACGACAAACGAACGCGCAACAATCCAGAACCTGAACGTGCTGAATGAACAGCGATCAGGCCTGGCTGTGACTGAGCTGCATTACTAGCATTGTTTCTCAATAGGGTGCACAAACTATCACACACTCATCTGTCTTGCAAATGCCCTTAACTTTGTAACGTTTGTGTCTAAATGTAATTTAAAACCTTCTTGATTCAAAGCATTGGCTCAGTGCGGTGCAAAATTATGTTTTTCATATTGCAAGAAGAAATCTGAATATATTCTGTTTGGACTTTTTAAACCCAAGCTTCTGAAACTGTGGCGGTACTTGGGTTACTTTTAGTGACACCGAAGACCAAACAAACATTCTCTTTCCTACAGGCAATTTGTCATTATTCTTCCACTATATAGCTAAAAGTCGCCCTGTTCCAGGGTGTGAACACCTTTACAAGGAACTGTGCATTATGAAAAGTTAAAAGTGAGCAGATCAACTACATACATGTGAAAGCGGACTCTGTCCAGCCAACAACCCATGTTCTCCCAGGTAGCTCGGGGCGTAGTGCGTCGTCGTTTATATGTAGGCTGTGTGTGGGCTCTGTGCGCGTACTGTACTTCTCAACGAAAAGGCTGCGTTCAGACTACTCATCGACATCAGTGAGTCAACTTGCAGTAAATTGTTCGTCCAAAAAAGACAGGGGGTGGGGGGGGGGGAACAAAGTTATAAAATCCTGACACACAGCATCATTTAGAGACAGCCGGCAGCCATCGCAGGATCTTGTGGGTGCGAGACACTTAAAAACCAAATTCCCTCTGACTCATGAGACAAACACTCGCAGACTCTCAGTACAAAAAGATGATCAATCCTAACAGTTATATTTAGGGCCGTATACAGTCTGCATTCTTGTCCATTTTCAAGTTCACTCACTACCTCCACATTTGCCCGTTACTCATACTTTTGTGCAGGGTTTCGACGTCACTATGAATTATGTTATTTAACTTGTACTACTAAGAAGCATCATCTGTGTGGATCATTTAGCCATTTTTTTGGCATATTTGTAGTGATTTGAAATAAATGTGTTAAATTTGAAGAATGTCCTTTTAAAACTGTGTTTTGAGAAGCCCGACTGTCGGCCATGTTGGTCTCCTCAGGACTGAGCTGTGGAGGCAGCAGGCTCGCAAACGTTACTGCTGTTATTTACAAGAGTTCTGTCATCACAGGCGCTTAAACTTCGTTTTATGAGGGGATAAATGAAAAGGTTAATGCTCTAATATACTTATTGGTCATGGCGTAGGCCAGTTGTAACATCAAAAGAGGAGCTGTTTACAGTGGTGACGCTGATGTGACAGAAACAGTATGGGGGTGGGAGGAATGTTAGTGTTACACAGCAGTAAAAGAGTTTGTACTGGAAATGCAGCACCTTTTCATTTTATTGGCACGCCCCTGGTAAATCCTACACTGTAGCTTTAGAAAAATCTGACGTTTTAATTCAAGTAAGTTTATTCAGTGTGGGGAAAAATGAGAACCTGTGTTCAAGTTTTGACAGAATATGCTGAATATATAGATATTTTCTTACAATCTCCTGTTATTTGATTGCACGCCGACAGCGTTCCCATGCCAACAGCATCACACACCTTTCACTGTACTTAAATATTGTAACAGTGAGCAGTCGGTGCTGTTCCACTTCTTTTTTATTTTGACAGCTCCATGATCATTCACTTCCCTGTGTAAGCAAGTCATTTATTTTTATTGCAGTTTAAACTTTACGTTGTGGCTTATTAATTATAAGTTCTTAAAAATAAATAGGAATCATTTCAGTTCTGATTTATAGGATTTGTTCAGAGTGCTTCTATGCTTTTCAATTTGCACCACAGTAAATAGACGTACTCAAATTAAGGGTTGGATTTTTCCTAGTTTTTCTGAGATTATGCTACTGCAATGGAATTTTTTTAACTCTCACACATTTTTAACCAAAAGTGAAAATGAATATGGAAGATTATATAAGTTAACAGTAGTCAAACATAGCTACATAATTACAATTGCTTCAACATTTTTAAAGGTGGGGAACAGCAGGGCAAAAGCCATGCAACACAGTCTTATTAAAACCAGACCCTACGCTCAGGTCAGAAAAGAGATTTGTCAGGAAACGTATATGTTGATTGACTTGCATTCAATTGTTAGTGTTTTAAAGCTAAATACTGGTAGTACACTTTTTTTTAACCCAAGCCATTTTACAGAATAGATTGCAGCCTAAGTGAGATGGTATAATGTGTGATTTGACAAAATCAAGGCAAACTGATCCTTTTGTTAATCAGTATTTAGCAAAAATATACAGTTTTTATGCAAAGCGTCAGCGATGCTCTCTGAAACCAAACGAAGGAAGAAGATAGATGCTCACACACATTCAACATAGTTTTATAGGGTTCGACGTTAGGTGGTCACTGTAGATGAGTCACTCTCAGTTTGTGTTTGTGTTTGTTCTGGGAACATTTTCTTAGTTTCTCTTTTTTCCCCCCCTGTTAAAAGTTATTTCTTTTCCCCCATTAAAAGTAGCTGAGGCTAATTTGTGATTTATGATATTTGGCTGTACAGTTGACTCAGCTTGACTCACCATTTGCATGTGTGCATAATCGGTACCAGAGGAGGCCTTAATAAGGTCTGCATGTTCACAGACAGAGCGGTACCTTGTACTGGAGTTCATGTGATACCCCGGTCGTGCTCTGAGCTCTTTTATGTGTGTGTTTACACACGCAGTATACCAAGGACACGCCTCGCGCTGCATGCCGCCTCGCAAATCAAAGGACTGCTGGCACGCAGGGGAGTAGCTCTGTAAAAGCAGGAGAAGCCAGACAGCTGCAGCAGGTTTGATGAAGACATACTTAAGTTGAAATGTCAGTTCGCTGTTCTTCAGGGCTCCCCGCAAACAAAGATCTGTCCTCAGACGTTTTATATGCAGACAGGCAAATTTACAAAGCTATTACTGCACAGCAAAGGAAGAGTACAAACCGGAGTTTTTGCATTCATTTAATTCTAAAGCTGCGGCAAAGGTAGAAGTGTTTCTAAACTGGACTGCCTGGCAAGGAGTGTCTTTCAGATTGAAGTTTGTCCACATTTAAAAGACATTGTGCATGTAATTAGAGAAAAATCCACCCATATTTAAGTTACGGCTATTGCAAAACAAACGTTCTCTCATTTCACACCCATATGAACCTGAGTGATTTTCTATACTTAATCCATTGGGCTTGTTATGGTGTTAACACACCCTTTTCTATGCTACAGCAGCGTCAACTCTTCCAGGAAGGCTTTCCACATGATATAGGTTTCTGTGTTTATGTGAATTTCTCACCATTCTGCCAGGAGTTCATTTGTGAGGTGAGATGCTGGTGTTGGAGGAAGAGGGTTAAAATAAAAAAAAAATGTCACTGTTTGCGACAAGCGTGGGAGATACTAGTGTGTCACGTTTGTCGTTGCATTAATGTGGTGCAATAAGAGTCCAACTGGTGAAAACCAGACCACAGAATAATGTACCGACCCGTGCTTCAGTGGAAATGAGGTAAATATGTCTCGGTGTGGTGACACATCAAAAGTCCCTTTTAAGACTGGAAACAAATGGCAAAGTGCAATTACTGAAAAAAAAAACAACCCTTAAACATAATATCATCACTAGGGCCTAAAATCCTTTTATTGACATTTCTGGTTGTGTTGAGCAAAACCTTATGCAGCTGGCTAGGGGGCGACCATAAGTTTCCCTTATTAACAGGAACAATAGTTTCAAAAGTTTAGAAATATTTGCAGTTAGGAATAACAGCTGGCTGTCTCAGCATGTGGAACCACATGGTGCCCAGAAAATCAAAATATATTTGTTTGCTTTTTTTTTTTTTTTAATTCAGAACAAAAACCTCATGATTGTATGACATTCCACTTTGAAAGTGCTCTGCATGCAGTTGTTAAGAAACAAAACTCAAAGTCCCATCAGTGTGTTGAGTTTCCGATTCATTCTCCAGAAGGAAGGTCAGACAGCTGAGAGGTTCTTTTTCAATCCATTAAGTGAATATAACAGGACTTAATTATGCTCAACAAAGCAGAATGATTCTTATTTATACTGACATTATGTCAGAAAAAAAAATAGAGCAGTCATTTTTACTAGATTAAATGAAAAAAGTAACATTTCCCACTTCAGAAAAATGAATCCCTCCATGCTCTTTTACAATCTGCAGAGGTGAATCACATAAGAAATGCTACTCCTTTATAAAACTGAGATGTTCTTTCAGTTTTAAAGGACTCTTTCAAGCTGAATCCTGCTGTGAGGTGCAGTTCTTAAGAACCCCTCACATTTCACCTTCAAAATCAATCTAGATACTCTGGTTTTGAACAGAGCTAACCATGCCTTTAGATTGAGCTGAAATATTTTTTTTTACTCCTGCAGATGATGTATCCAAGACAGTCAGAACATGGATTCTTATGACTCTGAAGTGTGGTGATAAAAAAAAATAAAAAAAATATTTCAGATACTTGTGAATACATGCCAAAATGCTCCTTAGATTAAATAATTTTTACTTTTTGTTTACCGTTGAATGCATGCCTGTATTTTTCTTTAGAAGGTTACATGTGTGACCCCTTGGAAGAAAAAGTGACAACTTCTTACTGGATATATATTTTAATTCCATTCTAATCCAGGGTAAAACATTCTTGGAAAATAGCGATTCTGAGTTTTTGCAAAATGCAACATTCCACACATCTGCTAACCTTTAACCTGAGTGGAAGGATTATGATGTGACCAAATCAGAGAAGAGAGAATCCCAATCCGGTTTCAGGAAAGGGACTGATGGCCCGTCTGAGACGACTGTGACAACCGCATAAGACGAGATCAGAATGAGTTTCCATCATTCGATACTCTCCAAGCTGTTGGACCGGAGACAGCTTACCTTGAGTTAATTCCTTCTTTTTCTCTCTGATTTAACACTGATAAAGTAACTTCAAATAATGCATAAACCCTTTTTTAAATTTTATTTTAGAGCTTGAACAGACAGGAAGGTATGGAGGAGGAAGGGAAGACAGGAGAGAAAACACCCTTTCTTTAAATTTCACACTGACAGGCTGGCTAACATTTTGAGCTTTGTGTTCACTTAGACTTTTCTCTGCACAGTTGTTTTTCTTTTCATGGTTTTTGCTATTTATTTGATTGTTTCTACAATTTGATTTTGTGGTAAGTCAGTAGGAGCATATTAGTGTAATTTCTTGATTCTGTTTGTGAGTAGCTCTAATAACCAATCAGTTTTACATGAAATATGATTCTTATAATTTCCATAAAAATCTACGTCTGTAAAACAAACAAGGGGAAGCTACCTTATTGTTTAATAATAAGGTACAAAATTGATAAAGTATTCACCGAGACTGATGAGACAAGGGATAATTTAGTATTTTAGCTTACCACTGGAGGAAATATTTGCCTCCAGTCTCTTTGATGCCTTTTGCAGCTGTAGTGTGAGCGTGGCTGAAGACAAGACTTGTATCAGAACTGTAACTTGATGTAAAAATGAGTTCAAATGGCTCTCAGCTGCTGGACTTGACAGACGTTTGAGTCAGCGTAGCAGATTAGTGTGCAAAGGATGGGCAAAAATGGAGCAAGCAGGTGCTCTCCTCCTTTATTTGTTCTTTCTGAGTGTCTGGATCCAGCTGTTCTTTCTTTTACTGTCTGTCACTTAAATCGCAGTTGCCTTGTATTGTTTCTGCAGCAGGCGGCCACTGACAGTCGCTATAGGCAGGAGTCTGGCAACAAAGACATCAAGTGTTGCTTTCCACTGCCTGTCTGCGGACGCTTCCCTTAACCTCCAACTTTCACCCTGCGTGCGTGCGTGCGTGTGTGTGTGTGTGTGTGTGTGTGTGTGTGCACAGTGTATGGATGGGTGAACTTCTGCTCCAGAGAGGAGCAGAGGCTCTGCGGTTGCTACCCACGAGCATTTGCATCAGTGTTAACGAAAACACATTGGACAGTCCATTAGCAACATAATTCAATGTCTGACAAAACTTAATTTCGTCAGACAAGTTGATCCTTGTACTTCTCCTGACCTTGCATACATGTGCCATAAATGTATTAAAAATCATAGGGCTGTATAGGGTGTAACAAGTTTGCTGCGTTTTAGAAAAACAACCTGTGGGGAGTTTTATCAGACAGGCTGTGTGACGATGTTGTGACTGAAGTCTGCAGTAGTTGTGTCGGTCTTGGAGCAGACTTTAGGTGAAAGATGGGAGCTGAGTTATTCAGGATTTAAATCTGTTTCCAAGGTACAGCTTTCCTCTACAGGCCTCTGTGTTTCTACTGGCTGTGTGACTTCACATCAACGGCACACTTGTGACCACGGCTGAGCAGATTGTGGTGAAGAGGTGGAAACGAAGACACTTGAGTTTTTATTTAGTGCATCATGTTCAAATTATTTTAAGTATTCATTTTTGAATATTAGTGTTTATTCTAAGGCTGCTGGGCAGGATTGTATCTATCTTAAAGAGGGTTAAATGGGGCCTAAAAACAATCTTGAGGTATCGCGCAGAAATAAAAATCTAGGCGAGAAGCAGGGCTGGAATAAAATTTCTAAAAGTGAGCGACTCACAGCATGAAGGTCATTAAACAGATCATTATACCAATACTTGCACTAAAGTTGACCTCGAAGCATGTTTGTAAGGAATGAATGCCTATATCCGATTACAGTCCAAACTGGATGAGATTATTGTGGAGCTTTAGTCAAAAGAAACACTTAAATCAGAAGTACAGTAGTTATTTTAATTTCCTACAGTTGGTCTCAGTCATGTTGATCAAAGCTTTATTGAATGTATACAATTTTATGGTGCAACGTTCAAAGTACAGCATTTCTGGCTATGATGTTCGCATACAGCAGAGTGGTTGTATTTGTGTGTGTTGATTGCTTCTTGAGTGGTCGTTCACCAAGTGCAGCTCGCAGCAGAAGCTTTTCTTACGAGAGCTTATCAGCCACAGAGACACAGGCCTCTGGGTGGCTGCCCTGGTTTGGTTAAGAACTGTTGCTGCAAAAACGCACACGGCTACACGTCAACATTCTTAAACTACGGCATTTACTGTAGATGAAGTTTGTGAGACACATGAAAGGGTCTGCTGCTTTCTGATAACTTCCCCCCCCCCCCAAAGAAGTTTTCTCCTCTGCCTCACCTTCGCGCCCACCCCTTCTTTCCCCTCTGCAGAGATGTGTTTGTTGACATTGGCAGGTGGTATGCTGCTCCTGGCAGCAGCAAAGTGAGAACAGCACACTGCAGCACACTTTTCAGCCAGGGCCACTGCAAGGGCACCCATGCTGCAGAGCAACAAACACGTCATGCATCCTCAACTTAAAGCGAGCCGTTTTAAGACCGGCGAATGGTACGTGTTAAAGTGTCCGGTTCACATCGCTGCCGCAGAAACAGAGCTGTGCACGTGTTGCAACAGAAGAGCATTCAGCCGCGCAATTAGCGACAGAATACGTGTTCGTATTTGAGATCAACTACCTGGATTCTGTAGCTGATTTCTGATCTCTGTTTACTAAAAGTTTTGAATTGCCAATAATGGGTTTAACAGAAGAGCATAGTTCTTTGAGAACTGAAATATAAGCAGATAAGAAAGGAGAGTTCAAATTATTTCTGTAGTTTCCAGCTGAGAGCAATAATTAAACATTTTTCATTTGGAGCAGAGATAATGTCCCAGTGTTTTGCTAACTCAAAAGAGAGATAAAATGACAGACATAGCACAGCTAAAATTATTAACTGAATGCATGTGCGTGTGTGTGTGTGTGTGTGTGTGTTCCTTAGAGAATTTAAAGCCTCGACATTTCCAAATCCATATGCTCTTGGTAGCAAATTCAAAAGGATAAAACGAAGCAACATTAACTTATTTGAACCTTCCCCTGAAGTCTTTCTCTTTCTCATCGTCTCACAGCCCAGCTGAACCACAGACATGTAGAAACTGCTGTTCCCTTTCACACGTTTTGCAGTTCCTCCATCTTAATATTTGAACACTTTGCTCATACTTAAATTGGCCAACTTTGAGCCAGTAACAACATCCACTCAGGGCCGTTGTTCCTACTGATCACCATTTGTTTCTGCTTCACCATCAAGAGCAGCATTCGTCACGGCTTTAGAGATTTTTGATCAAATCTTTGCTCAAACATCAATGTCAATGAAACCGCATTGGAGGAATGGGGCTAGGAGGTGATAAAACTAATCGGTTTGGACTCGTTTTGCCAGGTTTTACAGAACCAGATTTTGAAAATTGTCAGCAAAATTCTGATCAGAGCATTTCTAGCTTAAAGATTTGATTCGGTGAAGAAAAAAAAACAAAAACAAAACAGATCTAACCATATAGATCCACATGGTTAGATTCAAAACAACTTAATGAATTTGAGAATTTAAACTCACCAAGATGGTAACACGCTTTGTAGATTCTGAAACATAAATCTTAAAATTATAATCATTTTGCACGTCTTTTAGAGTAACTTTTTGATTCATCTTTTACTCATTACTAATAATAGCAGTGAGTCACACTAACTGGTAAACTGGTTAGTTTGCTGACTCAATGGGTCATTGACCAGAAAGCCCACCAAGGCAGTTCATACAGGAAGTGAACAGGTCCTGACATCATTTCCTTTATTACTGCCTGTCCAGGAAGCAGGAACAAAGTATTTAGCTTCTGTTAAAATCCCTTTTTACTCTTTCTCAAACACCCAAATCTCCCTGTAAGGACTGCGTGTGCATCCACTAATTCACAGAGAGGCAGTAGTCATCTTTAATATGTCCAGCTTTGTTCCATTAATTGTCAAACTTTAAAGTGCCAGCCCATATCTTTATAAGAGTTTCTTTTTTTAGTGAAGCAAAAAAGAAAAAAGAAAAAAAATCTCCTCTGAAACACTACTGAGGAGCCAATCTATGCCAAACATAACTGAAATGTCCGAGTTCAAACATAGTTGAAATAAAATCAGTTATTTTTTTGTTAGTAAAATAAACTGCAGCGCAGTAGCTGCTGGTGAGATGGAAAGGTCAAGAGAGCAAGCTAAAACCATTTCATAGCCCACAGTTATTGATTTCTCCCACAGCAAAGCACACTGTAGTGTAAAACATCTGGGAACGCGTCTGTGTGTTCAACTGCATTTGTTTTGCACACTATCTGGCCTCTGTGCCCCTCGCACGACACAGAATGCATTTTAAAGGGCTCTTCTTTTAGTTTGCTGGTGTGCTGATCAAGACGGAGGAAAAACTCACGTACCGTGCTGAAACACCCTCCAAAAACGCATTTAAAAAAAGAATCAACATGTTAGAAACAGCCGATGAGTGTGAGGACGAAGGAGTGTGTCTCAATCCCTAATACCGACGGTATCGTTCTCCCTCCTCATATATAGTTCATCAAGGTCTGTGGACTTTTCATGTGTGTTTGAACGGTAGGCTAACATCAGCGTGGGCCCAGCTACGTGCCAACAATGTTGGCAAAGGCAGCCACGCTCCCTTCCCCTACGTGGTGTTGCTCACGGCTAATCAGCTGTGCATCAGAGACAAAGGAAGCAAATTGTTCAAGCCATTTCCCCTCCTTTAGAAGGTGAAGTAGCCATAGAGGAAAAGCTGTTATTTATTCTCTTTTTACACCACGTTCAATAAAGTCAAACCAACCAACCAACATTGACTTTAGCATCTAAAGCAGTCCACACCAAACTAATGCAAAAAAAGACCAACATGGATTTTTTTTTTTCACTTGGCCATAAGTGACATGACCAGAGTGCTTTGGGAGTAGCAAAGCAATGTTTCCATGGCGATGTGTGAAATTGTGCTTGTGAGAATGTGGCTTGGCTAAACTAAACCCCTTGCAATTCATGAGAATTTGAACGCTGCTATAATGCCAGCAAGCACCGCCATCTTTTCAGGCGGTTTACCATTTCCAAACTCAGAAGTTATCTAGTTCAGCTCTACCTCTCCTCTTTCATGAATTTAAGGCTAAGCTAATTACGCTAATAATGGATACTGATTTTTATCTTGAAGAAAATGTACTTGTCACTAGAGCCACCAGTAAGGATGGTTAGTTTTTCTGTCATTACTAAAAATAAAAATAAAAAGGCATGTGTGTGTGTTTTTTTCTTTTTTTTTTTTTTGTCATTTATTCTTACTCTGTGATACAAACACCAAAATTTTAACCAAACTTTGATTCAGGTGACATTATTTTAAGTTCCTAGCAATTTTTGTTGCACGTTAAGCCTCAATAATAAATACGTGCGATAACATTTTAGCACCTTTTTACTTCCTTTGCGTTGATTATCGACTGCTTTTCATCCCAAAACAGGAATCATGATATAGCATAGTGTAAAATCTAGCACACAGTCTGGCTTTTGAAAGTCATAGTTAGATAAGAATGTATGATCATTTTCATAAAGGTGACTTTAATTAGACCTATAATTTTCACCATGTCTTACTGACTTTCTTTTGAGCCTGATTTGAACCATATGACCTCATGTCTCTTGCTCTCCACTTTACAACTAAGTCGTTTATTCTGCTTGGAGACAACTGGCTGCTTCGCTGTAACGTGATCCTTAGGAGCCTAAACAGTATAGACTCCAACAGCATGGTGGCCATCATGATCCCTTGAGGCTGACGTGTCCATCTGACTGTGTTCTCACAGAGTCGAGCTAAATTAACTGTGATGCTAATTATGAGACAGGCCTGGCTCTGTCTTTCTTTCGGTTCTGGTAATGATTTTCTCAGTGGGCAAACACTAACAGGAATATATAGGAATAAACAGTCGTGGAAAAATTAGGACACCTCATTAGATACTCTAATCTTTTTATCTTTGATAAAGAAAGTGATTCCATTGCAAGTAAACATCAAAAATGAATTATTTACTCGTTAAACAAATGTTACGAAACATAATAGGTATTCTAAATGAGGCAAAAAGTTAGGATGCCCTAACCCCTAATGGCTAGTCTCACTCGTTTGACTATTCGCTGACTTTAGTGACCCACTTTTCATAGCCATTTGTCCGTTTCTGGATGATTGATTCTGGGTTTTAGCACAGGACTTTCCATTTGTTTACTTCCAGCCATTTCTTGGTTGATTTACTAAGTTTTGGGTAAAAGCGTCACCGTACCTTGATGCTTCCATCTCTATGCTTCACAGTTGCATCAGCGTTCTTTTTCTGGAATGCAGTACATCGGTGTTCGCTGATTTTTTTTGTGGAACATAATTCCAAGTTATATGCAGAAAATTTGCCAGTTCATGAACTTTTTTTCATAGTGCATGTCTAAACTATTAAAAACTGTTTCTTGGGAAGGCGAGTTATTTGGGCACACTATTTGACATGCTATAGGATGCTATTAAAATGGGTATTTACAAGTATTTTAAGAGGGAAAGTCAAGTATTTGTGGATTTTAGCGTTTCGCTGGACAACTGTGGCTCCTAACCTCTGCAAATACTGGGTATCCACTGTATTTATGTTAAGTGTGTCCTCTGTTCTGGTGTCAAAATGTTACAAGTTTGGACTGATTATGTTCTTTGGAGAGAAATCTTTGCTTCCCGTTTTTCTTGAGCGTTGGTTTTAACTAACCAACCTCCTGGAGTCCATTTCTACATGCAGTTTCACATCATTAGTAAAACCCTGCTGTAGATCCTGTGACATTTTAGCTGATTCGGAGACTTCGTTTAGCATCCAGCAGTCTGCTTTTAGGGCGAACTCGCTAAGACAGCCAGTCTGGGTACGTTTGGCATGAATGTCCTCCAGTTGTAGACTATTTCCCAGACAGTGGAATTTCAGCTTCTTTTGAGATGTCTTTAAATCTCTTTTAAAAAGATATCTAAAAAACCCTCAGAAAGACCGATATAATGGTCTTTCTGAGGACCTCTGACAGCTCTTTAGATCTCATCATGGTGTCGACTCTCAATTCAATAAAGTGAAGCAAGCCTAACTACATTTTTTACAAAACCGTATGCAGTGACTTGCTAAAAGTATTAATGCCCTTTTATAATATATCTCCTTATGTTAAAACGACAATTTTATTAGGATTCCATGCAACATGAATGAAAAAGTTTATAATTCAGTGGAAGGATAATGACACTAAAAAAATCTGAAGTGTCGCTTGATTTGTATTTATCCATCTATCAGGGGTAATTAAAAGCATGCATCTTTTCTTCTACTTCACAAAACTTTGTGCTAGTTAAAACAAAACAAAAAAGTATTATTGTAGCATAAGAAAACATGAAAACGAATATTTTGTGCAATCTTCATGAGTCACTTTCTACAGTCACGCCCTCGTCTTGAAACTGAACCGTCTCTGGTACTTTATTCATGGCGTCAGCTCACAGAGCGAGTAATCTGGACCGACAAAACCGTTGCCGTGTCTACAACTCCGATTTATGGCAGCAAAAGACAAATTAAAGCCTCTTATGAAAACAGCTCGAGGTGTTTTAATTTGAATATCCTGGCATATAGGATGATGTTGATTGGTACGAACGAGTACAGAACAACACCCCGAAGGTTTGAGGGTTAGGGGGCCTCGGTGGGAAGACAGTCTGATATTAAGGGCTCCCATTGGGAGGTCCACAGTCAGAGAGCCTCAGGCAAGTGTTGAGACTTATCATTGGCCAAGGACGCTGCATACATCAGCATCCACAGCGTTATTATTCAGAAGTGTGGCCCGCTTAATGTGTGACCATGTAAAAAAAAAAGGTAGGCATGTAAATGAGATGTTTTAGTCTGCGAGTTTGAATCACCGGCCTGCTGACCAACTGCGGGGCCTCGATTAGTTATGGGGGTCTCTCTGGTAACGGCAGCTGCCACCATGTGCCCACTATTGTGCTTCTTTTGTGATGTGTAAACCCGTGTGACACCGTTGATGACTTTTTGTAACCACGCCAACCGTGCAGGAGGCAAAGAAAGAAAACACAACACAGCCTTTTCTCCATCACGTCTTTGCAGCCCTCAACACTTGGTTTATTTTTCAGTTGCTGAGAAAAGAAAAAAAAAAACAAGACTCACAGAGAACCTCACTCGCAGCTAACCGAAAGCTTGTCTGCACTCCAGCCGCTGCCTTTCGCTCCTTCGCTATTCATGTGAATATGCAAATGACGGTGCATCTCATTCAGTTGTCAGCTGAGTCATGTGACCCAAACAGCGGGGTCTTAGGGCACGCAGGCGTGGGGAGGCTCCAGTGGTGCAAAGGAGGGGGCGGGGGCGGAGGGGTGATCTCCACCTGCACCAGTCTGCTGCGAGACGGAGCCGCTCTTTGCATAATGGACGCTGATTGATGGGATTTTCTTCTTTTCACAAAGAAAAACACAGTAATACCACACACTTACACACCTGCCAAGGGGCGAGATATCACCGTTTAATGTCTTTAAAACCCATCGTCATTCATATATAAATGGCGCGATTAAATTTAAATAGAGTAACAAACAAAACAAAACAAAAAAATCTATTTAACAAATCCTCTCTCTGAAGCCAACATATACTGTTGGAACCAAATATTTACATACAATGTATAAACACTACATCCTGTTTTATTTTCCTTAGGGTCATCTTAATCATTTCTATTGGCTAAACCTCAGAGTAATATGCCTTTTTTAGCCAATGTATGCATTTGGTTTCAACTGTATAAACACGATTTAGACGCTCCTTTAAAATCACACACCTCATCTTTCTAATCATCCGGGGTATGCTTCTACCACACAGGATCTCAATTCTTGATGCAAGACAAAATAATAATAATAATAATAATGAAGAAAAAAAACAAAACAAAACACAACTGCCCACAGATTTAGTGGGAAATTTTAATCTACTGTTGCCATCAGAAATATTCAACCCCTTTAGAGTTTTTCAGGATGCATCACAGAGCCAGATTCTGCATGTAGTAAATGCCACAAAGTCAACACAAAAAATGCAAAATTTAGCATTTGTGTGCAGCATATTTAGTTGGCATAACTATGTCACAATAATACGGTTTAAACCGTCTGACGGAGTTGCCATAATTAACTCTTTGGGATTTCTATCACGGTTCTTCATTTGCTTCAGCTGTGATGCGTCCATCTGGGTATTCAAGGTGACTTTGCACGCACGAGAAAGGCAAAGGAGCTTACGTAAAAGCTGAGCGAAAGCGTATTTCATCCCGTCTAAAGGGCCTTGGATAGAAGGTTTAAAAAAAAAAAAGTGAAAAACTTGATGAGACACAATTGGGAGCAAACAACTTTCTGGCTGTGAAAGCGAGCCCAAGATTTTATCAAGGGTCCTTGGCAACTTGGTTAGAACAACTGGTACAAACCCTGTGTGACTGTAAGATGAAGAGTTTCAGTGGCAATTAAAGGATGTGCACTGAAAAAAAAAAAACAAAAAAAAAACTTCAAGGCCAGAATCCGAGACATACTCAACGCTCGACCACACGGATGATCAAATACGAGTAGAACAGGTCAGGAGGAGTCTGGACATGACTACTGGTAGACTGTTCTTTGGTCTGATTATTCCAGCGGTATTGTCATCGGCCTTCATGCAAATCATCACTATGGCATTAGGTGTTGAAAGGGGGGGGTTGTATATTTCTGACTTCAACTGAATGCACGTGTATATGTGCATATATGGAAAGGACAACTCCCAAGCAGAGTTAGTGAAGAGGGAAACACTTTGCCATCTTTTTCAGTGTAACAGCTCCACTGCGTTATTTCTCCTCTGTTTCATTATAGTTAAATACCTAACGTCCTGTATGCAGATTATACATAAAGCCCGTTTCAACATGATACATGTTTGGCTTGATACATCAATCTTAGACTACAAACATTAGCTTGGAACAAAGGTCACAAACGACAAAGTCATTCAAACAATAATATCTTCTCTTATCATCGTGGTGATTTTTAAATACACAGGTTAATAGTTATTTGAAAAACCTAAGCAAGATCCAACGCAGTTCATATGAAACACTGGCAAAATGTCCATTGGAAAGAATGGCTGGAGCCATGCTTTTGTCGTTTTCCTCACATTTTTTTTTCCTTCTGCAAAGAAATGCTTTAGATCAAGTCCAACTAGTCAGCATGCGGTGTGCCACAATCCCAGCAAACGAGAGAGATCCTAATTAAGAAAGGCCACTAGGCAATTAGAACCTAAACTCCCTCACTCTGCTCAACCCACCTCTTTTACGACCAATGTTTAATATTAATCCACAAGAACTGCTTCAAATTGAACCTTTTTTCTCCTTACGCTTCTTTAAAAATTTAAAGCAAATCGCAATTGAAACAGTGCAAAACAAATCAAAGCTGTGCAATAAAGCCTACTGCTATAAGATCCCATACGCACATCTTAGCATAAAAACCAGACATCAGTGATAAAAACAATACATGATTAAAAATGTATAACAAAAAAATCAATGATGTGGTAAATAAAGCATGGACACGAACTGCGTAACAGAGCAGAGACATTCCCCTGCAAGATGGAAAAAAACAAACAAAGGAATTATCAGACGGCATCGTCTGCTTTAATTTTCTGACTTGCCCCCCCTCCTGCACCGCCCCCTACCACTGCAGAGTCTCCGCTGCCTTAATGGTGGAGCGGGGAGTCGGGGTGCCAGTGGGGTGTGTTCGGAGTGCGTCGCCTTGCGGGGGCTTGAGCAGCCATCTGCCACCCTACTTCAGCCAGCCTAAGCATTATTCCCAGCCCAGCCCAGCAGGCCTGCTGTCTCCCCCCTACCCCTCCAAAAGGGGGCTCCTGCTGTGGGGAGATGTAGCGGAGGGGTGGGGAGCTCCCCCGCGAGACCCTTTGACCCGGTCCCCCGCCCCGGCGGGGCAGACGGCCCAGACAGACAGCACCGTGTCTGCTCCCTGCCGCCTTCCCCGTCTCTCTTTTATCAGCCACTGAGACCCCAGGGGCCGATGGAGAGGCAGAGGGGATGGAGGAGAAAGAGGCTTGGCGAAGGAACACAATGAAGAGACTGACACAGACCACCCTGACCTCCCACCGCAACCCCCACCCCACCCCGATGCATTCATCTTTGGGTACAGATCTCTCCATTCCCCACAGACAGACTGCTGCCCTCTCCTCCCCCCTTCTCCTTTTAATCTCTGCACCACTCAAAGCCCAGTGAGCTCCCCAACTCCGTGTGGCCAAGCATGCCCCTACTGGCCACACGACACATAGTCTGGATGTTAGGTAGCTTTCTCGTGGTTCGTCTTTCTCCACCTGTGTCATCGAATGTCAAGATCAGCAGCAGCAAACAGCAGTTAATCGTCCAGGCGGGGAGTGAAACACACAGTAATATTTTAATTAGACTTTGGGCGTCAGCGCGGCTCGTGTCCTCCAACCGGGAAGAAGCTGCCGCTAGGCTGTCGTGGTGAGCTTCTGGATGGTGCGATTGTAGTACTGGGTGGTGATAGCTTCCAGGGGGCTCCAGCGATGCGCGTGCAGCTCGATGACCTCCATGAGCAGGGAGCGGGTCAGCTGCGACTCGGTCGGACACAGCATCTTGTCCCTGACGGCTGCTAGGAGCTCCGTCATCATCTCGGGGAGCTGCTCCTCCAGCAGACGCCCGGTACTCTGCAGCTAGAAGACAGACAGAGGAGGACGGGTTAAAGTCAAGACAAGGCAAAAAAAAAAAAAAGAAGATATGGGTCCCCTTATTGAGAGCAAGACAGTGTCTGGCACCTTGTTACTGTGAGCACACAGAGCCAAGAGATTCACACAGCCTGCAGCTATGGAGCTGTTTCTCAGCATCTGGGAGCTGTTGGTAATTCCCAGCTCACCTGCCTTCGCTCTTTCTGCCCTCACACCCCAAGGCTGTTCCTCAACTATTGAAGGATTAATTCAGGAACTTTCAGCTTGAAGGGTTTCAAATCAATGAACTGATTGTGGTTCTGAGGGTGATGGCGACTCCTGCTCCTTATTAAGTTGAGATGTTCATTCATTCTACATTTATTTATGTGAAAACTAAAAAGAAATTATTCATGAATGTAAACATGATCAAAATCATATGAATAAAAAATAGAATTTTACTGAGTGCAAAGTCAGACACAGAAGTGTTTCATTTTGAGGCAAACATTTTTCTCCCCTGAAATTACAAATTGAACTTAAACTGTTTTTTCATAAGAGAATAACAGATTGGATTAAAAAAACAAAAAACAAACAAACAAAAAAAAAACAGCTGAATGTTGGATGGTAGAAAAAGTATTCACACCTCTTGAGCCTTCTCAGGCTTTGTATTGTTAAAATAAACTTCAGTGTAGTTACATGGGATCTGGTGTAACAGACTAGCACAAAGAAAGTCATGCAATGAGACAAAATTATCCAAATGATTTCAAATAAAATTCTAAAACGTCTTTTGGCCTTCTAGCTTTGGTTAACAAGTATTTTAAGGTGAATCTCAGACGTCGTCAATTGTCTACAAACTAAAGTTTCGGCCCATGCCTTTTTTCAAAATAGCTTGAGCTCCATCAGAGTGGAGTGTGACTGTGAATTTGTTTTTTTTACTCATCCCCTCCCCCCCAAATGAAATCACCAACTAGGACATTGGCCCAGTCCTAAGTCAGGACATTGACTGGACAACTTGGTTGATTTTTTTTGTGCTACATTCTGATGAATTAAGCAGTCTTCCATATAAAAATATCACCTTTGTAATGTGACAAAATTGTCAAATTCATGGGGTGTGAATACATGACAATTTCACTGATAATATTAAAATACAAACAGCTTAATGGTTAAAAATGTTCTTATTTTAATTACTTGGAAAATACACTGCTTTATCTAAACACGTACAAGCTCAGAAATAAGTCAGGTCCTGGTTTTTATAAAAAAAAAAAAAAGTTTTTCTGTCGTGTGTTATGTACATTTTTATTGAGACCAACTGTGAGGACATTCCTCAGATTGTTTTTTGTAAATGTGAGCATGCTTGTGTGTGGTCCATACCTCCAAGGAGCAACAAAGGACGGCATCTTCTTTAACATCTGTTGACTCAAGCAGCTACGAAAAAAACAACACAAAAACACACATGAGGACTATACTTAGAAGAGCAAAGGTCTACGCAGTAAAATATAGTGATATGAAGCTGAACGCCACAAAATGACACTTGGTCTAAAGCAGAATGTTAAAATTGACCTCAGATAAAAATACTAGACGTTCAAGTGTCTGTAAACATCATTCATCTGACAGAAGAGAAGGAACACCTAATGCCACTTGTGAGCATTTTGTGCCACCACAGACCCTCGAGTCAGACAAAACGGCAAACATCATTCAGAAAAGGCTTAAATTATCAAAGCTCTACATATGCATACACAAATGAACAGACAGTCTGTAAACACGTCGTGCAGCCAAAGACAAACAGGCGGCTCGTACACACACTAGTAGTTGTGTACAAACTAAGGGAGCGCACCCATTTACCCATATTAAGGTGACGCTGCTTACAGCTATAAACGGTGCGTCTGTTATACAGCTAACTGCATGCTGGCTCCCGGAGGCGGAAGGAAGCATATCAAGCTAATCTCAACTTGTTATGATTGTGTTATTCTACAAAGAGCTGGAAGCCAACAAAAGAGCTAACATTCTGCATATGAACCAGGGTTACTTTAAAACTACTTCTCAATTTAGTGGCTGTTTATTATATTTTTGTCTGAGTCCATGTCTCAGAAAAACTATAAATAATGACATTATTATAGCAGTAGAAATGATTGCTTCTTTTCTGATTTAAGTAAAAGCAATTGGCTCGTGTTACACAATTCAACCCCAAATTATTGGTAGCTCTGGCAGGTTTAGGTTTAAAGTCATCTTTTAATTTTACCAACGTGTTTGCACTGTCTAAAAGTAAAAAATAAAAAAAGGGTTGTGACTTAAATATTGACAGAGAATGTGTGAAGGTAGTTAAAGATTAGGGTGATGGAAAGGAGACCTGACAACCTCAAAAACTTAGAAATGTAAATCAAGAAAATATGAGGCAACATACAAACATCTGCTCAGCCATTACAAGAACATATCTTTAGACTGTAGTTATTTAACAACTTAGTTTTGCTCCAAAGTATCAAAAAGCTAAAAACACCTACCACCTAAACGCCGTAAAACAACTCGACTCAAAGATCTGGGTTAGTTCAGCCGACAGGAGTTAAAAGTCAAAAAAAAGGACTCGACAGTATTTTTCTCAGATAATAGTCGGAATATCTGGGGTGTAACCATATTCACTGCACATTCTTTTTTTTTTTTTAAGTGATGCCACATAAAAACTGTGACATAAAGGTCAGAACCATCATAAGTCTGAAAGAAAACTCTGCTCCTAACTGATGTGTTGATCTTCATTTAGTCAAAGCCGGGCTCTTATTTCCACTCTGCAACTTTCCTGGTATTTCACCTATCATTCAGGCCCAGCAGTGGAACAGACGTCAGCTCCTCAGTATGCTAAGACAGGCGTGGTGACAGAGTGGCTGTTTGAAGTGGGAGCTCCAGTCCTGGCGTTTCCACAGTAGGAAAAGTATGTGACAAGCTGGAGGAGCTCGTAATGAGTTCTCGGGGGAGAAGAGGTTGAAGTTTTTTTTTTTGTTTTTTTTTTCCCAATACTGTTAAAATGATCTAATCTATAGTCATTCGTCCTCAGCTCTCCCAGCTCTGCTCTGCTCACACGAGCTTTTTACTTTCTGTCGTAACACATAATATGCGTCGATGGCCACACAAGAACTTCGTCTTCAGCAGAAAGACCATCTGTTTCTTTTCAGTCAGTAAAGAAGCTGGTGAGCGCAAACTTAGAGAACCACTAGCAACTTTTGATCCTCTGATAACACCGATTTAAAATACATACAACCAGAAATATATTCTTAATGTAAGAACATCTGCCTTCATACTGCAGAGAAGAAAAAAAAAATTGCTTTTCTCTTGACAGAGTAACTTGAAATTCAACTAAAACCATCTTTCCAGTTGTTGCATAGCAACTGCAAGTCTCTTTTCAGGATTAGCGCCACTTGTAGTTACATTTAATTTCATTACTGTATTACTGTTGAGTTAATACTGTCTCACTACCTGCTAAACAAATAAGCCTACATATAAAACAGAGTCTGTAATGATTTGTCTGTGTGGGCATTTGTAGATTTTTTTTTTTTTTTTAAAGCTCCCAGGGCAACAGAAAAAGCAAGCTGGTGCTTCATGCAGTGAAGCAAATGCAAACCCAAATCCTGCAATGTGATTTAGCAGGGGGGGAAAAAATAAATAAAACAAGCTGGCTGCCAGGACTGTCCAACCGTCCAGGACTTTCAGACACGGCAGACCTTATGTTATATTGTAGCTCCTCAGACTGATGTTTTATTTTAGACAAGTCTGCAGAAGCAGTAGCAGAAGCAGTAAACAGGCAGATGGTTTCAAGTAAGCTTTAATATTTAAAACTAAATTTAAATTCTTCTACTATGAAGAATTTTAAACTTGCAAAAACTCGCAGCGAATATAAACTAAATTAAATACAACTGGACTTGCTAAGAAACCTGTTGAACTACTCCAATGTAATCAGTGATGTGCAGATCGTAAGAATCGATCATTTATGAAACCTTTTGTGAGACAAACGTCCGTGCAGCTTTTTATTTATTTTTTTTTATGTCAGTTATTCAATTTGATCTTGCTCTGGTAGGAAAGCAGTGGCTGGGTGCTGGAAAGCTCTTATTCCTAGATTTAAAAAAAAAAAGCACTCCCACTCACATGAGTGGTGACTTCAAAGCTTGCAACTCTGCAGCTCACATGGTGATAAAAAAAACAACTTTAATAGCCATGTTCTGGTAGATCTGCTTGTAAAAACTGGCCTTTTTTCACTTTGTTTTGATCATTTCTGCGTAATTTGTTAAGTGCAAACAGACATGGGTGAACAGTGTCTCCGTTTATTTAATGGGAAGATTTCACTGTTTATGCCATTAGGGCAGGCTGACTAAAAAGGAGTGACAGTGACTAAGCGGAAAGGTGTTTAATTTGAAGTTTTAACGGCAGCCGCAGACAACGGTTCTTCACTTTATTTAGTTAGGAAAGGGTATGTGGAACCTCAATCCAGAACTCCCCAACTCTTACCTAATAATATTTTCCAGGTATAAACACAAGAAGTGTGTGTGTGTGTGCGTGTGCGTACACGCACACGCACGCACACACACACACACACACACACAAACACACACACAAACACACACACACACACACACAATTTGCAAAGTATTCATAACTTTGCAAAATTTGCGTTAAAAAGGAAGTTTGTGTTCAATATTCAAAAGTATCCATATTTTATTTTCAGGATGTGATGCAACAACAAAAAAATTTAAGGTATTTTTTGCAATTATGAAAACCCAGAGTAGTGAAAATTTGTGGTGTGAAAGACAATGCACGATTTTAATGTTTGACAAGAAAAAACAAAGGATGACTCAAATTTTTGCCCATTCTTTTTTCACATAAAAGTTAAAGATGATTCAAATTTGATGGTAAAGCATCCGATCAGAACGTTTAGTTCTGGACTTTGTGCATCTCTAACATTGTGTTCAGAGTGATGTACGGTGTTACATATCGTGTGTTGCGCTTAGGCCAAAAAGTTTGCTTTTTTTTTTGTCTCATCTGACCAACGCAGGTTCGTCCATATCTGCCATCTCCAAATGCAGAAAAGACTTTTTAAACTTTCCTATAACTTTATTCTTCTTAACATATGAGGCATCACTTCTCTGGTACTTCCTGTAGTTAGTTGTATGACATAAAAATCACAATATAGAGCAGATTGAAGTTTGTGGTTGCAGCATGATGAAATGTTTGGGCGGTGCTTTTGCAAGGCTCTGTACGTGCAGGAAGATGTGTGTAAGCAAAACTGGCACTGTGGTTTTAACTGAATTCAAAGATGATAGTTCTTGGAAAAAAAAAAAAACAAACTTACAAGACAGACACATTAACACCTAAATATAATTGGATGCAGTATACAGGTGTTTTCTTACCTAAGTTGTTGAGATGTAGTGTTTTAACTAAAACTCTGAGGTGTGAGAATCCTTGTCAAATGGCGTTTTGACTAAAAATCTGTAAATCCCGTCCTGTCAGGCGACGGGGCCTGGATAATACCCGTGTTAAACGGACGGTGGAGTCCGGCGATGACAGGCGCTTAAATTCCGTAATAAAAGTATGTTTTTATCTTTTTTTTTTCTTTTTTTTTTTTTCAAAAATCTCTTTCTCTTTCTTAGTGTTTATTCAATGTCACATGCTGCTCTTATTTTTTCTTTAATTATGTAAAGCACCTTGAAATGCCTTGCTGCTGAAATGTGCTACACAAATAAAATTTGATTGATTGATATCATGTTGTAAACTGTGTGGGATTCTAACTAGTCATGCCACGCCTACGGGTAAGCTGGAGAGTCTTAACAAGCTGAGATAATGCCCTGGGCATACCCACAGACAGGGTGTGGACGGATGGATCGCTGTGTGTCATTGTTGTTCGTTAATGGCACACCGGGTGTGTGTGGAGCGCCAGACTGCTAGAGGTGTGAACGCGGGCACTAAAACTCACTTATACATGTCTCGGCTTTATTCCCTTATACTTGAATGACGCAATCAAAACCTATTTTCACCCGCGGATTCTTTGATCTCGTCTCTCTCGTCCTTTGTCTTTCTACCTGAGAGAGTCTGAGCAAACTTCCTCTCCACCAACTGTCAATCGGACCACAGTCTCCT
Source organism: Poecilia formosa (assembly GCF_000485575.1). Classification (NCBI taxonomy): domain Eukaryota; kingdom Metazoa; phylum Chordata; class Actinopteri; order Cyprinodontiformes; family Poeciliidae; genus Poecilia; species Poecilia formosa. Next base: position 1,065,637 of record NW_006800039.1, read on the forward strand.
GCGTTTCCTCCTTCCCACCCACTCGCTTCCCCTTTCAATTTCCAATCTGCCGTTGAGCACTTCTGCATCGTAGTGAGTCTGCTGCGGGTTACCCTGCATGGTTTCTATGGCGACCAATGAAAAAGCGTGACCAGCTAATGGGGACGTAACCCAGGGTCACGCACTTTTTTTACTGGAACCGAGTATGTCTTCACCGTTTGTACCTCGAACCAGACCTCAATGTGGTGTCTGCAGTCTAGACCGCGTCTGGTTGAAAAACAGGAAACCAGATTGCGAAGACGAGACGAGCAGCGAGCGGCTCGTCGTTTCCAGCGCGTCTGCATACGGACCTCTCGTAAACACGTGTAGATGGGGCAGACCAGCACCCTGAACGGCTGGCCGGAGCTGCTCCTCATGGTGCAGAACACCTCGCACAGGAAGGTGATGAACCCCAACCACCGCTCCACGTCGGTCTGCTGCAGCTTCTCACGGCGGGAGAAGTCTCTCTGAAGACGGACAGAAAAATACGAAGCATGCTTTTTACCTTCAAACACTGCACAGAAACAGCATGGCAAACTTCTGTACTGGCATTACACAATGATTCATTTAGCAGGTGGATATATATACAGTAGAGCATTTAGGAAACTGGCACACACATTAACCTCGTGTCACCAGGTGCTTCAAACCCCCCACCAAAAAAAAAAAGAAAAGAGAAGCATTTGACAACTCCATTAAAAATACCTTTTTTTTCTGCTTGAAGTATTCGTTCAGTTTGAAAGTGAGAACAGTGAAGTGTGTCGGTTCTGTGAAAGTGTTGGACTTAATACGGGTTAATGCTTAATGTGCTCACATAAAGCTGTTGCTGTGCAGGTTAAACTGAACCTTTATTAACAGGCAGTGCAAAGGCTTCCACCCCTCCCCTCCCCCACTTGCTCACAATATTATCTGTCAGAAGCTCGAGAAACACGGGCAGCTTACAGAGCTGGCTGCATTTATTGGCACGCCTGGAAAAGATGAGTAAGAGCTTTAAAATAAAGTCATCTTTTATTGCAGCAGAATAATGAGGAGGAAACCTGGAAAACTGGCTCCTTTAATTTGAGCCCATTTATTCTGTGGGGGGGGAAAAAACTACAAAGCTATAAAAAGAAAATTCTGTTTCAATTTAGAGCCTACTGAAAAAAAAAAAGAAAAAAAAAGAAGAAAAGGAGTTCATTATGCTAACAAGGTTTCCAGTTGCTTTGGTGAAGAAAAAGGCCCTCAGCACCACAGATCCACAGATCCTCCACCTTACTTCACTGTGAACACGGAATGGTTGTCACGCATATTCAACCTTTGTTTCACATTAACCCCAGATGGGGAGTTTGATGAGACCGAGCTTATTATTGTTCTCAGCTGATTAAAGGACTCAGTTTAGTGGCGTTTATTGGAAAAAAGGCTTTTTCCAGGCGTCCCTTCAAGACAAGGCAACTCTCTTTGTTGCAGTAGCCTGACAGAGAGATTTTTTTTTTTTTACCCAACTCAAAATAAACTTGTCGCAGTTTGAATTTTGTTTTAAATAATTGCATTGATTTGAACTTTTGGGACATTTAAACAGGTTGGCACATGAAAGTACCTTATTAAAATGCCATGTTTTCTTGTCTTTCCCAATTTGAAAAGTAAAAATTCACTCATTTATCTGTAGTTTCAATGAAAACAAAATCACATTTATTTGTTCTACTATTTCAACGCTGAATTTATGTTCTCAAACTAAATGTTGACTTTTTCTTACTTCTTCAGAGTGAAATCATGCTACTGTGACTTTCACCGCTAGCACAAGAAAATGGCGCATAAAGAGTCCATAACATGAGTGAAAAACACGCCGAGCTTTCCTCAGCTGTGTTTAATAAGAAAGGTCTTTAACAGGTGGAACAGTGGCAGCGTTAAGGCCAACAAAACCTCTCTCTGAATAAACAGAGCAGTCACACTAATTGGCCCCATATTGAGATCCAGGGGTCTAATGGCAACAGCATTAATGAAAGCCTTCATGAGCCCACTTATGACATTTAAAATGTTTTATAGCAAAAAAAAAGCCAAAATGTCAAAGACGAGCAGGGGGTCTATGCTGGCTGGGAAACTGAGATTAAAGAGCGAGATAAAAGAGGAGAAAAGACCACACAAATGTGATGGAGGAAGAGGAAATTAGATGGAAAGGAGGCTTAAGGATCAAGGTAGAAATAAACACATACTTAATTTGGACGTAAATATCAAAACTTTTAAATAGAAAAATCTCAAGGCGGATATATACACATAGCATGGCAAGCTTTCAGATGACAACACATGTCTCCTGATTGCTTCTGATTGTGAGATTGGGCATGCAAACAGCGAGGCGACGGGGTGAAAGGAGGTGAGAAGACGTGGGAACATGGGAATAGAGAGCTCATGAGGGACAAGAAGGAGGAAATGAAAGGAGGGAGCGGCGGCAAAGTATGTAACGCCTCAGAGGATGTTTTCATTCAGGGTGCAGGACTGGAACTGTGCAGTAAAGAGAAGGAATGGAAGGTGAAGAGGAAACAGACTTCCGCTCCCCCTGGGAGTTTAGATTAGCTACTTTGTGCATCGACATGTACAGGTCTGAAACACAATGAGCTGGCCATCAGACGGAGGGGATTCCTAAACCTAAGGTGAATAAAGCCACTGAGATCATGGTGGACGTTTTTTTAAACACACTATACCAAATAAAAAAAAAAAGAAGCAAATTTTCACTTTATAATTAAGTGCAACAATGTAAAATTCAAAACGGAATCGGCACAATAATTGAAGCAATAGGATACAATACAGATAAGATGCATTATGAAGCATGATAATGTGGCACAGATTCAATTATCAAAGAGCTTGATTTTTTTTTTTTTTTTTAAAGAAGCACTGTTTTCTAAATTGAAACCATAACTAAACAAAATCCCCCGAGACTCCGAGAACAGAGGCTGCACAAACAGGAGAAGAGATTTCATTTCGCAATGAGAAGTAGATTCAGTGCGAGCTAATCAAACCAGCAGCTCAGTGCAGTGGCAATTACAAAATGAAGCCAAAGGCATTACGGAGGAAAGGCAAAGGTATTGCGGAGCAATGAAGCCAAAGCCAAGACAAAACAGAGCTTGAAGGCAGACGACGATGCCAAAAGCTGCTCTCACCTGCAGCGCGTTGAGCAGGAGCGATCTGAACTTGGTTCCCTCCACCATGAACAGCGCCATCTTGTCGCAGAGCTTGGCGGCCGTCGCGGCGAAGCTCCGGTCGGACACGGCCTTGGAGTAGATGGCTCCGACCACCTGAGCCAGCGACTCCTCGGACCGCGCCGAGCTCTGCGCCTCCTCCATGAAAGAGGCCAGCTGCTTCTCCACGCCACTGCTGTTGCTCCTCATGCTGTTGAGGAGGTCCACCAGTCGGTCCATGTTCTGGGGTCCCAACCGAGACTCCTCCACGTTAACCTCGTCCTGCAGATAGGGCAGTGTAAAGGTTTCAACTCATTAAAGGATGCTGGTTATTTATTTATTTTTTTTTATGTCATAATTCCAGACATCTATAACACAAATGTCCAAAGTAGTGACTCCTTTCTGAATTGGAGTTGGCCAATTCAGTTTAGAATACAGAGTAAATCATAAAACAACAACAAAAAAACAGCCTGTTAAATGTTTGTTAGTTTCCTCTCCTCCTTATGGGAGAACACAGACACATTTGCTGAGTGACTGCAGAAAAAAAACCTGGACAATTAAATGAAGCCAGACAAGGAGAGACAAGTGTGTCTGCATCTCTGTGCGGTAATGAACCATGCTTGTCTTTTTGAAGTTAATTGGGAAACCAAATGTTAGCGTGTGCACACATACAGATCAGGCCTGGCTGCCCTAATGGAGACTGACAAACACTAAGCAGATTGTCAGTACCTTGTCTTTTAGTCTCCTCCTCAGCCTCTCCTTAGACGACTGCAGAAGACTGACTCTTGGCTGCTCTGCTTGGCCGTCGCTCACTTTTCTACTTGGCAGCATGCTGAGGGATTCCTTATTAACTGTCGGGTCTGGGAGGGCCGTTGCACTCGGAGTGGGGGCCGAGTTGGGCGATTCGTTGGGACTCCTGTGGTTGCAGTCTTGCGGTGGTCGGATGTGCTCATCGCTCACTCTTACAATCTCAGTCTGTTTGTCTTTGGTTGTTTTTGGGGATGCTTCTTTATCGCCTGCTGCGTTTGTCTGTTCATGGCCCTGACCCCTCTGATTGTGGTGCCAGCGGCGATTGTGGCTGTAGCCGTGATGCGACGGTCCTCCTTGGCGAGGCCCAGCGTGTCCTCCTTGGTGCTGGCGAGGGGGTCGACCAGCATTGTGGTTTCTGTTATCTCCCTGATCTGTTAAATTAAACTCTTGCTGGTTTGGGGGCTGCTGTTGAGTTTGATCCCAGTGTTGCAGTGGAGACTGTTGCTGTATCTGCTGAGACTGGTTCTTCCCCACCCCTCCTCCTCCTCCTCCTCCTCCTCCTCCACTCTGGGGTCGCTGCTGCCTCCTGAAAATAAACCAGGTTCAAGTTAGCACCTTCGTGATGTTACAGGGGTCAGTTTGCTCGGGTCTGCCCTTTACACGGTCCGACAAATTACCAAGACATTTACAAACATTCACCTATCGGTACCACTCAACAGAAGTAGTATCTACTGAACTAAAAGCTATAAAAACCAAAAGCCCACTTTCTGCTTACATGAGGATAAACAGCCTGAGTGTGTTTTCCTGTCCTGCATTGATACGTTGTTTTTGCTGTACTGGCTCTGGTCTACAAACCACTGACATATGGTCCAGGGGATTAGTCACCTCCACACTGAGGACACAGCCTATTATCTACCTCAGCTTGTGAACCTGCACAAATCTAACCACCAGCAGCAGCATTCACAACATTTTCAATTGCATAAAACAGAAACAATTGTTGACAAATAAAATATTGCAGATTTAGTATGCAAGGAAATAACTCCAGTTTTAAATCAAAGTTGTTAGGACACTTAAGACGCAACGATCCCCAAGCTAAAGAAAGTTAAAGTCCATCATTTTTTAAAGACATAAAGAAACAATTAGAGAAACGATAAGCAACAAGCTTCAAAATGAATTGATCCTTGACTGCTTAATCGCAAACTGTAAACCCGACAAAAACATCCAGCGTGGCCAAATGAAGAAAGACGAGCAAATGAAAAAAGAGAAAGTTCTTTTTTTTTTTTAGATGTCACACTTGCATTGGTAGTTGCAGCTTGTTAACATTTCACTGGATTAAAAAGTAGAAAAGGTGATAACATTTTCAAAATGTATATATATATATGACTGGTCTTTTTTTTTCACTGATTAGCTGCCATGATTCACATGAGCAATGCAATTATTTTTTATAAGAAGAAACAAAAATGTGACTTTTTTTTTTCCAAAGTAAATTTTATCCTGTTTATGTTATAATGTGAAAAACTTTATAGAAATTACTTATTGTAAAAAAAAAAAAAAACTCTGACCAATATGTCATGGTAAATAATCATAAAATTAGCATCACACATTTTGTTATTATATATAAATAGTCAATAAAATAAAATACACGAACAATGATTTTAACTATTAGTACAGGCATGCTGTTAAACTACAGTGATTTTTTTAACATGATTTAGAATTACACAAGCGGCTGTAGATCTCTCAACATTCTGGTGTAAACCTGTTTTTTTTTAAAATACCAAACAAACTTTTTTCCTATTAATAAAAAGGTGCAAAAGACTAGAAGAGAAAAGTATGCAGAGAAAAGTTGAGCCTGTAACCCTGAGCTGTGTAAGCCTTGTGGGAGGCTGGACCAAGCAAACACAGACCCAATGTTCCTAAATTTTTGAACAGGTCCTCAGTGGGCACACCGCCGCACCGGTTCTTCGCTCTTTACAAAACTCTCTCTTTTACAAAGTTTGAGCTGCCTAAAATTTAGTGATGGCATAAAAAAATGAAAGCACGACCGACCCTGACATTTTGGAGGCCGTAGAACAAAAATTGAAGTAAATTGTGAAAAAGACCCTTTGGCGCTTACAAACTCAAAATTTTAGATTCGGTGCTCTTTTGTAAGAGTGCTCTTTTCAAATCTGATCAGAAGACGGAAAACCAACCTTGGAGATAGTCTCAAAAGAAGTTAACATTCGTGATGTTCTTCCGCACGAGCCAGGTTTTGTACAAATGTAGTAAGTCGAAGAGGACAGGTACATGGTGGCGATGGAGGGCTTTGGTAATCCACGTCAATTTGCAAATGCTGAAGATGAACTGGGCTTTAGAGGCATTAAAATGTTGTTTTAAAAAAAAAGTAATAAACAAGGCAGATGGCGAGACTTAAAGCCTAACTATTTGCGTATCATCTGCATATATTACACAGTGTTTGAACACAATAACAAACAGTGTTATTAGTGCTCCACCTACTCAAACCTCCCATCTGTTGCTGTAGATAATCTGCAGGATCCTACTGGAAGTTTCCTCATGTTATAAAAATGTGTTTCTTTCCACTGTCATCAAAAGTTTGTCCAGTATGAGGGACTGCTGCCAAGTCAACGACTTGATATAACTGACCAGGCTTCTTTTGATAGAAAACTTTTTTTTTTTTTTTATCAACATGCACAGTAAACTGAATTTTACTGTATGGTATTGTAATTTGGAAGAAACTGAAACATTTCAAACTGCATCTGTTTATGATTGGATTGACTCGTTTCTGTATATAATTTGAATCCGTCTTATATGTAAAGGGTCTTGAAACTACATTTTTTGACCAACTTGGTGTTACATCAATAAAGTGAAATAAATTAAGCCGAATGCTACCGTTTTATCTGAAAAAGATTGAGGTTCTAGTTATAATGTGGCATAAGGAAACTAATGTACCCAGTTACCTAATCCTACTCATTATCACCTCCAAATATGCAACATGATGAACTAAAATATTAAAAAACCCAGACTAAGATCTAAAGATCTGAATGAGGCTATCAGGGGTAACAATATTTTAATGCTCATATTTAATATTTAATACGCGTTTGATTAATTAATAAATATCGTAGGTTATGAACATCAGTTCTGCATTAGCCATTCACTGACCTGGTTAGAGTTTCCACAGTGAATGAGGGTATTTCACCAACTCGGTGAAAGGTTTAAACTGCAAAGAAACATCTGAGAGTCTCAGTCAAGTATAATCACATTGGGGTGGCACACCTTCTGGTTCTTACTTACTGCTTCAGATATTTTGTTAGTGTAATGTGAAAATATGCTTGCTAATATGTAAATCTTATCTACAAAAAAAAATGTAAGTGGTTATTCTTATTTTGTTGACCAACAACAATTTCATCTTTCATTTTCCACACATTTTCACATTTGCAAATAAAGTTGAAGTGGTGTAATTTGTCACTAGAAGAGAGGTTTTGCATGATTTGAAAGACCAATACAGTCAGACTGGGTGCTATAAATCTCTAAAGGAGGACATGGCAGGGAAAAAAAACCCAAAAACAAAACCTGTCACTTATTCACAAGTCTCAGTTCTTAAAGGCACATTTTAAGTCCAGTCCGAATTCTTATTTTTGAGACTTGACTGCAACTGGAGTTGGAGTTTCAACTCAAGTTGCCATTATTGGTTTGATGCAACAAACATACTTGTTATTCACTTCAAATTTGAATACTTGGAGTGCTTTTGTTGTTTTCACAAAAAGATTGAAAATAGTCTCCATTGGTAAATGCAGAACTCCTGGAAAGAAATTGTGAAATCATTTGATCATCTTATCCCATCACTGGTAAAACTTCTTCATTTTGCCAAGGAGACATCCAGAACCGCTGAATATGACAAGTGTGATGGATTCACAGGCTCGTGCTAGTTGCTGTTAATTTAGGCTCAGATGTAATAAACCACTCTCCTCATCTACTGATAATCTGAGAGGGGTTAGAGAAGGAGTATAATAAAATGTTAATCATGTTTAATGACCGTGACCTCGACAGTGGTTTGAGTGCTCATCATCAATCAGTCATTACTGTCAGAGATTCCTGCGTTTAGGACAAATGATGGAACCACCGATGAAATGTCATTCAACAATAAGTTACTCTTTCATGATTAAACATCTAATAAAATGGAACATGACTTATTAATTTTGGTTAGATCATTTAAATGGTATTATTCAAGTCCATGGCAGTGTTGGATGTTGCCAGACTGAGACATATTTAATTACATATTCTTCAAATTGATTAAGAAACAAGTCAAATGTAATTTTCAGAGATCTGCCAGAAATGCATCAGGACCCTCATTAATAGAAATTTGCAAAACTATTCACACTTCCTAAACTCTTGAGATTTTGCCCCATTACGTCAATGTACTTTATTAGAATGTTAAATAGCTGATCAATGCAAAGTAGAGCATAATTAGGAAGTAGGGAAAAAAATGAAGCTAGTTTTCATGGTTTTGGAAACTTTCAGACTTGTAAGTCAATTGTTTATACAGCCACTTCTCTCTGTAATTTCAGTTGTAAATGCAGTCGCTCATTCTTCTTACCAAGATCGCACCAGCCCAGGAAAAAAATCCATGAATATCACAGTTAAAGTCTTTTCACAAATTCTCAGCTTTGCACATTTAAAGTCTGAAACGTATGCCCGGATCATCTGAGAACATCAACTTTAATGGCTTCAAATTGATTTTCAGTTGGATGTTGTTTTGTAGCCAAACCCTGTTTTAAAATTTCCCACCACTTTATCTTTGGCGAGTCCCTTGTTCTTCATGATGCCGTTTGTTTTCTAAGATTCTGAACCTTTGAGGCCTTCACAAAACAGCCGCACAAATCCCAGAGGTGTGGATTACTTTCAAAAGTTACTTTACCTTTTTGAGATCCTACTTAAGTTGCCACTAACCTGGCTGACACTCGTCGTTTCTCCCCTGGGCCAGTGGGCAGAAGTATGGTTAACTGCTCTCGGGTGAAGTGATCAAATTGTCTACAAGCAGGAGAGAAGGGTGTGCCAAAATGCAGATGATTGGAAGGATGGAAAGATGAAAGATGAAAGAGTGGAGTAAAGTCAAAGTAAATTTTGTAGGAAATATGAGGTTTTTCATCGAAGGAAAATAGGAGAAAACAACAGGGTGAAAAAGCGAAGCAAATAAGGGAAACAAAAAAAAACTACAGGTTGGTAAGGTCACACAAAACAAGGAGTTAAAGAATTCTACATAAAAGATGAAATTAACTTACAGACATGGTCAGGGGAGGGGGAGCATGATAAAAATGATCAATTATGACTTTTACTGTGTACAAGAGGAGAATTCATAGAACCACTGGTTGACCCAGACAAGAGAATCGATTGACCTGGGGGAAGAGATGTCTGCAGGCCAGACAGTCAATAAGTTGGCCGAGGCTCTGCACAGGCCACAAAACACTGACTTAATGCACTGTGGGAAGAAGGATTTCAGCTGCCTGACTGAGCATTTGCATTATTAAATTTTAATATTAAAATTTTGAAGGGAAAATAAATTTGGGTGGATTCATGCAAGAAGAATTTCAACTCATCACACATAATAAAAGAATAAAAATTAAAGAATCCCTGTCAGAAATAAGACACATAAATGCTGTTTTTTTTTTGTGGTTTTTTTACAGGAAGAGCTTAGAAAACAAAGAAGGAACTGAAATCTTTTTAATGAACTGAAATGAGAAATATGCCAGTACATTCAGTTTACACTGTAGAATGATACGGTGTTGAGAGGAGCATGTCTCTAAACAAAGCAAACGAGTCAATCCCCTTTAAAACACAAAGGAAAAGAAGTTTGTGTTTTAAGACAACCACAAACGCAACTCGACAAATGAGATCAGTCGAGCAGGAGTTGTTTTCTGCCCAATAGTAATCTTGATGAAGTTGATATAGGATCATAATTACTTAAAGCATTTGAACTTTTACACAAGACAACCACAAATTTCAGGGCATTTTATTAGTATTTTATGTGTTGGGCCAACACCAGGCTGTAGAGATCCACAGCTCAGGTGGGAGATTTTTTTGATAGGAGAAATACGAGTTGTGCAGAGGATGCAAAAAAAAAAAAAAAAAAAAAAAAAAAAAAAAAAAAA
>NW_006800039.1:1075919-1106813 GCF_000485575.1 Poecilia formosa
GAGAAAAAAAAAAAAAAAAAAAAAAAAAAAAAAAAAAAGATAAAACCTGACACTGGAGCAGTGAACCTCCTTCCGGCCAGACACACAACAGGGAAGCATATCCAGGTGTTAGAATCACACAAAGTACAGACCTAAATCTAGTTGAAAATCGAGGACAATACTTGCAAGCTGATGATCACAGACTCTCCATACAAATGATAAAGGTGAAAATTTGAAACCATAAATGTGTGAAGCTGGAGGAAAAATCCCCCCAAAAAAGCCTTGCCGCCGTAAATGCAGCAAAAGCGGAAACCACAAAATATTGATTCAGCAGTCCAGATGCAATGCTAGTTGAAACATATCGAGCTTAGTGCTTGTAACAAAATGTGAAAAAGTTCAGCTGGTGCCAAAACCATTTCAAAGCATTTTAAGGTTTAAGCTTACAATAAATGTTAATTAAAAAAAAAAAAAAAAAAAAACAACAGAAGGCAAATGCCGATTTCAACAAACACAAAAATAGTTGGGAATTGTATACAAATATCCTGCATATTGTCTTAAAATTTATTTTTTTATTTGAGTGCGTAACTTTTGGCAGTCACACATCATCTGGAAAAAGCAGCCGGCGACGGAGTGTTTGCAGGAACTGTGACTGGTGCCGGCAGTTGTGTAAGTTGCTAAAGCTGGACTCAATCAGTTTTGAGGACACTACAAAAATGTTGTAGACAAAGTGCTCTTCTTGAAACAATGTCCAAAAATCATCTTAGAAACGCTACCGACAATTACAAAAGAATGAAAGGAGTGTGAGGAAGCTGCTCATTTTCCAAAGCTTTGCTTCTCTTCTGTTCTGAAGCAAAGAAAAAAAAAAAAAACAGTAACCAGCACATTCCTGTAAATCACAACTAATTTCAGCCCTGCCTGACGTGCCTACTAAAGTAGAAACACATGCACTGCCTCCTCTTTCTTTTCCATCCTGCCACAGCCAGCCCACACTTTTTCCTTTACACAGTCTCCCGGTCTGCTCCCTTTGCTGGTCATTTGTTCGATACACCCCTCATGTTTCAAACATGTAGTCGACGAATCAATACTTTGCTTCCATATTTCATCATGTCTTTCCACTGAGTTTAGCTGAGACCATTTCTCCTCCTTTTTCCCTGTTGTGTTGATGTATAGCAAGCAACAGAATCCAAAATCCAACCCAAGCGCAACATTGTTTTTGTGGCTTTTCTTTACTGCCTTCAAGCTACTGCTGTTAAACTTTAAATTATGTCTGCAGCTTCTTGAATAGAAAAAAAGTAAAGCTAGTTGGGTTATTTAGCGGATACATGTTGAGATGAATACTTTGACTAGGAATTTCAATTTTATGATGCATTTCGTAGCAAAATGCACAGTTTATTTCCCTGCAGCTAATGACATTTTTTTTATCAAAATCATACATTACTCTCGCCCAAATTCCCTTTGATTATATCCTCCAATCCTGTTTTTGATTGTAAAGGGCTTTAAAAAATATCGACTTTGTTTTAGGAATAATGATTTACTGCAAGGCCAAATCAAATATTTTATGATTTTCTTCGTTTCACAGTTGAGGCCCAACTGTTATTGTCTTGCTTTCGTGCAAAACCTTCCTGAGGTATCTGGTGTTGCCTGCCCCAATACCGCCTGGGTCTGTCTTCATCTGATGATGGACTGCCCTCTTTATGCTGATGGCTCCGCCGCTGTCTGAGCCAAACCCTAGTCTAGACCTTGCTACCCACCAAACGTGCCTCTGTGCCTTCATGCCAAAGTGCATTATTGACGTGGCCTGCTCTGATTGGCAGATGGGCTCCATTTATTTTATAAAACCATAATATCCAGTATGTTGACGAAGTAATGATAAATTTTAGGGTAAGTGATATCCTGATGTCTTCTTGCTGTTCTGTGAATACTGTGAATATACATCACAATGTTCATAACATTGTGATATTGAAGTTGTTTCTGATAGGGGTGGAACTTTAGTCATAGCCATGTCTGTTTTCTTCTCACACCTGCCTGTTTATGGTGTTTACACATTAGACACAACATTTATATAACCATTACCATGATATTAAGACAGAAAGGTGCAAAATAATCTAAATGCTTTTATTTGAAAAAATAAGCAACACTTACTAAATGAATGTACTATTACAGTTCTAATTATGCTTAAAACATTTTTTTATTTGTTTTTTTATTGTGATGCATAAACGCATGGTGAGTGGGAGGACACATTTATGTTAAGATAATATACTCAGTCATAAGTAGTGATAGAAAATTAAATTCAGTTTCAGCTTAGACATTAGGTAGATTTAGACAATATTTAGAGATGTACACACTGGTCCGAGACTAAAGCAACAACTGGAACAACCAACAGCCGAACTAAGGAGAAGCTTTCAAGTAAATAAGCCTGTTGTGTCGAATATTAGCACTTCTTGACGCTCTGCTTTGCTTTAGTAAAACTAGAGTCTGATAAGATGATGGGACAGGAGCTGCTAAATTACCCATCAGCTTGATATGCCAGCCTGCATTCTGCGGTTCTTCAGACATAACGCTCTAGTCTCTTATAAAATCAACTATTCTTTTTTTTAAATTATTTTTATACACATTAGCCTAAGAATAGGGATAAACTTTTGGAAAACAGATAAGAACAGGGCAGCACCAAACTGCTCTTTACTGGAGGAAGCTATTCTGTTTAATGGACTTTAATGGGTAAGTATGCTATGACAGATATACTTGTTTTGAATCTGTAACTTTTGTAAATGTTATATAAATTTGGTGGGGAAACACTGCTTTCCACATCACAGTCCCAAATAATAATCAGATTTTGTAGAATTATGCAAAGAAACACTCCGAACACCGTAGTGTACAGGAATCCTTTTTTTTTAAACGTAATTCTTTATTTCTATGTATCTGTTATTTTTAATGCATTTATTTAATCCATCAACCATATACCATTTTTTGTCATAGTTTTGCATAATATTGATAAAAAGAAAGAAGAAAAAAAAACACAGCAAGTGACTGGTCACTAGCAAGCATAAAGGAAGTAAATAATCCCCACAAAACTGCCATTACCCCTTTTAGTGTTAAACTAGAATTCTCTTTAAAATGTTTTGGTAGCAAAAGCTAAACTTAAAAACACCAATACAGCAAACAAGGACGCACAATGTTACGTAAAACCTGAATGAAGTGTGCCAAGTACAAAGACGTGTGCACAAAGCAGCGAGCAGAAGAAAACAGGATGGTCTCCTGTTACAGCTTCCACTACACAAAACAAATAGAGTGAAACCTAAGCAAGCGGCTATTGGTCTGCGTTGATATTTTTTGTTCTTTCCTTTCCACCAGGCCAGCGCTGTGCTCATTGTACAGCAAACACAACAGCTTACAGGAGACACGCAATTATTCTCTGGACTTAAAAACAGGAATGAAAGTGTTTTTGTCCATTTGGTTTAGATATAATTTCCTCTTTCAAAGCCACAAATACAACCAAAATATTTTCTCTTTAGCCCGTATCTTAGCAACTAAAGAACAGTTTTCCAGTGACATCAGGGCAGGGAGTGAAAAGGGATTTTTTACCCTCCCCCCTTTCACTAGTTTCAGTGAAGTCAGACTTGACCTGGGAAAATTAGATTTTACAGAAAATACAACCAATATAAAAAAAATCCACTTTGAATCAGGTAAAAGGCTGCAAAGCAAGGACTATTAAATCAGACAGAGAAACCGAGCTGGACTGCGCTTTCATTTCCAGACATTATTGTGTCTGTGGAGACATGCTTAAGCTGTGATTCCAGCATTTCTCTATCTGAGAAAGGTTTTGGTGCATGTGCAGGCGTATGCATTTTGGGTAAACATTACCGTCGGTCGTTCCTCCTGCGTCGGAAGAGCTTTTTGGTGTGTGCTATCTCAGCCTCATTAGGAAGGGGTGGGAAGACCTGTGAGAAACAAATCATGGTGTAAGAGAAAGTTGCTGTAAAAACTAGCAATTTTCATGACTGGAAATACATTTAAAATGTTAATTGGAACATTCTTGCTTGCTTTTCCTCTGTTTTCAGTTGAATGTTGTGGCAATAATGCACGTAAATTATTACATTTTTAAAATCCAAACCAGAAGATGGCTGTAAAAGAGAGATTTGTGGACAGATTTTCATGTCTCCAACTTATTACACCTGGTGTTTTTTTTTTTTTATATATATATATAAGAATTATGAGTTATGAGTTATTATGAGTCTGAATTCTTTCCTGACAACGGGTGAGCTGAACATTGACAGAATTTCCATTTCTTATCACCAGACAGATGTGGATCTGAGCTCTAATGTTTGTTGAGAGAACATTATCTGAACAAGTAAGATGCAACGTCAAATACAATCACACAAGCAAAAACTGGACGCAAGAAGGCACCATTATAACTCACATTGCTCTTTTTCTGTTTCACAGAATGATATTCAAAGACCACAGGAAAGTCTCACTCCTGCGCATTTTTTCAATATTTAAAAAAAAGGGGGGGGAAAATGGAAAAATGTTGTAAAATATACTCCGAGCAGCTTGATGCTTTGGCACTAGGTGAGAGGAGTTCTCGGGTCTAAGTCACATCAAAATGAGTCATTTTTTATTTGACTAAATTATTATTATTTTTTTTCCCCGGCAAGAGGCAGAGCAATTCGTACCACTGATGGAATACAATGTGATGGATATTTCCTCTCGCTTTTACAGTTCACCTCTTCTGAAAAGGAAATATGAAATCCATCATCCATAAAACATTGGCTCTGTCAGTCAAGCAGACCAGTTTTCCTTTGCTCATCACCACCATGTGCTGTTACCATGGTTATGAGTGGCCTAGGACTAGCCCTGTTGAGTAAACATGCAGTGTGCGATGACGAACGGTGTTGTGAAAAGGATGAGTGCATAAATGAACCCGACTATGAACAGCTGTGCACACAATGTAATGTTCAAGACATGCTACATGAGAGGTGGGCACTGGGAGAAAGGTGTCGTCTGGCCCCAGTAACAGATTAAAACTAGACAGATGGTGAATGAGCAAAACAAAAAAAAAAAAAAAAAAAAAAAAAAAAAAAAATCTGCAAAGCCCCAAATGTAAGAGGCTGGCCTTGATTTATTTTAACACGCTGGAAACCTTGACGAATAATTTTTCAAAGCTGTTCAGAAAGGATTACAATTTATACTTCTGATTTCAATTGTAGTTATAGCTTATAGCATAGATAGTCCTACAAGGTGTATTAGCTTGTAGGAGTATTTATGCAGTTGCAGGTTGGAGATATAGTTGTTTAATTTTAAATGATAGACATGTTTTCCCCCTCAAAACTACATTTTCTTTTTTCAAAGTCCAATTTGCAGAGTTTACAGACCATTTTAAAATGTCAACATAAAAGTTCACAGTGAATTGATAGCAAAGATATTTCAAGCGATTAGACTTTCCAGGCTGATGGATTCAATTCAATTCAATTCAACCTGAGAAGTTATATGGTGGTGATTCATAAGTCTAAGCTGAATACATTTTACAAAAATATATATATATTTCTCAAGAGAAACATCCTAAAGTCAGTGTAATCAAACTGTAAATAAAAATTTAAATATGATCCTTGTTATAAAACAATTAAGAAAACTTCGGTTTATTATTGCAAGTGGTAAAACGTTTCCCGTCTAAGGTAACCCAGCCGGTTTCATAGAGCCATCGACTTTGCTGCAATCTCTCCTACAGGCATGAAGCAACAGAGGACAGTCTATTGCATAGATTTCAAGATGGACAGGAGAGAGGAATGAATATCAGATGAATGGACTGAGAAACAAATATTGCATGGGACAGAAAATAAAAATATTTTCTGAGATCCCCTCCGGTGTTGAAATACTTAACTCAAACCCCTTACTTTCCCAGAATGCATGAAGACTTTCTATAGATAAAGTTTATCTGCTTATAATGCTTTCCAAAAACTGAATTTGCATTTTCACAAAAAACAGTTCTGAACAGCGATATAACTTATCACTTAGAGCAAACAGAAAACTTGCAATTACTTTTAGATTTTATAAAACACATTTTAAACAACATGGCAATACAAAATACTAATAATTTATGAATCTGTAAATCTTATATTGTGTATTCTTGTTTTGCAAAAATCAGTGAAGATATAATTACTTTTATTGTCCCTCTTAAATGTTCAGATAAATAAATGTTCCTACCATGCAAAAAATCTTTACAAACTTAAAATAAGTTAGCAAATTATGGTTTATTTATTTTAAAAAAAGCAAGCCAAAACAACCTCTCCCAATGAGACAAAGTGCTCCCTAAACTTTACAAGTCACTGTTCAACACTAGGCAGCACGGCCAAAGAGTGTCGGCAAGATTTGTCCCCATATCGTTTCATTGCTATGAAGGTATTTTGGTTCATTCTTCTCTGCTCGTTTTTGTGGTTTGATGACATTTTCAGAAAAATTTCATCAAATAAGATCTAATCAGTTGAAAATGGCATTTTGTATTTGAGCTGGAACATTTAAATGGGACAAAAAAAAAAGAACACAGAAAAGGGAGCGAATACTTTCTCACTCCACTGTTTGTAAGAAAATGATGTAAAACTGGCTTAAAGAGAACACACTGTGGATGAGAATAGGTTATCTGCAGGTAGCACCAGATGCTGAGTAGATCAAGGGAAACCAGGAGCTGCCCTGCTCCCCTGCCAGGGAACCTGAACACTCCAACGTGGCAGCATGACCACTGTGGACGTGACAAGGACAGGGCTGGGGCGGGAGTGCAAATTGTGCACTCCCGCCCCACTCGGAGAGTGATGGTAGAAAATTGACAGAAGGAAACTTTCTGGATTTACATACACTTGTATAACTTTTTTTTAAACAAACTTAAAAAAAAAAAAAAAAAAAAAGATTTCAGAAAGAAATATTTCTGTTTTTTTAATCATTGAGTGGAAGTTGGCATCATCTTGAGATACTTACAATGAAGTCCATAACCAAAAAGAGTTTTTCCAACTTCACAACCCAGGCCAATGTGTGTCTTTGTGTCATATAGTTTACTTGGGGTGCGCCGCATGGAGAGGAAGTTGAAATATTGAGCAACATTGCAGGGGAGATGATTTCAGACAAGGTAGAAGGTAACTATAGATATTGTCATCTTACATCATCTGATTTGGCCAAATGTGAACCAATGTGACAAACCCAATGAGATGCAAAGTATTTAGCTTCTAAAAGGATAAGCAAGTGAGATAATCTGAAAATCATCGAGACGAAAAAAAAAAAGGATTTTTTTTGTCAGGGTTCTGGAAATGACTCATGTCGCACTGTTGAGCCAATCAGTAGTGTGGTAGAGGTATAAGTGGCCAGGAAGGAAAGTTAGGAAATGAGAAAAGCTCCTGGAGATGGAAATATGAAAAATAGAAATAGAAAATAATGATTAGTGAACTTTCACTGCAGTAGCAGTGGAAAGTGGAGTGAATGCTTTCCTGTCGCTTCTTATGCGTAACAATTCTGGTATGATGCTCAGTCAGTTAGTCCATTGTTTCTCCAGGCTTATTTATGCTGCCAGGGACGTCGGCCAAAAGCAATAAATTTAAAACTAACCCGGGGGTGGCACTGCAGGACAGAACGTTGAGAACTGAGGGGAGAGAAAGAGCAAGAGTGACTGCGAGGGAGGCTGTAAACACAAGATAGCGAACACGTAGCGAAGCACACAAAGGGAGATGTAGCGCATACGCCGATACAAGGCCGGAATAACTTCTCCTCCCATTTCTCTCAATCGAGTGATTTTATTATTATTATTATTATTATTATTAGTAGTATTTAATTGTAGTAAATATAAATTGGACACAGAAAGTGTTTAATCTATTAGAGATGGATTTTAATGAGTTGCATTCAAAAGCTGTATCTTCTTTAGTCTGCCTCTTTGAAACCTAAAGCAAACCAGATCACACACGTACACACAAAGCATCAAACGAGCAGAGGATGTATGATCGATGTCTTTGTTCATCACTTTGAGGGATGCCAACTGAGCTCTACGTATTTGAAAGCTGCTGCTTCAGCAGAGATTGCTTTTCTATAGGGCACCACTGGTATTTTCTTCCTTTTTCGCTCTCTGACACTCTGATCCCACGATGGCCCGTCCCCTGTCGCCACCTGTATATTCCTCTGTGGCCAAGGCCTCAGATTGCATACTAAATAAGGCATAGATGTCAGGATCTCACACGCTTCTCTTTCATCACTGATCACCTGCTGAATGTGACTGTAAATCTCATCTGTTGAAGAAGTTGCACAAGTTTTGAAAAAAGAAAGAAACGGAAAAGTGTGTGGACTACAGAGAACTTAAAGCAATTGAAGAAAACTCTTGAAATATTTTTAGATTTGGGCAAAACCATAAAATCATTCAGCAGGGATCACAGTGCTGACCATGACAAATGACAACTTTTTTTTCACACTTTTGAGAATTTTAATTGATCGGATACTTTCTTTTTTTTTTTTTTAAACAGTAAACTATGCATCAATGTTTTTCATGTTTGGATTTTACAACTCCAAAACACTGCATTTTTAACCCTTTGGGGACTATCAACATCCAGAATTAAATGTGCATATCCATTTTGTATATCTACCGAGTAAGTTGTAAGTTTTTTTCAAGAAGTGTTTTGGACCATTTATAGCGACGTTTACAGTGAAAGT
Source organism: Poecilia formosa (assembly GCF_000485575.1). Taxonomy (NCBI): domain Eukaryota; kingdom Metazoa; phylum Chordata; class Actinopteri; order Cyprinodontiformes; family Poeciliidae; genus Poecilia; species Poecilia formosa. The sequence continues at coordinate 1,084,572 of NW_006800039.1, forward strand.
GTATTGGATGCTGCAAAGTATTTTTTGGCCAGGTAGTGTCATCTGCTTTGCAAACTACCGTAATCTGTTACTACGGTACTGTCTTTTTACACAGCTATTTTAAACTGCATTGAAATATTTTTTCCAGATTAACGAGAAAACAGTGTAAGAATGATATTTGCCAATTGCTGCAGCAGTTTTTTTTTTTTATAAGACGGCAGCAACTGCATGTGTCTGCTCAGATAAACCTTACATACATGTGGTGTAGCTATGTTTTACTCTGTGTGAGGATATTCTAGCAGTGTAGTTTTATTAGGAAGACTGAAATTGGCTACAGCTGACGTACTGGTGATAATAATAATAAATAATAATAATAATAATAATAATAATAATAATAATAAAAATAAATCGATTACATGCCAATACAATTTCTTAATGACGTTACCAAAGTATCCTAATGCCATCCTAAAACACTTTCTTATTTAACCAAATCCATACAAAATTATATATTTTAGTTTCCAAAATGTAATCTAACTTTTAATTAGAAACAGCGTTGTCTTTACAGACTTAGAGATCACAGTTTGGGTTTCTGTACCCTTATCTTTTCCTTATAAAATCTCAGAAAGCATCGATATTTGTGTGAACTCTTCCATTTTTTCCAGTCACGTTTTTCCAGTTACGGAATAGCACCTCGTAAAAATACAGTGGACAATGTTTTCCACACGGATGTTGAATGTTTTCAAGCTGCGGCTAACAGCGAATGTTTATTAATGTAATTTATTCCAATTGCAGATGCACTTTGCAGATGCCCCACAGTCCAAAGACATTTCTAGACATCTTCAAAGGTGCTGAAAATCTTTTATGCAAAGAATCTAAAAAGGGATCCACATCCTCAATCATCCAGAAGACGACTGTTTTGTTGCCGATTACATGTCAGTTGGCCTCACGCATAAAAAAAAACGTATACAGTGTGTGCCACTGTATGTAAAATAATTTATACTGAATTTTTATACAACCCTTACCATGCTAGTAATAATTTGGTAAAGGTAACAAAAGCCAACAAGCCACAATTAAGTCCTCCATCTGTTACAAGGACCTAAGAGAGAGCATGGTACTGAACTCACAGCAATCCATCTATTCTTGTTTCTGTTTTTTGAGTAAAAAGCAAATCACCAATCAGGAGTTACTGAATATTTCCACGTAACTGGTCACACATGCCTTGCTAGGTATCCGGCTTACATGCAGGTACTCAGGTCTGCAGAATTTCCTCATGCTGAGATCCTGGAGACAAACATGAATGCTGGTGATTAACTCAATGTGTGAGCGGTTAATAAAGTGGAGGAGCCAATAAGTAGCAGGAGCAGGAACAATGGTGGGAAGTTACAAAAGGGAGAGGGCTACCGGTCACCATGACCCCCTGGACATTGTTCTGCTGCCTACCAACATATGAAGGATGGAGGGGAGGAGTGAAGGACGCCATGAAGGAGAACAGGGAAGAGGGCAGATCTCAGTGCTGATGATGACGGTCAGAAGGGAGTAGGGAGAAACAAAGCCAGGTGAGGTGTTTGATGGTAAAAAAATTAAAAAAAAGAAATTAAGGAGGAAGATTTAGATGAGTTGGAATCCATTGGGAGAGTAAAATGCATCTATTGGGACGATAATTAAGGCATAAGCCAAACTGGCAGCTGACCGACAGACCCACAGCAAGTCTCCCTGCCCCCAGCATCCCTTCAGAATTGAAGTCCTGCCCTGCAGCACGTACACTTCCAGACTGAGGGGCCGACCAGTCTGCAACATCTCAGCTCCAGACTCCGGCTTTGTTCCCCAGTCGCACTGCTTTGTTCACACACCAGAGACCGGATGTGTCCTCAGTGACCAGCCACTTTCCCCTCCTCTCCTCCGACTCCCTCCACTCGTTGGCTAATTCTGTGGCGCACTCCACATTTAATGACGAGTTGGACTGCCTTACTGGCCTCAAGTTCAAATAGATGAAGCAGTTCTAAATTTGGCTTCTTTTTTTTTTTAAGAGGACGGTTTAGATGCTATTGTGCATGAATGTTCTCGTAACAAAGTGAGTCATCGTTCAAGAAGTCAAAGAGTTCAGAACATCAAAAGACAGGTTGTTATTGGATACAACTAAAATAAAACTCAAATCTTTTAAATTGGTCCAAATTAAAAAAATTCTTTCTTGTGTCCTTTCCTTTGGAGTAACGAAATAACCATGTAAATGTATTTTGAAGTTTTTATGAGCAAATTTGTGGAGTTAAGTAAGCTTTACTAACTTTACTCATTTCAATTGTTATATAATTTTATTTTTATGACTATATTGCACTCTCTGTGAAGACTGTATCTCACTTTAGGTGTCTGATGGAAATGACCCAGAAATACATCTTACCACCAAATCTAATCAGAAATGGGTTCTGTTAGCGAGAACCCTAAGATCTGGACACACTTGGCACTGACATGCGCGTCGAGCAATCCTTTCATTTCCAAACAGCACCAAATACAGTTTCTACTTCCCTCAAGACACCTTAAGAACAAAGTTCATCAGACCCCCTTCTGAGTTTGGTGAGTTCTTAAAGTCTGAATAACACATCTCTCAATATTTAAAAAAATAAAAATCTAGAACTTTTATTAAAAAAAGAACGTAAGACTGCAGTCATTTCTGTTGATGATAACTACATTAAAATTCAAAAGGAAACATACCGAGAATGGCTAAAGCAGTCCTAGGCTAAAGATTATCTGAAAATAGCTAGAGTTTGTATCGGCTAATATCTGACAACACATGAAAAACGAGTCAGGATAAAATGAAACAGATAAACATAATGAACACTAATAAAGGGTGGGGAAGAATAACCGTTGTGGTGATTTCTGGAAAAGTAAAAAGAAAAAAAGAAACAAAAAAGAAGAAAAAAAAAACTAAATCAACTTTGCTAAACCAACTTTAAAAATCCAATTTTTTCTTCAGCAAAGACTCTGTGCCTGTGCATAGACGGTGCACACACAGCAGACAATCTGTTTTGCTTATTATCCAAGTTCATGTTGACAGGGCTAGAATACAACTCATCCTGTCACACACTGAAGGACCACTTACTGACCTGAAGTGACTTCCCTCAATCAGCACCGTTGCCTGAATGACTTTCGATTTAACAAAAAAAAAAAAAAAAAATCAGTAACCAGTGCTGAAGCTGAACTTAAGAGCTGTCTGTTCCTGACAAAATATCAGCATATCTTTTAGGCAAAGTCATAACACATCAGCGCTCTTAAAGCATAATGTCATAATTCCGTGTTCTATGAACAGCAAAAAAAAGTTGTATTTTGAATAAATAGAGCAATAAACTGCATGCTTGCTGGTTTCACGTCTAATTTTTTTATTTTTTTTTTAAGCCATCATTTTTATACGTGACATGAATGCGCAGATCAACTACTTGCACCCTGACCTCTGGATGCTTCTGTCATTACGAACTGAGATTGGACGTGAAGGCAGGGTTATTGTGCGTGCAGGCTGACATTCCAGAGAGGCCAAACGAGGTCTGGCAGAATCGGAGAGCAAAGGGAGGAAGCGCTTTTTCACAGAGCTGCATGCACACCCACCCACCCACGCACACACACACACACACACACACACACAAATGGGATGTTTGCTACTTCCCTGGGCTATTTGTGTGTCCATTCTGTCTTCTGGAAAAAGGAAGTAAATGTTAGCATGAAGTGTGGAATGCAGACACGGATTTTGGATGATGAAGTCCCACCATTCAGGGACTGGAAGTGATGACTGGAAACGTGTTACTGCATCTGGTTGTCTTGCGTTGTGACTGAGCAAATGCTGGTGGATATTTCATGCATATTTTCTTGCCTCCTGTGCCTAAGTTTGTATAACGTCACAAACTGTGCAGAAGATCTGAATGTGTTTTTATTAGGAAACGGAGGAATGTCAACAGAGGGCCCAGTCTAAATCCGTGATTTGATGCTTATATAAGCTCTCAGAGGTTTATACCTTAGAAACAAACAAACAGCTTTTGTCCTTTAAAGAGAACATTTCAAAAATAATATATATAATAAAGCAATAGTAAAATACTGTTGATTTAATATTAATCAATACAATTTATTATTGACATTGAATTACATAATTGAATGTAATTTGAAATGTAACACAGTGTATTTTATTTAAGATTTAAGGCTTAAATTAAACCCCTTATGATCCATGATTCACGACACTTTCAGAGCTCTGTTATCTTTAAAAAGAACAGATTAACACAAGGCTAAACAATTTCAGGTGATAACTGTGTGGTAAAACAAAGCCACAAGAGTACTAAGCAGGTACACATTTTTTCCCAATATATATTATTTTCTTTATATATATATATATATATATATATATATATATATATATATATATATATATATATATATATATATAAACTAACTCTGAAACTGCACTTATAATATAGGGAAATGGTTCAATAGCTCTGTGTATTTTTACGTGTTAAATGTACAGTATTGTAATCATTCAAGGTAGATATTTCCTTTTTTTTCTTTACATTTGGACCACCAGGTGGCACCACAGGACCAAAACTCAAAATAAAACTAGGATACAGAGCACCCATAAAACAAACAGCTTTAAAGTAAAGTATTTTTTAAAGAAAGTTTAAAATGTAAGCTTTTTGAGTTCTGATCAAATGCAGTGAAAGCAACACAAATGTTAATAATAATGATGTTCTATCCTAATTCTTTCAAAATTGGGCAGCACTTTCATGATTCTGCACCAGAAATGACAGTCAGGTAAAGCCAGGCGTAGCATACGGAGTGTTGTCCAGATAAATAAAATCTCACGTTTAGACCTGAAGTCCTACTATACGTAATTCCTACATATTTTCAATACCACTTTATACAACTCTGGATAAGGCATCGCAATGCTGAATTCTGACTTCTGATTCAGCAGTAAAGTTTGTTTTTTATTTGTTTAACAGACTGAATTGAGTCTAAACTCTTTCCCGTCTTCATTCTGTGTGTGATTTGTTTTATGATAGCAAAAAAGGCCACAAAATCAGTCTCAATTGACTGTGTGTATTTATCAGAGTAGGTTCAATTAATTTACATTGCTGTGTCCATATCTGAAGGCTGAAGTGCCCTTTTTTCAAAACATAAAAAAGGATTTAAGGCCTACTACTTTTATCTATGCTGATAAAAATGGACAAAATGTAAAATGTATGGTAACAAAGGTGCAACAGTGAGTGAATGAGGAGGATGTAGTTTGGGAACAGATGAGGATGTCGGTGGGGGGAAAGTACCTCACAGTGTCCCCAAATCAACATAAATCTGATCCCTAGCACAACAGACAAAAGCAGCTTACCCCATCTTACTTCTGGTTCTACTGAATGAACGGAAACCGCAACTTAGATTCAGGAACTACACAGTGAGCACTGCCAACTTGGTAGCTCAACAAGAAATATCTCTGCTGAAAGAGTATAAAAGGCAAAACACAATCTCAACCCAGAGGGCAAGAGGGGAAGGAAGGATGAAGACCCTGGAGCTTGACCACTATGAGCGAGGGAAAATATTTTGACTCAGAAAGCAGGGCAGGAAAAGAGAACGGCAATCGAGGTGACATAAGGTGAACGCTGCCACCTCATTAGATCAAAATCCACTGTGGAAAAACACAGAGCTTCATACCTTGTACTCGGCTAGGGCTTTAACAGCTGCAAAATCAATTTCACTCAGTTCAAGCCAGACACATCATACTCAGAGGTACTGAGTAATGACATCAGGAAGCTGTTATTGTGCGCACCTCTCACACTGCAGGACATACAGTAGGAACTGAAACGACTCATATCCTTATTTGGTCAGCTTTCAATGACCCCAAATATTTCTGACAGCTACAATATAATTTTCCTACGTGCATCACGCGATATTCGTGAGATACATATAGCACACAAACAAATTCCACCCTGTTGACGGTCTTAGAATTCAAACACATAAAATCCTAAATATGAGACTAAATGCAGGCGTTGGATATTCAGACCAAAGTCATATTAAGAAGGTGATTGGTATGAAAATACAGTGTACATAATAAACAACAGCATATTTGTAATCTCTATAAAAACAGGCAAAGACATTTACAGAAATAAATTATGAACGTATGCATAAAATAAACCTGAAAATATTACATATTAAAATCTCACCACCAGGTGTCACCAAAGCTTCATTTCTGAACAAAGCGTTAAATTTGAAGACGTCGCCTGCCACTTTGAACCACATTTTGTTAGAACTTTGTTTTCATGAAGCTGGAGCTTTGGGTAATCTGTTAAGAGCTCTTCATTAACAGGTCCTCTGAATGTGTTTTTTTTTTTTTTTTGTTTGTTTTTCTTGAGCTGCTTCTCACTCATTTTCAGTCCACAGCCTGATCAATATTAGATGGTTCTTTTGTTTAACTATTTAACTCTGCCCAGCCATTCATTCACCAATAAACTCACTCCTAAACTAAAAACATACTATAGCACATAAATCATAAATACTTTTCCCCGTTCTAGTGCAGGATCTGTTCAGCAAATGCTCAATATTTCCTTAATAAGCCACCAGAGGGCAGCCTATAACAACTATAAGGTTACAAAGGTACTACTTGGAGTTGAGCGGTAGCAATAAAACTTGTTTGATTAAAATTATTAAACATTACTCTGATGATAGTAAGATTTATTAAGTGTTGCAGCAAAAACAAAAGGTGCACTTAGTTCTACAAAGGAAAAAATGTCTACAACTTACAGAGCGCAGATGAGGTAAGAACCTCTCCAAATCATTCATGTCTATCCCGTCGTCCTCTGCAAACTTGTCTTTGCTCATGCTGAAAGGAAAAGGCGTAAGAGATATTATTAGCTTATGAATTATTATTAATTTGCATTTCATATTTCTAATGCCACAAAGTAACCAAAGCCACACACCGAGCAGTTGGACCATTTACCGCAGATGCATAAAGACAGAATCTTACCCCTCTCTGTCAATGTGAGGCAGCTGCTTTGGCATTCCTCTGAAGTGTTTCCTGTGGAAATGACTAAAATCCAATTTTTCTGGCTGTACGTCCCAGCCCGCACCTCTACAACAGAGACACACATTTCACGCGTGAACAAGAGAAATCAGAAAATTGTGATAAGTTAAAGACACTAGAAGAAACTGGGCTTAAATTAACTGCCACTTGGAAAAAGTATAAAACACGTTTTAACTGCATCGTGTGGCACCTACCCATGCGAGTCCATTGTGTTTGCAGCCCATATGTCTGTCCCCAAGATGTCAAAGGCGACATCCCTGTTCCCGTTCTAGAAGGATAAAAAACAACTTCCGTCAAAACTGCTTTTATGCATTTCATCTTCTTCCTACTGCAGCTCCAGAAATGAGAAGTAGAGCAATCAGTTAAAACCAACAGACCTCCAGGTTAAGCTCAAAACCTGTTAGCTCATACAGCCTTGTGATTTCACTTAAAGATTTGTCAGTAATTCTGTTTGAAAAATCTACTATAAGACCATTAACAATAACTACCATTTGATTTGTAAGGATTTTTATTGTTTTTGCTGAACATGCGCTTACTAAAGAAACAAACGGGACAAGAAAAAGAATAAATATTTCCGCACCTTGGGAGATCCTTTTAATTGGTTGTTTCGGCCTCTGCTGCCAGAGCGGGAGCCGGATCCTGGTCTGGAGCCTGAACTGGGTCTGGAGCCGGTACTGCCGTTACTGCTGTGTTCCCACTCATCCTGCAGTGCCAAAGGAGTTCACAACAAGTGTTGTAAAACACACTTTACAAAACAAACTGATCCAATTTATACACAAAAAAATAATCAAATCATTTCACTCATGCAGTATAAGACGAATTCACATCTAAATAATTAATTACATTCCAGATGTATACTGTAGCAACAGTGTGTGATTGAGTGAATCGCATTGTTAACTTAGTAATAATCCTTCAAGCTCGGCGTGTAGTCAAAGAGAGTTAGAGCTTGATGATATCAGGAGAACAGGAAGCTATGATGCCATCATTGAAAACTGCAACGATATCAATAACTAACCAACATTTTTATGACTCTTCGGTTTCTTTACCATACCACAATGCCCACAACACTCTCCAAGCCTTACCATCTGACTCACTAAAAATATATACATCAGAATTAGTCCTGAGGCAGATGGAGTCCAATCACCTGGCCAAATAAATTACTGATACGCAGAGTGTGAATTTGTTATACTCTAATTTATCCCATTAAATGGGCTAAAAGCCCAAACGACTCTTATTATTTTGTTAAAAAGGAAAAAAAAAGAAAAACACTGTAAAGCTTCACTAATATTTCACAGAAAATTCAGTCACTTGCTGTGCCACAATCATATCCCATGATAGTCATTCAGGACATGCACTGAATGCCCCTTCCACACAGACTGATGAGCTGTAAATTACTCAAAGCTTGGACTACTAGTGTCTACATGCAGACAAGCAGACAAAATTGCTGTAAAAAGATTTGAAAACATTCAAACGCTCATAAATACATCATCATCATCAAAAATAATGTGGATATTTTTGCACGAGCAACTACTAATCAAGAAATTGTAATGAAAAAAAAAAACTCTTTATACATGTGTACACATGTATACATGTACAAATGCATTTAGTCAATAACCGATACCAATATAGTATATAAAATAAATGATCTGAGCATGCATTTCTGCAGTTTTTGTAGTTATTTCACACTAATATTAAACATCTAGATATTTGTTTCTTAAGGTAGACATACTGACAGCATAATAAAACTGTCAACACAAGCTTAAAGCATTTATTGAAGAATGCAAGGTTATGTTTTATAGAATGTTATAAAGTGTAATATTCTATAAAGTTACATCTTATAGAACTTTTTTATAAAAAGTTACTATGTTGTGACAGTATAAGACAGATAATGTAGGGGGAAAAAAAATCTAGCTCCTCTGCCTCCCCTGTGGTCCTGCTGTCATCTGAAAAACTCACTGCTCCACAAGAAACAACCAATCAGAGCCAGGAGGAGGGTCTTAGGGCTGTCAATCATCCTGCTGCTTGCTCTCTACTGTGCTACAGTTGAGTGCAAGCAGCTGTAGCATGTTAGTCCATTGTCACGAATGCTAATGCTAGTTGGCATGACCAACGATGACGGCGGAAAAACTGTTTTCCTGGACTGTTAAGTTATTAGTAGTATTACTATTATTAGTACATGTATCAGCACATGCTGACTGACTAGCGCTAAGATCATCCTCCAGCTCTGATTGCTTGTTTTTTGACAGGGAGCAGTGCATTTGTTTTAGAAGGCAAAAGCAGCACTGGGAGGAAGTGAAAGAACTCGATCTTATCAGATCATCTGTCTCATACCACACAGTCACGACATGGTGACACTTCTAACAAATATGTAAGAAACATATTTTCGTGAAAGTTACATACTGCAGCTTTAAACGTGAGTTGAGTTTAATACTATTTCAAATGAGACCCTTGACATTGTCAGACAACAGGACAGAGACATAAGTAAAGAGAAACTAAAAAGTTTGATTAGTGTGTTTAGTGAGAGATGAGCAGAACGCTGGACCATGGAGGTAAAACTTACACGTTTAGAGGAGCCTCTCCCTTGAGATGACGTCCAGCTACCATCTCTCTGGTTGATGCAGTCATCTGTCCACTGATGGAGAAAAAGAAAAGGGGATATAGTTACGCTGTTTTACTTTTGTTTCTACTTTTGTTTTCTTACCAATTTAAAACATAATTTATGACTACATGGCAAAAGCTTCTGCTAACTATAATTCCCTTTACACACGCAGTCAGTCGGTGTTATTCTTCACATTCTACATGTCACTATTGCCTTTGGATTTTCCATTTAACTACAGTTTCAACTGATGGCACATTCACTTCCACAACAACATGAGCATGACTTTAGAAAGCTTCTACTAAGTTGTGACATGTACAAATGAGAGAAACCAGCTGGGTATGCATCATGTGTAACAAACAAATAACGCATTTCAGACATCATCATCCAACCTGCGGCTCTTTGCCGTCATTGTCCAAGTCCACGTCTCCATCTGGCTTGTCTCCCAGAATGCCCTGCACCTGGTACTCCAGGACGTAGCTGTCGATGAAACGTTCCAGCTCCTCTATTTCCTGCGAGCGGGTGCTTCCTGCCTCAGACGATGCAGACGCCACCGAAGAGTTCTCCATGGCAACCTCTGCAGAGGTGGCAGGAGGGAGGAAGAGAGGAGGAGGAAGGAGGGAGAAAGGTGACCTGTACATACAAAGATAAGGATAAAGATGGATGGAAGTTAGAAATTCAGTAACAGCAGATGCTCTTATGTTATAGATTTCATGTTTACTTCAGATATCAACAATCCAAATCAATGACTGACCAAAGTCCTGGTAGTGTGGATAAATTACAGTTTCTCTTTAACTACACAGTTAGATAAAATAAATATTAATAAAAAATATATATTTATACAGTTAGAAGTCTAAGCTGTCCAAAAAAAATGTCTAAAAATGCAGCAAAACTGAAAATCCCTCTCTCTCTCTCTCTTACCTTTGATCCGCCTGCTTTCACAACATTCAAAGACGAGTCATAGTTCAAGCTGTTAGCAAGCATCCATATTTGCATTGTTTACATGTCCAACTGCAATATCACCCTGCTGGGCAGTTGCAATATTTTACTCAGGTGTTCAAAAAGAAACATTTTCTCTGCAAACTCCTTTCCCCAGTTAATTCCTGGTCCAACTCTGCATCCACTTTATGTTGCTACTTCTATGTCGGTGTCCCTCCATCTCTCTCTCTTTCTCCGCTGTCGGAGTTGTGTGTGTTCACCTGAACCCTGACCAACAGGGAAGCAGCTTCCCGCCTGACTGTCCGTTGCTGCTAAGCTCCTTTACATCAAGGTTTGATCACCAGCCATGCAAAGAGGATTTATGGTTGGAGCACGCAGAATACTACATGCTGAGGCTGGCGACTTACAGGGGAGTCCCATGAACTTCCTGCCAACAAGTCAACAGTATGAGCCACAAAAGGCCTGGTGAATGCAACACCAAGACGTTTACATATCAACAAACACTGAAATGTGCCTATTATTGATCAAATAAAGCAGTAATGCAAACATTTAGGTATTCACTTAATGAATCAGACGAGAAGTTGACTTCTTGTCTGGAGCTACTGACTAAACAGAAGAGTGAGTGACAAAACTTCTGCTCACAGGGGTCAGAGTCTTCCCACACATACTGCAAATCATCTCGACACGTCTGTAATCTGACCTTCAGTCAGAACTGTAATCCTCCCCTGTTGACAGTAGAGTATAATCCATTCATACATTGATTATCCTGCTCTTTGCAGCTACGCTAAAATGACAAACATTTTACTTGAATGAAAAAAAAAAGGGTTTCTCTTAAGTGTAGTATCATGAAGAACTGAGGTTAATGATTTCTTCGGTTTTTGATGTTCATATTTATGAGCCGTTTATGATCAACATGTTGATATGACGGAGCACAGTGTGCAAACTGCTGCCGAACCAAAATGCTGCCTATATTTGACAGGGGACTTGGTTTGTAAATGGTTCCTTCTAAATATGTAGCAAGTCCTCATAAAAAGAAAGGATTGATAAAAAAAAATGATTCATTTAAGAATAAAAAAAGGGTTTGCATCACCTGTAATTCCTGCAAAATCAAAATGAATACAAAGAAACAATGTAAACATCTTCAGATACAAGTCATGTTTTATGGCATCGGGCTATCCCAGTTTTAGATGATGACACAGATGTTTTGACAGCTGCCAAGCTTCAGTCATCTCTCCTTTCTGATCGCCTGTCAGCCAGTAAAATGTTTAGACACTTCAGGAAGATGGAAATATAGAGCTCTTTTTCCAATTAAAGATTTATTTTACAGTCATCAGTAAAATATTGTTTTCTTTCACCATTCTCTTCTTACTGTTACTTTACAGTCTTCAGACTCAAATACAATAGTTTGTCTCACACTGAAAACATTGAAACATTTTATTTTACTTTCAAATGTATATTAATGTTTCTCAAGTGTACTTGTACTCAAGATTGCAGATAAGAAAATATTTACTACCTATTAATTAAACACTGACTAACATGCCTCAGAACATCACTCTACATGAGTCTTGTTTTTTATCTGTGGGAAGAAGACTAAAAGCATATATTTTCAGTATCTGAACTGTTTAGAAATGAAGTAAGAGGAAGCAAAGAAATGTAAGAAGCTGTTTGAGGTGTTGAGATTTGGGCGGTCAGAGACCACAAATCTCAGCAGATAACAGGAAGGCTAAACAGGAAGTATTTCTGAACTTTTGACCAAGAGCACTCGGTCGGTCTTAATACAGTATTTGCAGGCTTTCAGCAATGTAAAAGTTAAAGAAAGGATCTAAATGCTGTAGAAAATACACTGGCAAGACTGCTGTTTACTTATGCTAGCTACAAATGACTAATAAAATATTCTACAAACAGTTAAAAACGTCAACTACAAAATCTTTTTGTGTTTGCTTTAAATTTAAATTAAAAAGCTGTTTTGTAGAATGATTTACACGCAACACAGAGTAGGATTGTGCCTGCTACAAAGTTACATTACTACTAGCATATTATTGCAGGAAAGCTAGAAATAAATATGTAGATTGCTCACGTTTTCATTTTATATTTCTTAGAAAGAAACTGAAATCTGCTTAAACTGTTATTTTTTTTGTACAGCTTTTTAAAGATGTAAAAATAAAAAAACATTCTGAAAATAGACCAACCACATGATCTTGGGTGACATATATAATTAAATCAATCACTCAACAATGATGTTAAGCCCAAGATATCTGCATATCTGCCATTGTGGGAAGATGACATCAGTTAAAATGCAAAATTACTCAACTGGCTGCATCCTAATGAAGAAGTCCTACCTTTCTCCTCGACACTGAGTACAAAGTTATTGCCTGTAAACAGCTGCCAATAGCTATTAATTATTTTTACTGATTGCAGGGTTTCCACAGGGTATTATAAGTCTGGCGGTCCGCCATGCTTTACTAGCCCCACCGCCAGGCTAAGCGTTGCTTGTTTACGTTTCAAGGAAAATAATAATATTTTTTTTTTTAAATCTATTTTTTTTTTGCTCTGAGCATTTCATTAGCAGAGCAGATCTATCCTTAAAGATAGGTTTATAGTTTATGCATTTAAACCCGACAGCGCGCGGACCAATCACACAGCTGGCGCCTCTGCGCTTTGCCTCGCGCGCTGCTGCTGCTTTACCTCAGCGGGATCGCGCGCACCTCCTTTCACTCAAACTGGACACAGGCTGACCTGTATGGATATTTACATCAACTTACTGTGAGGAATTATGATCCTTTGGAGAACTCTAGGTAAGAGTTTAAAACCCGCCGCTTTAGCTCTGGTTGCGCAGCTCTATGTGAACCGCAGGAATAACTTGTAGCGAATTCAGAGGCGCGTTGTGGAGTGGTGAGAATGATTTATCTTTGTGAACGAACAATTATATGCGGCGTTTACATCTCAACGCGCTGCCCATCGTGTGGCTCTGTATCTGTCTTCCCTGTAAAGTTTATGTCTGTGGTCCCGGTTGGCTGGAGATAAGGAGCAGCGCTAACCTCATCATGCAGGTTCAGCCCGGTGAGGAGCTTTAACGCTCTCCTCGGAGTCATGCATCACGTTGATATTATATTATTTTTAGTATTATTTTTCCGGTTACATGATGCATCAAACCATATCAAATGCGTTGTCTACTTAAGAGTTAATACGCGCGGCCGCATGGAAATCGGAGAAACTCGTGACCGGTCAGGCACGGTTGAGTCCCATGAACTCGACCAACCAGAATAGTTTCTGTGACGATTAAAACTCAACAGACACGAAATGGAACAACTACTAAAGCCAAATCTCCCGTTTGCTGCGCATCTCTGCGCAGTGCAGCAGATTTACTCATTGTGCAGGGCCGGTCCAAGGCTGCATGAGCCTTGCGCAGACTTTGACTTAGGAGCCCCTCTAGCTGCTAAAATCATCAGCACCTCTAACACCTTCTGTGTTAGAGTTAGTGAAATATGGGAGACGGGAGTAGTTTAATTGGCCAGCCTAAAAAGCAATAAGTTATAATAGCAGTTTACTAATTTGGATTTGTAAATTCAAAGATTAAACTCACAGCATCACATTGTTGCTATGGTAACAAAACAATCCAACTATGAATATTGTTCTTTGAAGCTTTACAAAGTAAACTTGCCAGCTCCTTAAAATCTTGCATTTAAATGTTAAACAATTCAAAATCTTTTAACTTATGTATAAACAATTGAATCAAATTTAACAGCACTAAATTCAACAGCAAGTGTTACATTTATTTATCTGTGGTCTGTTTTACAATATTAGCGTTTATGAGGCCCCTGAAGCTCTTGGGGGCCGGATGGAGCAGCTGAGTTAATTTGGATTAAACAGAAGTGCAAATTTGTTGTTTTTGGACTAGTTGCGGGTTTAAATAGCATTTCACTGGAGATGTTTTTTTGTAACATATAATTAAACAGTAATACTTTAATATTTCCTGTAAACTTAACATCTTTTAATACAAAAACACGGTAGACCGTTGGTGGACCACCTCGACGCCCCCACCACCGGGCTTAGGAAGTTTTCTGGGGGAAACCCTGGATTGGTGTTATCAATCTTTATACATATCTATGTTTTGCTAGATGTTGAGATTAAGGTGTAATGGTAAATCTAACTAACTATAATAAAGAAGTAAATTAAGTTTAAACTATCTTACCCCAGGTAAACAGTGGCTCTGCAATATCAGAAAACTAGACTCCTGGTGTGAAGCGAGGCTGTTGGCTAAACCCTGCAAGGTTTCCTCATACATAATTCAAAACCTGCAGTAATCTTGTAATATCTCAAAGTATTTAAAGCTCCTAATTATGGTTCTGAGATGTCTGGGACCAGCTTAGGTTTCTACTATTGTTAGGAGAGAATATGAATATTTCTAATGAAAGCAACAATTTTTTTTTCTGCTTTAAAGAAACAGCAACTTGCTCTTTGCTCATGGATCGCCAAGGTCCCAACATCCCAGCAGGATGCGGGACGATTAAACCGAGGATTTGTCTGACCCAAACTTAGAAACGTCTTCATTAAGCATACATGACACAAGTAAACATTAAAACAGGACTAAGGGCTGCAAGCGCCTTCAATCTCCAGCCAAGCACAGGAATTGACCCTTCAGATTCAGTAACACAAATAGCATCACAAGATATCTCTGATTTACCAAACACACACTTTCTCAATTCGCTTAGTTAAGGTGACTCATCAATATTGGCTCAGAAGAAATTAAGTTGTCGAAAATTATTTCCACTCAATTGGAAATGCTATCGCAACTGGCTTATAGGCATGACAAGAGCTACATTTAAACTACTAGTTCTGTTCTACCGTCCAGAATGCAAAGGGGGACGGGCCATGCTTATTAAATTCAAGTATCATCAAGTCCTGCAAATGAAAACAGAATTGTAATATTTACAACCTCAAAGCTGGCTTTGATTAGCTGAAAAAGATACTTTTAGATATTTGAGCTCAAAATATTTCAAATGAAACAGTTAAAAGGTGTTTAACTAGCTGCAGATTCTGTTAATAGCCTCTGATTAATGAAAGATTTGTTCAAAGTAAAAGAAATGGAAGAGGGAACAGAGTGAATAATCACATGTTCTGATAAGGGCTGGTAGTGCTTACTTTGCTTGTCGATGACTACATAGGTCATAACAGTGTGACACAGCAGCCCCCTCCCCCTTTCTTCCTGTCTCCACTGTTTCACCCTCTTCCCCTCAACTCAACCAGCTGTCCTAACAAAGAGCACCCTGCCATCCTCCACCAATCACACTTTTAGCCCAACTCCACTGGTGGCATTGTCTGGCACTACATGGCATATTCAGAAACCAAACAACATCAAGAGGCAGTTTAAACTATATTATATAGGTTTTACAGTATCTTTAAAGTACTACACACAGAACACATAGCAGCCAAAGCCCTAATAACTGATGTATACAATATTTAGTAAACTACTTTACAGCCTGGTAGGGCTGTACAGCCCAGAGAGGCCGATCAGGCCTGTAGAATGCAGAGCCATCTGTGGTTCAATCGAACGCTGCGCCCCGAGGCTCAGAGCCATTGAGACAGAACAAGTCAGACAGCCACAGCACGGCACCAGACAGGACACTGCCTGCTTCAACCAACGCCATGTATATCCCAGAAGCACGCACAGAACAGAAAACATAAATGCAATAAGTAAAAAAAGTGCATTTACTAACATATTACTTTTTCTCTAATCAACACATGATTGTGTATAAAAAAGAAAACAAGGACAATTCTTTGTAAAAACTGTCAGTACAAATCAAAAATTTAACTCTAAACATTATATGTAATAAGTGCAAAATTTGGTCTAAGAAAGCCAAATTTTGTGAGGGTTGCAGTTCCCTCACATGTAGCAACTGCAACAATTGAAGTAAAAATGTTCTGAATCTAAGGGTAAAGTGGGCTTCCGAAGGTATAATATTCTTGTTTACATGTAAGGGTAATACAAAATGAAGTAAATCAAAGGAATAGTGTTGTTGCAGCACATTTACTCATCAAGTGCTGCAAAGCTAAGCATTGTCTATCCATCAGAGGATCTGCATTCTTGCTTGGAAAATATTAGCGCCTTTAACAGGAAAGTTGCCTAAATCATGCAATTTTTAAATCTTTATGAAACAATTTTACTTGTTGTGAAAACCATCACATGGAATGCAGCATTTTGCATCAATAGAAATCACAAAAATCGTTATCTTTCCAAACAATTCTAATACGTTCACAAACAGCACAAACAGGTAATTATCCATCTGCACAGTGTATTTTTCAGGTCAGACACTTATGATGAACAATTATGTTTGTCACAGTCTTTGCTTTGATTGATCTTAAAGGTGAATAGTTGCAAGTTTCTTACTCCAACTATTCCCATGAAAAAAAATGTTAAAAATATCAATAATATTTTCTGTCACAACATCAATTAGAATTGCTGGCATCATGTGTGCTTTTAGTTCATTCTCATTATGACTTGCATTTACGACAAGACTGACATGTGGTCAGTCAAGACATATTGGGCCAACAAGTCATTAACTCCACTAAAAATGTGTTTTGTCACAGCAACATTGTTCATTATAGGGCTTTAGAAGCCTGATCCAACCAGCTGCAGGGTTTGATACGGTTACTAAAAACCAAACAGTAAGAACTATAATCCTTTCAATCCAAATAGAAAAGAACATGAGATCCGGTCTCCTCAGTGGGAGTCTGAGTCAATGTTCTCAGGCAATGCTGGCAGAGCTGATAATTCAACTAATCTGGTCTAATTCGTCTAGGAAAACTACACATGGGGTCAAAGGTTTTCATAGAGTGGTCCACAGGACCTGAAATCTAAGGTTGCTGTTGCGAGTTTTTAAGGCCATTTTAAATATATTTTACTAATAAAAATGAAAAAATGATATCTGAGTCTGTATTTTCCAGTGGCCAATTAGTCGGTTACTGAATTAGTTGATGATTACTTCAATAATCGATTCATCACAATTAATCAGATTAACTTATTTAGGATACCAGTCACAAAGAAATGTTTCAATAAACTACAAATATTTTCAAATTTATTGATTGATACTTTCATTGAACAAACAGTGGGGGAAAAATGCAAAAATAGCAATTTTGACAATAAGGACAGTTTTGTTTTTTTTTTGTTTTTTTTAAACATTATTAATTGGAATTTGCTGTGACAATGATAAAATGAAATCTTATCATGATAAGAGATTTATCACAATAAATGATAATACAACCAACACTCCTTCCTACCCTAAGCCTTTCTTTCTGCTATGTTACAGCTAGTTCCCCACACTGGAGTCTGTCTTGAATACTCAGGCTAGCTAGCATGGTCACCGATGACGGCGGATATATACCGTAGTTTTCCTGTAACAGTAAGTTGTTTCTCCATCAACAGCACATTGAGCTGTGCGTACATTAGCAAGATTGATAGTGCTAAGACCCTCCTCCTGGCTCTAATTGGTTACTTCAGACATGGTGGATTTCTGCAGATGGTTGTCAGAGCACAGGGAGGAGGCAGAGCAGCTTGATTTCTCACTGATTATCTGTCTCATGTTATAATGTCACAACATCATGGCAGTTTCTACAAATATGTAAAAAAAACAAAAAAACATATTGTTTGTAAAAGTTACATACTGCAGATATAAGCATTTAGAAAATACATATACATACATGGGAAATTAATATTCTCACGTCAGAGAACCAAACTCTGCACACAATATCTGGCTTACACACTTTCAATAGCACGGAACTGAACCTGCCTGAATCTCGTTCTTTGTAATTAGATATTGTGAGGAAACACAAGAGAACAAACCAGTAGCAAATAGTCTGCAAATGCCACATGGGGGGTCAGGGGGATGTGTTAGCTTGTGTGTATCATTAAGACAATAACTCCATTGTCTCCCCATGTCCCTGTTGTGACCGACCAGCAGAGGATTGGGCATGTGCAGAACTGTGGAACCGTTCAGACTTCAGCCCCACAATGCCATTTTGTCCATGTCTACGTAAAGAGTTGTGGAATATAAACGTGAGGGGAGTGTCCATGCTGGTTTTACAACGTCTGTAAAGGTGACAGATGAAAGCTCAACAGGAACAAAAGGGGCAAAGAGAGGCAATAAAAGGTTAGCCTCCTACGAGGCCATCAAGATGATGGCAAAACACACAACAACAAGCTAGCAAATACTTAGCCACAGAAAGTACATCAATAAACGAGTAATTACATCTTTTAATTTTGATATAGCGCAAACACGCTCTGTTCTCTTTAAACAACCACTTCATTTCTCACCTCTATGAGCCGCTGTATGTTTTCCTGAATAATCACTCATGTAATGACTCCTCATTTCTCTCACTCATCTGTGCAATAGCAGCAGCCTAACGAGCAGCAGCTCCCACTGAAATGAGAATGGATCACTGCAACGCAGTGTGACTCAGGGTGCTTCAGCTTTCTACAGATTACTCCCACTCTCACCACGGCACACAGCCGAGTTCGCTCACCCTCCACATCCCTACGAACATGGCCTCCGTACGATCGGCGGTGCGTCACTAGCCCGTATGCAGCCAATTCGCTGCTCCTGGTGGAGCAGCGTACCAGCAGCAGCATCAACAGCATTCACACATGTGCTAAGACTGCAGATCAGAGGGGTGATGACCATGCGCTGACAACTGGAGAACAGTTCAGGCTGAGTTTACGCATCAGCAATGCTGAGTAATTTAGAAGTCTGGTCCATATGCAACATTTCTGCAGAGGAAAGATGCAAATATTGACAATATGGGTCCAGATATGTTTCATGGCTGCAGTGAGAAGGGTAGTAGTGCAGGTGGCACTAAGGTTTGTTTATACATGGCAATGTTACATGAAGGTTCATGTAGGAGCAAAATCTGATTAAGCTGGTTATCAACTCAAAAACAAGTAGTGGGTAAGGCTAGTAAAGTATTAAATTAGGGCTCTGATTGCATAAAATTCACTGACCATCACCTTGCTGCATCAACTGTCCACAAACACTACATTTATCAGAATGAGACATCCATAGCAGGTTATAAAAATTGATAATTTGGCATCAATAAAGGTCTCTTCTCAACAAATTCAGGGTAAAGAATGGATTACTTTGATTTGACGTCTATTTTAATTTATTGGGATTTATTATTTGTTTCATTTTTGTATTCATGTCCGTTAAATCATTCTGAAACTGAAGTGATGCTGGTGTACAAGAACAAATTAAATGCTCTGAACCCATTTCACCAATTGGTACAATAATCATAAAACATCCATTTAAGTTGTTTTAAACCAAGCATATGCATCGTTCAAAATTTTGAGGCATTCTTAAGATCTTAGCTCTTTGTAAAGTTTTGATCTGTTGATATTGATTCTACCTAGCTCATCTTTAAGAGCTAGCAGCTCTTTCAATTTTTTTTTTTTTTTTTTGTTGTCTAGTTGTGTCCAGTTGCCAGAAATTTATGCAAGGAGCAGAAGCATTGTTGTGGCACTGTGTTCAGAGAGCAGCTGCTGTAATACAGAGTCTTACAATGTTAAAAACAAACAAAAAGAGTGCAAAGTTCAAGTTTTCTAAACTTTCTTTAGCGCATTACACTGTTGATTAGTGCAGCCTGCTAGCATGGCTACTAATGAAACACCGGTCCCTTTGTGTACTCCCTAAAGAAAGTAGACATTTATCTAAGCTAATGTTCCACAAGGCTGCTAACATTTTCATGTTCTCTGATAACTACAAGGTGAAAGAGAATAAAACAGATAAACTTGTGATATACATTCAGTCTTGAACTGCTAACAGTCTTGTTCTTTCTTGTTTTCTCAATTAACTGCAGACAAGTTTCAAGATGTCATAGAAAACAGTTTCCTTTCAACAGTTTCTTGCAATTGTTTCCTCCGATTTCATTTTAAAACGACTCACTGATTATAACTGTTCATACTGAATCTTCACTCAATAACGGCAGCAAATTTCAGAGTTTTGTCATTTGTCAGTGTGACGAGGTAGTGCGTACTGTGATGTGTTAAAGAAACAGAGGATTTTATAGTGTCCAGGCAGCACAAATCGTTCATTTCGGCCACCAGCTGATTACTCAGAGCACCTTTTGACAAAATTATCAGAAGGGAAAGATAAAGAAGGTTTAGATGGGCACAACAGGTTTAAGAGCAAGTCAGAAATATTTCCTGAAAGAGACATGTTTCTGTCATTTAGTGAGCTTTTTATACCTTAAAAATATACCTATCTACACATGAATATTCCACATGGGAACATGCTGTCTTATTTATCTTGAAAGCTTATTTGTCTTGGAAGCTCTCCATCTTTTGACAGCAGGCCAACATTCCCATAACCCACTAAAGTGACTCTGATACAATCAATCCCTGAAAAACAGGAATGCCAGGAATGTTAGGAAAAACCTAAAGAGGAAAATCAGCTTACAAGTTACAGTCAAAACCTGTGTGCACACGTTATAATAGCCATTATATAATGAGCATCCCATGACATTAAATGGAACATTTTTGAGCAACTTAGCTAACTAATCAGGGTTCTTCTCTTTATTTGTTTTGAAAATTTATGTTACAACTCTTATTGATCCACTTGCGCTCTTTGAACAGTTCCAGTTGAGCTGTGGCTCTCTCTTTGTTGTGAGGGTCAACAGCTGAGACAGCGAGCTTATGTGCAGCTAGTTCAGCTGATTTTCAGGGCAGTCTAAAAAAAAAAAGAGCCCTTCTCTCATTCCTGTTGTGAAGCGTTCGTAACACTGCGGGAATGTTAACACTTCAATGAATCCATGTTTACATCGCCTCCACGTTTACATGTTTTCAGCACGTAACCACACCCATGTGCCATGCATAACTGTAATATGCACGCAAACTGAGTGGGGCATGCCGAAAGGAAACTAGGCATCAAACGCCCTGCAACACAAAGGCCATGGCAAAGTAATAGAGCCGCATCTGAAGCCGCCTCCACGCCCCGGTGTGTCTGTCCGCGTTTCACCGGTAACAATGGTGACGCAAGCTTTGCGGCTAACCAGCTGGCTAACATTAGCGATTAAGCCCAACAATAACGAGCTGCAACCGCCAGGACACTGGATTCAAACTGCTCCCTGTAAACATTAACACTTCAACAGGTGCGTCAGTGGTTGTAAACGCATAACCAGTTTGTTCACAGACACAACATAGACTATGCGGCTCCCAGTGTAAAATTGTTGCCTGGTTTCAACGGTTTTCAAAGCCCAACTGAAAATACGCCTTCAGCTGGTGATAAATCCTTACCCAAAGTGAGATTCTGGCCACCGTAGAACCCGGGATCACACTGTGAGATCAAAACCCCCGTGTCATGAGTGTGTTTGTCCAAAGGAAAAGGAGGGAGGAATTAGATTAGTTATCCTGTGGCAACTCCGCCGTCTCACACTAAAGGAAAAGGGAATGCAGGAATGTGACGTTCGGTCCGGTCCGCTGGCAACGTTGACACGTGCACCCAGCAGTAAAGCACGCTGGGAAACAGAGTTTTGTTCAACAGTACACGCCAATCGTGTTTTTAACTTCAGGTTTAACCGGCAAGGGGGGGGGAAAAATAAAAATCTGTTGCCACGTTTACTCCTCTATTAGTATTAATAATTTTTTTTAATTAAAACCAAAACAAATAATAATAATAGTAAAATAATAATAATAATAATAATA
>NW_006800039.1:1107164-1145799 GCF_000485575.1 Poecilia formosa
ATTATTATTATTATTATTATTATTATTATTATTATTATTATTATTATTATTATTATTATTATGCGTTCACACCAAACGCGTCCAACGCTTCAAGTTCAACGCGTGTGCATTTTGAATGCGGACGCTTGCCATTTTGCTCTATACCTAGCGTTTTCCCGCGTGTGGTATACATTCAAAGTGAAGGCGAGTCGAGGGCTCGTCAGAAGCATCAGCTCTAGTTTTCCGTTGGGCGCTTTGGAAGCGTCAAATGCTCACAACTCTCAAAACTCGTTGCCGCGCTAGACGCTCGAAATGGGCGCAACGGCCCTCGACAAGCCTCCACGTAGACTTCGAATGTAAACCAGAGGCCCTTGACGCTCAAAACGCGTTTGGTGCGAACGAACCGTAATGGTGCGTTCGCACGCGTTATGCGCGTTTAAAACGCTTCTGATGCTTCAAGTTTGAAGCCTGTGCACTTTTGGTGCGTTCACACCAAACGCGCTTTGAGGGTCTGGCGCGTCTGGTTTATTTTCAAAGTCTATGTGGAGCGTCAGAGCGCGCCAAACGCTCAAAACGCTCCACACGCTCGAAACGTCGCAACGACCCTCGACGCGCCTCCACATAGACTTTTAATGAAAACCTGACGAGCCTGACGCTCAAAACACGTTTGGTGTGAATGTACCATAATAATAATTATTATAATACATGACTTGATTACGAAACGTTCTTAACAGTATTAATGATGCAACTACAGTCCTCTTTACATTAACAACCACTGAAAAAAAAAGATATGGATCACAAAACTTTTAAAAAAGTAATCTTAATATAATATAATATAATATAATATAATATAATATAATATAATATAATATAATATAATATAATATGGTGGTGGGATTATAATGTGTAAATTTTATACAAAAATAACAATAATATCAAGCATCTTTATCAGTTTTAGTGCTATATTATATTATATTATATTATATTATATTATATTATATTATAGGTGGTAGCACGGTTGCCTTGCAGCAAGAAGGTTCTGGGTTCGATTCCCTGCCCCGGTCTTTCTGCTTGGAGTTTGCATGTTCTCCCTGTGCATGCGTGGGTTCTCTCTAGGTACTCCGGCTTCCTCCCACAGTCCAAAAACATGACTGTTAGGTTAATTTTTCTCTCTAAATTCTCCCTAGGTGTGAGTGTGTGTGCATGGTTGTTAGTCCTGTCTGTCTCTGTATACACCGCCTCTCGCCCTGAACCTTAGCTGGAGATAGGCACCAGCACCCCTCCCGACCCCACTAGGGACAACGGTTTTATAAAACGGATGAATGGATGGATATTATATTATATTATGTACAGCACCACTATCCTATCATAGTATATAACATTACCTTATTTAAAAATATTTTTAATAGAAGTAAATTTACATGTTTACATTTTTACACAGTTACAAGGCATTTCTAGTGAAATGAGCAATGAACCTTCTTCTGAGAATCATTCAAATATTATCCCGCATCTGCCTCCCAATGCAATCCCAACAAGATGGGGAGGCAAACGAATCTTGACCCTATCATTTTGCTTGATACAAAATAGCAGGCTACATTTAACTGGAAATAGGACAAAGAAAAATAATGTTTTGTATATGGAAAAAAATCCTCATCTGAAAGCATCTCCTTTAGTCTGACTCCCTTTCAAATCAGCTGAACACCCATTGCTGTAAAATCCTGCCCCTATGTGGAGCACAAGGGAAGTGCACCCAAAGGACTAACTTTCTTGTCCAGGTAATGCACCAAGCACAGTATGAATGAATAATATATTAAGAATAATAAACTTTATAATTGGGAGTGTTAATATAGTGGGCAGGTAGAGTCCAAAAAAGACTGTCTGACAACTGAAACCGCAGATGAACATACACATGTCTAACACAAGTATGTTAGAGTAATGCACTGACAAAATCAACAGAAAATAGATCGGATTTGGGCCGCAGTAAAAATTAGACGTAGGAATCTGAAACTGGATAGACATCCATGTGAAGAACATGCTGTTCTTCCAAATTCCATTCAAACATGCAACAACTGCTGGACCTGAAATTTTCCTTCCTCACCCCTTTCTTTTCACCTCTTGTATATCTCTAGTTCTTCTCTAACTCAACTCTCCAACTCCTATGCATCCTATCCTTAAGCATACCATAATTACTTTGTTGCCTTGATCACATCACCCACCTCACCACAAGCTATTTTGCGCTCTGTTCTCCTCCCTTGTTGTTGTGCTTTTACACGTGCAGAGGTCTTTAAAATAGCCTTTCTAACTGCACCGCTCTGCAGTTTTTCATTTTCTAATAAGTAGTTTATTTCAGCTAAGAGCAACAGCATTCATTCACTCCTTTTCACGGAGAGGATGATGTCAGAAAAAATTTAAACCACAATGTTAAGTCAAACCTTCTACATAGATTTCTAGATCAAAGTCTATTTAATATGGGCATAAGGCTTTCGAAAAGTTAGATTAGAAATGTATTGTTGCTATGGGAACCGTGACATTAAACGTGTTTGTCGTGTCACTGTACTAAAAATGTCCGTAGATGTAAGAGATGGTAAACAAAATCCGTAGGACTGTCCTTTTATTTTTTTTATTGCAGACCAGTACTGACACATAGTTATTAAAATTGCCAAAATGACTTATTAGAAAGGTTTTAAATCTAACAGCAGCATTGAATTATTTTTGATGAAAGGCATGTTTATGAGAATACGTGACCCAATACTCTGACTGATACCTGTGGTTTAAAATCCCCTTAAAAACAAACTTTTTTTTTTTTTGTTAAATTGAACAAGCAAATTAGTTCTCAAACCTTTTCAAGTATCCTTTTCATAACATTGACGGAAATAAAAACAAAACGCTTCTTATCTATTGGTAATGCATGTTTGGTTGACAGGTGCAATTTCATTAAATACTCAGAGTGTACAACTTTCAAGTTTCAAGTAGTAAACATGTACTCTTAAAATTGTTCCCTTAAGTCGGAACTTCAAGTAAGGAAAGTCCAATGTTTATCCCAATATCCTTTAAAACCAATTATGTAAGACAAGAGATAATGTCATTGAAGCAAGGGGGATGTGTTTTGATCTTCGTAAGTCTAGAACGGCAACAAGATAATAGCAATATAGTCATAGCAATAATTAAAAAGCTCCAATAATTGAATATCTTTCCCTTGAGCAGGATGGTAAATTCAAGTATAAATTAATCTAGAGAGAACTGAAGTAAATAGTTGCATCTTGCAGAGACAAAGTTTCCATAACAGTTTATTCAAAGACTTTTGTGTGTGTCCTTATAAGTGAGGAACAGATTTTGAAGGCTCTGTTAAACATACAGCCAATAAAAGTAAAGAGTGTATATTTACTAAAGTTACTGATGCAATAATGTAGTCGCACCAGAGTCAACACATTAGTGCATGTAAGTTAGTTTTGTCAATTATCCCGACAACATAAATGCTGCCTGTAAAAACTTTGAAGTTGGTTTGATGGAAACATCTGTCCAGTGAGAGAGAGAGACGGAGGCTGCAGCTGGCGTTGGGGCGCAGGTCGCACCGCTGAATCCTCCCTGTGAGGGAAGGTACCAAGGCTCCAATTAGCAGCATAGAGGGCCCATGATGATATTTCCATGCGTTTGTGGACGCCTCAGTCCGCGAGTGTTATAAAAGGCAAAGCCACAAACATGGAATTAGGCAGGACAGGCCCAACATCTCTTATGGCCACAGACTCCCCTTTCCTGTGGCTTCCGAGAGCAACGGTGTGACATAAACAACACCAGCCAACAAACTGTTATTACTGTACACACTGGCTTCATAAAGGGCGACTGATTATTTGCGCTTGTCAGCATGTGGAGTTCATCAGGGCAGCGTCCGGCTCTTTTATTCTCAGGCTGAATGGCTGCAGAAGATAGGTGTGGGAGAAACAGAAACGGTAGCACCGAGAGGGAGAGAGAGAAACTAAGTGGGTGGAAGTGATTGAACATCGCTTTGTGTAATATACACACACGCGCGCACACACCGACACACACATTAACTCTCACTGAGATTGGCTGGGATTCAATTTGTTGAGTAACAAAAAAACAAAAAAAATAATAATAAAAAAAAAACATGATAGCTTTCTAACCAGCAGGTGGGAGCAGTACACAGAAAACATAATGAGAATGTTTCTTTCTGAATAATGCTGTTAGAAGCCTGCAATAAAATATCTGTGATCTGTGATAACCCAGCGGTAGGGAAGGTGGAAGAAAACGAAGGCACTGAAACTCATTTTTGTAAATGTATTTATAAAAATGTACTAAAAAAAAAAAAGTAGGTAATTGTGCTAAAAAAATTTTGCAGGAAATTGTAAAACACTAAAATAACCAGAACTTTGATACCTAGTCTGAACCAATAATAATAATAATAATAATAATAATAATAATAATAATAATAATAATAATAATAATACGTTGTTTTAAATTTTTAATTTTTAATAATATATAAAACATATATGATGGTTTTGTAGATAAATTTGCATGTTTGTCAGTTATTATTTTTCACAAGGCTAGAGCTTTAATTGAAGGCTGATAATTTTAATTAAGAACTTTAATTTCAAGGTGTAGTCCAATAAATTTAAGGCATCTAATAAATATTATTACAGATTATAACAGATTATTTTTTTTGCCTCCTCCTCCCCCACCCCCGTTTTGGCCAATGAAAATGGTAAGTAAAACATTTACATTATATTATATTATATATATGTTATATTATATTATATTATATTATATTATATTATTTCAAAGTTAATACTAATGTTTTTCTTTCTGAGCATTGCTGAGTGTGAAGCATTTAACTCATTAAAATTTATACAATAAACACAGTATAGTATAAATGCGTTTGTTACAGAAAAAATAGGACAATATAAAAAAAGTCAATGTATCAGTAGCCTTGATAGAACAAAGCCCAAAATGCACAAATTTAAAATAAAAACAAATATTATTCAAACAAATTGAGCAATACATAGAAAAATATGTCCTAAATTAAACAAGTGACATAACTTGATCAGGTTGTCATTTACGCACTTTGAATTGCCTTGTTGCTGAAAATGTGCTATATAAGTAACATTACCTTACCTTACCTTATCTTACCTTATCTTACCTTACCTTAAATTGAACTTTTATATTTGGGCGACAATGCTATGTGGACGGAAATATGTGCCAGATATGCTGCATTTAAAATAACCGCAGAATCCAAAAAGTACTGCAAACATTACAGCGTGTAAAAGTGTTGCATATATAAACGTGATTTCGTTTACAGAATCCTATTCATTAATTTCTTTTAGAATTAAGACGAGAAAGGTAAAACTTCAGCTTATTTTTTTCTAATGAAATATTTTTAAAAATATATACATTTCTTCCCTTTTTGTTTTGGCCTTCAACCTCCCTTTCAAGAAGCAGAGGCTCCAGGGGGGCACCTCCTCTCTCCTCCCCTCCCCTCAGCATCCTAACACTCCCTCTGCTGCTGAGCTGCGGTACAGAGTGGATGGGTCCGAGGAGCACGTTGACAGCTCTGTCCGGTGTGTGTGAGCCCGCCTGCATACATGGTGAGCACCCGTTGAGTAGGTGGGTCTGCTGGAAGGGAGTGGGAGAGGTGGGAAAGGGGCAGATGGAACACAGAAGGAAGTTCACCAGCGACACTTCAGAGTGTCAGAAAAGTAGAGAGGGATGGAGAGGGAGGGGATCAGAGCGAGCCGCAGGGGCCGTGAAAGGTAGAGGAGTCAAAACAACGCAGCGCGAGGGGGGACAGACATGCAGAAAGGATGGACAGGGCTTATAGCGGGTGGTGGGAGAAAAGTGGCAGAGCTGGGAGATGGAGAGGCGAGAGATGTGTCAGGTAACAGAGGGAGAGGTGAGAGGGATGTGACAAGCAGCGGGTGCTGGAAGAAGGGTGACAGGTAGGGATGGAGGGTGGAGAAGTCAGGACTTGGGGAGAGATAATGATAGCAGGTGGAAGACAGGAGGAGGGAGGAAACATATTTTTGACCTTCACAAATTGTTTGATGGTAGGCTCTGGCACAGAGTCACATGTTCATCCAAAAATCCCTGCAAAAAAAATCATCAAATGCAACCTGAGAAAATCAGACCTTATAATACTAAATATATCAATAAGTGGTTTTATGACCCATTTGTAAACTCAGTTTATTTTCAGTAAGGAAGAAAGAAACTTGTTGGAGCAAGAAGTCTTCAGTTTTCTTCCCTTGACAGGATACTTTAAAACATATCTTTGTGTATTTTCATTAAATTTGTTAATATTATTTAAAATGCATTTTTAATTAAAGTTTCACTCTCACTTTATCCACCATTTTGTTTCCTTATACTTTATTTTAGTGGTCCACTTATTTGCTTGAATCAGATACATTCATGCCTGCAGCAATTATGCATTTCACTCTCCTGTGGTAGAGTAAATTTGACCTAACACTGCAGGACAACCAGACCCTCCATACTCCATACAGGACACACACACACGCACACACACACACGCATACACGCACACACATAAAAACTATATTTAAAGCTACATCTGTGAAGATGGTTCAATTTTAAGATGCAAAAACAATCCATAAAGAAATACCAGACATGTACCCTCATGCAACCGCTTCTCAAAAACAGACAACAGTCAATGTGATGTCATGCATTTGTTAAATCCCTATTAAACAAACTTTTGTGTTTGAACATCTGCGACAGTAGCCAATGTCATGTTTACTGCATTACTGGATGTTTTAAATTTAAACCATCACCCCCACGTCAGAGCACCGGCGCTATTCTGGTCTCTCAATTAAAGAAGGGGAAAAAAAAAAATGCATTTCATATTGCTACTGCAAAATAGAGTCGAAATGAATACGCTGGAACTTCTGAGTCAATATGTGGAAAAAAGCAAATAAAATCTCTCAAAGCTGTGTTTATGAAGCAATACGAAAGCAACATTTACAAATGTTTTACAATGGTTAAACTAGAAATAAACTGATGATTAACTCTGTCTCAACAGGATAAAGGGATCTCCCAGTTTCTGTTGATGTGGAAGTTCTGCTACGCTGCATTCTCTCCGGATCAACCAGCACAGTGTTGATCGTTAAGCATCGTCTTGCTTTCCCACGTGTGTTTCCAAGTGTAATAAAGCTACATTGTATTAAACATCCGCCTCTCTACTCATTTGTATAAATGTGTGTTGAATCAGAAATCTCAGCCCACTTAGTGACCTTGTCTGAACCTTACAGTGCATGCAGCAATATCATGAGATGCCTTCTGGTCAGAGATGGGTTGTAAAAATGGTAAAAATAAATAAATAAATAAATAAATAAAAATAATAAAAAAAATTGTATTTTTGGTATATTGTCTGGTAAGAGGGGGGGAAATGAGGGAGGGGTGTCTGGTTATTCCAAATTCATGCCTATTAAAACTTCATCCCACACAAGGCTGAGACACTGTGGTCGTCTTTGAACCTTTTCGTTTTGCTTCCTAATTAAAACATTGCACACTGCTGAATTTGCTCGTATGTGTATGAAAAGTCATTGTTTACTCTCAGTCCTTTGCTTTTCCAAGTCACTGGCACATTTAACGGTTGTAACAGAGAAACTTAATTTGTTTAAATAACATTTGTAAAGTTACATGCAGTCATCTGGAAAACATTAAGGCACCCCACAGAAGACTGCGAGTTTTTCTAAATGTAAGTAATATGAATAAACACATTAAAGATTGTATAAAATGTTTAAATTGCAATGAAGAATGTAGTTTCTGGTAAGAAATGCATTTGTTAAAATTGCTAATATTACACAAAGGCATAAAAGATATCTTACAGACGATTAGAACATAATTACTTGGCTTTTTGAAGCAGGTTTTCCCTGCTTAAAACTGAGACATTTAGTCTGGTGTTGTCCTGGGTGTAAAGGTGAGAGCGAACACCATGGTGAGATTTAAAAAGCTGTCTGAAGTCTTCAGAAAGATGCTTTTTAGGTTAGTAAGGAAATGTAACATTTCCAGGAAGCCCATCCAGAAGGTTGTGAAAAAGTGAACAAGATTCAAAACGTACCAATACGTCCTGCGTCCAAACAAATTCACCTCAAAATGCAGGAACTAAGGCAGACTCCTGCAACCATTAACATGAAAGCAAATCGCACTGCAATCAGCAAAAAAAAAAACAAAACAAAAAAACTCCACAGTTTTAACATTGGTAGGTGGTATTCTAGGAGGAAAAAAAGAAGAGCACACTAAATATATTTAGTGAAGTTTTTGTGAAATAATGTTCTTTGGTGTTTATGATTTGAACACCAGGACAAAGTTTAATATAAACTAAATAGCATTCCCAGAAAAAAAGAATCTCATAACAATTGTGAAGCACAGAGGTGCACAGGTCATGGTTTGTGGACCTGGTCAACTCATCATCAGAGAATCTGCGATTTCCTGTATCAATGGATGATTGAGTAAAATGCAAGACCGTCAGTAGATTCAAGCTGAAGCATAATCGACCCAAGAGATGCCAGTAAATGCTTTAAGAATTAGCAGAAAACAAAGCAATGGAAACCCCTGGGCTGAATCAAAGCCCCGATCTTGATCTCACGGAGAAGATGTGGGGTGAATTGAAACAGGCTGCAGGTGCAAGAGACCTGCTCAGAGATCCCACAGCTGAAAATGAATAGAGTGGCTCATTCGCTCTCAAAGATGGTATTGAATTCAACCAAAGGGTATAAGACTATACTGAGAGTTGGGGTGTCCTAACATTTTCCTCTATTATAATACATATATTGCATCTTTTTCTGTAATTAGTATCTCGAATTAATTCATTGTTTTACAGGCGACCTCACAAACACACACTTATGAGGCCTGGGCTTTGGGCCCCATAAGAAGCAGTCAGTCCCCACAAAGGAGTTGATGTTAGGAAAATGGTCCTTACAACGTTTAACATTTAACGTGACACTAGAAGACCACACATAAACACACAAACAGGAGTGTGCGGTTATTTTTGAGTAAATATTTGATGTTCAGTAAAGTTTTGCCCGAAACTTTGAAGAAAGTTGTAAACCAGATGGTCTTAGCCACATACTGATGTTGCTTAGGTGAGCTTTTAAAACGGCGTTGCTATGGTATTCATTTGCAGATCTTAAGTTAGTTTGCATGTTACATGTTATATTTAGAACTGCCTCTGAATCATTGGAATCATGCATGCTTACATATCTGTTAAACAGGCTATTAAAACCAAATATAGTTCAACGAGTTTAAATGGAATGGATTGCTATTTTAGAGACTTAATGACTTAAAGAAATACAAGGATAACTTATTGACTTTGCAGTGTTTCACATGACTGCGGCTGTAATTCACTACAAACTTTGTTTTGAAGCGAATTACAGTTTTTGTTTCTTTTCAAAGATTAGCACCACCGTGGTTTTCTGCATCCAGCTATCCAGTGGCTGTAAATTGGAACCACTAAATAAGGTAAACACCCTAAGGTTCAATATGAAACATTTATGCATGACAACTGTAATTTTCAGCTTTTAAAAATCTGTAGGATCGAGAAGTGCCAGCGCAGGCCTTCACAAACACTCCCCAAGAGAAAAGCGAAATCTAAAATGAAGCCTTTGAGATGCTTCATAAATCTGTCAGTCCTGTATGAAAGGGGCGGGGGGCAATTTGGACTCAGATCGTATCCCTCTCTTTGTCGGAGTCTTTTGAACTCAAGAATGTGGTTTATTCAGTGGAGGACATGTGGGAACATGCTCACACTGATGGTTGTACTGGTTTACATTAAAAGGAAACAACAAGTTACAACGTTCTGCAACATCGTCATTACACCACTTTGTATTTAAAGATGTGTTGTGCTACTAAATCACTGCTCAGCGGAGAAACTTCAGCTTTTATTTTGGTTTATGGATAAAACTTGAATTTCCTGATTTTCCTGGAAAAGGGAAGAAAAATAAATTTGCACGCCTTCAAGTGAAGCTGTTTAGAATACTTCTGCAGCGCAGCAGTAAATTTTCTTAACCTTTGTGTGCATTGACTTTTTTGTTTTTCCTGTCCTCAGTTGTTTCAGGAGATCCTGGCCAATGGCTCTGCTAATGTAAATTTAGCTGAGTGAGAAAAATGTAGTTTTTTTTTTGCACCAGAATCTGACTGAAAAAGC
This sequence comes from Poecilia formosa, assembly GCF_000485575.1. Lineage (NCBI taxonomy): Eukaryota > Metazoa > Chordata > Actinopteri > Cyprinodontiformes > Poeciliidae > Poecilia > Poecilia formosa. Next base: position 1,117,309 of record NW_006800039.1, read on the forward strand.
TTCCAACGAAGACAGATAGATTTGCACTTACACCATTCTCAAAACTCACAGCTGTCACGGCAAACAACTGCTGTCACTGTTTTTTTTTTGTTTGTTTGTTTGTTTTATTTCATCAGTGTTGGCATATCTGGGAAAAGAAAAAAAAAAACACAAAAATACATCTAAATGAAGTTATTTGGAGGTAATTTTATTATTTAAGTGACATCTTCACTGTTCTGAAGGCATCAAAACAGAAAGAACAAGATTCCACTTTATTACTTCAAAATCCAGAATTAATTCAAAATTCATCTGTTAAAATTGATTTAAATACATTGTTTGTTTGTTTTTTTGTATGATCGACGTAAGATATTCACGATTTGGAAAGCCGGGAGGAATATATGTGAATGTGTTTGCGTACGTGTGGTTGACCTGTGGCAGTAACTGTGAGGGGTGTTTGGGGGGTTTCATTGTAGTGGTGGCTGCAGCTCTGATACGATCAGGAGTGGAGAGGCTCAGTGTGTGTCTGTGGGTTGAGACGGCTTCGGGTGAACCACCCAAATCACTGAGGTGTGGCGCTCTGAGCCCTACGCGTGCTGCAGAAGCGGGGTGTGGGTTTCTCGTTATCGCAGGCAAACGGTAAAACAGGACACACGACGTGGAATGAAAACCACAGTGCGTGCGTCCAAATTTAACATTCATGCTTTGCACGGGGAAGGACCCTCGTCTCAACCAGCACAACATACAGGCAAGCTGACGGCTGTTTATTGCCAATAATTGCCGAATCCAAATATCCGGACAATCTGTCGATGGGTGTGTGTGTGTGTGTGTGTGTGTATGATGGTGACTCATGCCAGAACATGCCTGTGTTTCATATTTCTAACTTTTCTAGTCAGTCACGTTCTTTGTGCTGGCAGAAGTGACAGTTTCAACATTGTCACGAGCGCACGCACACACACACACACACACACACACACACGGCCTTCAGGTTTAAAGAAGGCAGGATGCAAACCTGCTGATGTATTCGACAATAACTGCATTAATGAAGTTAAACACATTTCATCAAGCAAGCATCTTACATGATAATAATTTTATCTTGGTATAAATCCAGTTGTTAGGTGAAGGCCTCAGAGGTTTGTCAGAGGATGCTGAGGATGACGGAACATAAAAGAAAGGCGAGGAATAAAGTTGTGAAGATGTTCAATCTAAACCAGCAGCAATCCTCAAAGAAAACCTGTTAGCGGCTGCTGAAGACTTGAGCCCGGGGGCGGAGATACATCTTCTGGTGGACAAATGACCCTGGACGTACAGCCAGAGCTATACTGAAATGACTCAGATCAAAGAATACAATTGAGTCAGAATGGCCCAGTTAAAGTCCAGATCACAATTCAACTGAGGATGTATGATAAGACTTAAACAATTATATTCAAAGAACATAATCTCTATTTGATCCAAATGAGCTTAAGATATTTTGCAGCGAAAATAGGGGCATGGTTCAATCCCTCGATGGTTCCACAAAAAATCTGACTCTGGGGGTTGAATATAAACGCAAGACAGAACTTCTTAGATTTGTATTTACTGAAAAATTATGAAAAACATGTATCCTTTTCTTTCCACTTAACTATAATGTGCTACTTTATGTTGGTCTACCACATATAACCCCACAAAACTAAATCGATCTGTGTTTTTTATGGCTTCATGAGTGCAAATGCTTTTTGCAGGGCACTATTTTTTATTTTTTTTTAATAATGTCTGTCAGTTTTCTTAACTTGAAAGTCTCTTGAGTCTAAACTTAAGGCTCTCCATTAACAAAAGAATGAATTTTCATGAACAGAACCAGCACCAAGCTTGATAGTTGTGGTGGACTGCTTTGGGTCAAGAGTTGGTTCTTTGCAGATCTTAAAGTTCACCTGAGCAAATGTTGAACTTTAGATTGTTGAAAAATTACAGTTTGGCCAATTTTTTTTATTTCTATTATTATTACTATTATTATTATTTCGAGACCTATTTATTTGAAGGTCGCTGTAGTTTTCTGATCATTGGTAAGTAGCAAGGACTGCCTGCATTCTTAAGAGCACTCTTGATTAGAAGAGATAAAAAGGGTTTTCATCATGAAGTAAACAAGTCTATTTGTTTTCTTCAATGTTCAAGAGTTAGTTGCTTTTATGAACCTCATTAGTATCTACACTTGCAAGGTCATTTCACATAATACAGGTCCTCTTACTTCGTTCTGTGCTTGAGTAACATTGAAATCAATCAAAGCTGCCCAAGATGCATTCACTGCTTGCACTTGAACCTTGTTTTACACTCGGTGAAAGCTGCGTTTCGTACACAGTTCATTCATTAGTAGCACAATTCCCTAATGGGATGAAGAAAAGCGGACAAAACGTATTTGTGCGTAAAACTTATGAAAGTGCTTGTCAGAAAACTGCAAAATGTTTTGGATTGTAATCCACAAATGCAGGCTTAAGTGGCAAAAAGTAATGGAAGTGGCTTACTTTATGAAAACATAATTATGACAAATCCATGTTGAGTTGTATAAAAGTCCATCAAAGATACAGGAAAGGGGAAATGGAGGAAAAACAGATTCTTTCAGAGGTCATATTTATCTTTAATATTTTGTACTGTCCATCACCTAATATTGTTTGTTAGGTGATGTTGAGGAAAATTTCTTTTTTTTTTTCTATTAGCTGATAATGGAAAGTATCATAAAATCTGTATTGGAAATCACATATTTACTTACGCTGTATGAAGGGACATAACCTTTTTTCTAAACCTTTCCTGTCTTGGGTTAGTTAGGAATGCCTAAAATATTTATTTTTGCTACATGTCAGAATGAGACATGCATTTATCTCATAGTTCCCTGGACCTTTGACCCATTCTTCCTGACAGAACTGGTGTAACTGAGTCAGTTTGTTGAATCAGACCTGAACACACTTTTTTTATGGTAGTGAAATCAAGAATTTGTGATGCTCACTTCAAAATATTGACTTTGTTGTCTTAAGTCACTTTTAAACATTTTTTGCTTAGTGCCATTAGTCCATAGGAAGTCCCATTTGCACCAAGTTTCAACTTTCTGACTGATGCGTTTAGATTTTGCTTGATGCCATCTATTTTGCTATATTCACACATATCTGCGGCAAAAGCGAAAAAAAAGAAAAAGAAAAGAAAAACACACACACACACAGCTTTGCAGCTGGGATGGTGTTCTCTGGCATGCAAGCTTCTACTTTTTCTTTCACATGTAATAATGGTTATTATAGCAAGGTACTTTCCTTTTAGATTCATCACCCTAAGCCCCCAGGACATGTGTCGTCATCTCTGACTGGCATTTTAGCCCTCGTTAGTACACGGCTCACATCTCATCATTTAGCATCTTGACAAATTCTGGCGTTGAAACACACAATTCACACTAAAACATGTTTGTCTCTGGAAACACAGAACCCATATCCGTCCTGAACAGCATGATGCCAGCAACTTCATACTTGCATATATGAAAAGAAGACATAGGCACTGCCATCCATGTAGAAATTGCACCCAAGGATGAACTCTGGTCTTCCACAACTTGTAAGCAATCTTTCTGATAGCTTACAAAATACACACACGTCTATGAATGTAGATAAAATCCATCCATCCTTCTGGTTCCTTATCTATAATGATTTGAACCGACCTATCAAAAGCTTGCAAAGCCATGGCATCATCATCCAGGTTTTTCTAGGCCATTAAAAGGCATCTTGATGTCTGTAAAGGTAATAAAAAACCTGCAATAATCTCTTTCTCTGGTTATGTGCCTGGTTATGTGAAATGAAAGGTATATATATATATATATATATGCCATCTCAAAATAATGACAACCCTAAATAGTTAAAAAAAAAAGAAGTTAATTACTTTCAATTATGCCAGATTTATTATAGCATTAAAAAAATCTTAAGAATTATTTTGAGATTTTTTTTAGGGACTAGTCTGTTGTTTTCTCTCTGGGTTTGTGGAGAGTGCTTTTAGTAGCAGCGTCCGGGCGGCTGCAGGCCGAGTGGCTGCTGTGGCCAAAGAGGCAGCCGTCAGGAGTCCTTTTTCATGACCTGTTTGGATGAGCGACTCTGTTGACAAGGCGCCAACTTTTGTGTGCGTGCAAATACACTTCTGCACAGATACGCCCATGTAGCGTGTGTGTACCCAAACTAGATGGAGCGGATACAGACTTGCTGCTGCGTAACATGTGTCCGCATGAGAAAAGGCACATACAGACAATCCAGTGATTAGGCAGATGTATGTGGACATGCAGATGTGGTCATGCTCGAACGCACACACACATATACACCCGCACGCACGCATACAGTATTTATATCTAGGATCATGTCCCTCCCTGATTGTGAGGAGTGCTGTCAGCAGAGCTAACCAATCCAACTCATTCTACAGTTGATTTACTGTCCCACCACCAGTTTACCACTGTGTAATTACCCAGCACACACATACACACGCACACATACACACGCACACACACACACACACACAAACACGGAGAGTAAAATAGAGAGACGGCCGGACTATAAAATTGCATCGAGGTTTCTATTTCCATTAGAATTAAAAAAATGTTCACAGATATTGGACAGTCACAGGATCATGATGATCATCAACACTTTAATATTCGCTTTAATTGTAAGGTGACATATTTAAAATTCTCTTTTTTTTGTTGCTTTTTTGACTCAAGAGCAAAAATAACAGAAATCAAACTTTATTTCACAACATATAAAGTTATAAAAATGGAATTACTTATTAGAGAAATTGAGTTTTAGCGGCTGTATTCACATAACGTAGCAATTGGCAATTTTGAAATTGATATATTTAAGCCATGTAACATCCATCATTGCCTAGAAATGTTTATCTGCAAACACTGAGCTCAGCTGCACATTATAGCTTTTTGAAAGAGAGGAAAATTAAAAACATGATGAAAAAATATGAAAAAAAAAATCAATTTGTGTATTTCAGGTATGGAAATATTTTGCACTGACATATTTTATTTAAAAATATGTTCCAATCTTTTTTTTATGTGGAGAGGTACAGTTATTAATTAGACATGTGCTCCTTGAACATATTCATCTTCAGAAAAGTGTTTACCAAGGCTGGCCAGATTCATTTTAACTTATATTTGAAAAACCAAATTTAACTTTAATATGCAATACGATCTAGAGACAAGCTCAGAAAATCACAAGTGTTCCCATGTACAATTCATCAAAAATATACAAACTTTCTTTAATAGAATGATAAATTAAATATTAATAATATTTGGTTTGTAACAAATTCAAAAGTTGAACTTGGAGTCAACGGTAAATGGACTGAACTAGTGCTTTTTCATTTTGTCATAACAACTCAAAGCCCTTTACACAACTTGTGTTGTTTTTTTTCTGCAACAGCAGAACCGTCTGGTGAAGATGAGAACATCCCTCTAAAAACTGTCGTGCTAAACCATTCGTCCATTTTCTAAACCCTCCCTAAAAGTTAGTAAAAGGCTTGTTCTTGAACTGTGGGAGGAAGCTGCTAAGCCTTGTAAACACCCACGAAGAAGGACCGCTTTTTACATTTTTTTTAGAAACTGTGGTGTTAACAATGATCATTTTAAATAGCCCAATGGCGTTGTCAGTTGACATAAATCCATATTTTTCTTGCCACTCTCTTTCTGGCAAGGCGGTGGTTTTATCTTTGAAAAGTTATCATAACCGGGCGTAGTTTCACTTTCAAGTCAAGATTGCCAGTAACTATCTTCGTGAAAACTATCCGAATATTTTTGCAGAAAAACTTACACGTCCATTTGATGAAAGCGGTAATGATCAACAAGTTCATGGCGTTCAGCACCACTTTAACTCTTTAAATATCAAGAGACGCCATTTTTCACAAGCAAGTTCATGTAAAACAAGCAAGTTCATGTAAAACAGTCGATTTTACAAAATCTCTGAACTAAATCACAGTGTAAATTCATAGCGGGATATCAATGGGAGGGGTTATTTGAAAAGTTATTTGGATTTACATTATTTATTAATATTTTCTTGTTGTTGTTCTTGGTTTAGTTTTCTGGCATCTACAGAATGGATTGCAGTAGAAAACAGTGGATCAATCCCCATCAACAGTTTCATTTACACGTGCTGTGTTTGTACAGTGCTATATGAATAGGATTTCGCCCAGATTTAGTTCAGTTATGGAGAAATAGTCGGAAAAAGGTCCCTGTGTGATGTGCTGCACATCATCTCCACTAGACCTGCAGCGTTTTCCTCTGGTGCTCCTATAACTTTGCCCTCGTTCTCGCCTGAGCCTGCCCGCCTGCCTTCCCCAGTCCGATTTGTCACTCTCAAACCTGCAATTGTATTCAAGGCCAAATATAGGGGTGGGAATGTTAGGGTGGGCTGTCTATGTGTCACACAACAAAGCTTCACATAAGGGTGTTGCCCTCTGCCTTACATCCTCCCACCTAACCGCCTGGCCTGGCCAAGTTGTTTGTATGGAAACGCATCTGTCTGCGTGTGTATGCGTGTGTGTGTGCGCGTGCGTGTGTGTATGTGTGTGTACAGTTGAGTCCAAGCCCTCCCCACCCTCCTCATTGTTGGTGAGGCAGACGGATTCCTCCCTCCTCCTTTTTTTTTCTTTCTGCGTTATTTGTGGAGTTTCCCAAAGATTCGTCTCCTGTCGCTCCTTCTATATAAACGCACTGACAGGACAACAGCAGCCAACCTGCGGTATGTTTTCTGTCGGCTCCTCTCATCCATTCAGGAGCCACTCTTCCGCCTCGGTGGTATCTTCTCATCTTCTTAAAATCAACTAAAGCGCTCACTTTCATAAAGGAATTTTGTTTTCAAATTTTATTTTTCGCCCACTTTTTTTTCTTTTTTTCTTTTGGATCTATTTGAAACTCCCATTGGGGGAAACACCATCCTTTTTGATGGCCATGTGATTTGTACAAAGTCACAAGCTGTTGTGAGGCAAGAATTGCCATTCCTCTATTATTACACGCTAGAGAAAAAGGGGAGTCTTTAATGTTGAGGCATGGAAAGGAAGATGATTATGGTGCATGTCCGAGGGCATCCCCATTATACGGCCACAGAAACCCCTGCTGAGTCACGTACGTCAATATAGGATGTGAACGAAAAACACTCACAGAGACACACAGCCAGAGAGTTTATTCATCTCATAAACACCAAACACGAAGCGTCTCACATCATTTATCTAATTTAATTTTTTTTTCACCGCTCGTTCTGTACTGCAAGGTCTTGCTGTAACGTCCCAATTACTTTGGCCCGATTTAGCGTGGTGCGATAATACATTTTGACTGAACCGTCTTGGTGCGTTCAGATTTAACTGAATTCCATGTTTGTAAAATTGTGTTAGCTTAGATCAGGACGAAACACCTGGAAAATGAATACGGCTCTTGTCTAAACCTTACAGAGATCTTGGTGTTATTTAAATAAAATCCTGCAGTGTGTGTGACATTTGTAAGCCACATTGCCGTCACTTGTCAAGTAATACGGCAATGGTAAATAATTTGTTACAGTAGAGCCTCCTAACTGTTACATTCCTGGAATGCAGTGCTTTTTACAGTATATAACAGTATCAGAAGAGAAAGAGTAAATATATATTTCCCAGAATGCATTGCATTATACGACGTTGTACTGTTTTAATAAAAAACAGTTTAATTGTCATTGTGTGTTTGTTTTTTTTACAGCATTTGTTACAGTGTATTATTTTTCATCTCCATCTGCCTTCTGAGCGTGATAACAACTCATTTCTTTTTTGTGCTCGGCTTCCAACTCATCCAACAGGTCTCTTCCAGTCCACACACTCCCATTTCTTCACAATGAGACATCAGTGTAATCTTTCTGTTGAGTAGGAAGCCACATGGCGCACCCCACGCTCAGGTGCCCCTCCACCCCTGTGATGGTACTCCTCAAATATGCAGCTTGCATGACGGCGGCTACACCTGTGACTCACTTGCAAATTTCCATACCTCCCGAGACCAGCCCCCCCCCACCCTCTCTCCATCCTCCCCCAACTCCTCGCCCCTCAAAAAAAGCATTCTGCACTCACACATATTGTACATTTACAGGTCTGCGACACCGATGAGGGCCAAGGAGGGGGGACTCAGCCAAGGCCGAGGTGCAAGACGCCGCCCGCGTGCTTTAATTTTCACCTCCCCCACCATGATCCTCTGCCACTGGTGACACGAGTGGCCTCCCGCTGCACGTCTGTTTTCTCTTCTCCGGTCTGCCCCTGATGAATCCCGTCTCCTCACTCGGCTCATGCCCATCTCTGACGTGCATGGCTTACTTTTCTTGGATTTATTGGCGTTTCAAACAAAAACCCTTTTTTTCCCCCCTTCTGGCCGGTGTGTACACACGACCAGACATGATGGGTTTGCATTCAAACGTCAAAGAGTGTATAACAAATGAAGAGTAAACATTTAAAACACAAAGGAGGGATCTCTTTGTCCATCTCCACCTCTGTGTTGAACTCCACCCAGTTCATGTGCTGGTAAATTAATATTGCAAACATACATTTGTTTACTTTTTTTCTTTTTTTAAATCAAATATGTGAAATAATTAAATCACCTTAAGCATTTAGAGTGTTTATGATCATTTGAAGGTATTTATCTTCATGCAGGATCGTGCTCAAGTCCACACTTTGTTACTGGAGTGTGTGTTTTTTATGCATTTTACAAGAATTTTCAACACTGTATGCGCGCTTACGTGTGTGTAAGTGTGTGCATGTGTCTCATCAGCTGATGAGGTGTTTACTAGGCTCTGTCTTTAGCCTGGAGGGAGCCCAAGCACACGCCTGGTCCCAGCCACCACACACTGGAGTAATTGGTCTTTTCACACTGCAAAAGCTTCATTACCTGCACCCCTATTTGCATGGCAGAATGTAATATAGTGCCGAGTTTATGCTCTGAATGCATAAATAGTTACGGTTCAATAGACTTTTAATGCATGCGTAAGGTGTGTGGTGCACAATAAGCAAAGCTACCGCAGGATTTTCTCGCTGGATTTGTCAATAGGTTTATTTTTTGAAGGTTTGGTTTCAAGTAGACGTTTTATGAAGAGTTCCTGAAGTATTTGATGTAAAGGGGTAATAGTAATGATTAATGATAATACTGACCTTTAAAAACAAACTAAAGACAGTAACGTTCCAATGTTATTTACATTTAGAATTATTTTTAATTGCTAATCTAATTACTATAATAATGTAAGCTTGGGTACCCTTGGAGCTCTTTTATTTTTTTTTAATTTTTGTACTTAAATTAATATTTGTCACTCTAGCATACACCACTTTAAATCTGAACTCACATTTAATTTAATGTTTTATTGGATATTTTGTAAAACTTAATAACTCTCAAGCCAAATTTAAATGTCATATGTTGCAGAAGTATTCACATTATTCACTAGATCTTATGTGTTGGATGGAGACTAAGCAATGCATCGTTGTGAATTGAAACATGTTTTGATTGTTTATTGCTTTAAGGAGATCCTCTTTGTCTTAATTACATCTGGAAGTATTTTAGGTGGTATCGACTGACTTCTGGAGAGTCAAAATTCTTCTTCACAAAAAAGGTGAAACTAAGTCAGATTTGATGAAAGGGGATCATTTTCTATTATCGTCACACACTTTGGGTTGTATTTATGTCTGGACTTTGACTAGGCCATTCTAGCACACGAAAAGGCTTTCATGTGCTAGATAATCTCCCACCCCAGTCTCAAGTCTATTGCAACTAATAACCGGTTTACTTCCAGGATTGCCCTGCATTTATCTTTAACCGTCATTGTGTGTGATATGTCACTTAACTTCCAAATAACATGCACTGCAGTTTCTGGTTGAAACTTGTGAGTTCAAAGAACCCTTCTTTTACTTGTGGTTTCTCTAAACACGACTTATGAGATTTTGTCTGTGAATGTATGGAGAAATGCAAATAAATAAATAAATAAATGGTCAGGGAATAAAATTGGGTAAAACAACCACACAAAAAAGCAAATTGAGGTGAAATAGCCGGATAAATTATTATTATTTTTATCACTCTTGACCGCATTTTGAATAATTTATTGGGTTTTGCGCAGAAATGTTAATGACACATATTCCAGGGTCACAATATCTCTGAGAAGGATTTACTTACTATGTAGAACAAAATTAAAGACACTTTCTACGGTCAGAAAACACAGACATGTATATAAAGAGTCGGTATTTACATTATTAATAAAGGCTAGCAAGTGATCTATTGTTTTCTTAATTTTTCTAATAATTTTATTCGAATAATTTCCATTTATCTGCCTCTTTTTTAGTCTGCTCTCTATTTATGTCTGCGTTCTTGGGCAGAATGGTGTTAGACTCCCCAATTTTCCTTGCAGTGCAAACCCTGACCAGAATGCAGAAGTTTAAGATCCATTATTGTTTGCAGAACATTTTTACATGTTGCATCATAATGGCTGCTATTTTCTTGTGAGGCACCCATTGCTGCAGCAAGAAGACAACGTCTTTCGCTCAAATGAAACTTTTGTTGGGTCATTTCAGCTGGACTGACAATATTGCCCCACGGCTTAATGTTAATTTAAGGTAATGCTCAAATGTAGATAGTTGATTGTTTTTCAGTTAAATTATTACTAGTGAGGCTGTTTATACTGAGTAATCATGCATCTTCTTAATCAGCTCAGCAATCTATAAAGAATACGATTTGCCACCACAAAATTGAGCCTACAGAGTCTGTCAATATGACAAAAACACAGCGTTTCGGTTGCTGATAACAGAGGCAGTCGTAAGTAAAACCAGAGGGTCTTGTTATCCTTCACCAACCTGTCATTTAAAGGAAAGAACAATGTGTTTCTTTTTCAGGACTTCATTTTTGTCACTGATTAGTGATTGAATTTTTATTTCTGCCATTAAAATAAAAACACTTAATTTTGCACAGATTGTTATTATTATATTGTTTGCCTATTGGTGAAACTGACACACATTTACTAGATTATTCACGTCATTTATGAACATTTTTATGCGCCAGTCCCTCCTTGTTCGTTTCCCACGTTGCTTTCTAACATCCTCCTCCCCCTGCACTGACATCAAAACTTTCCACAGCAGTAGATCAGTTGACCTCAGAGGTGATGTAATTGACCTTAAACTGTGACACTTCGCACGCACTTCACAATCTGCATAAAACCTGATTTAATTTCAGTTTATTGAATATTAAAACGTACTTGCAAACGTTCAAACTCTCCCACACATAAACTAAAGTTCTTACCTGAAGGAAATGGATTAGAAATAAATTAAAAAAAAGATACAAATAAAACAGAAGCATAGCGAGCGTCATTAATGAAACCTGATTAAATTCACTGCAGCTGCGTCTTTCCTCTTCCTGTCGGCTTTTAGCAAACAGATACTGTAAACGCCCGGGCCATACCATTAACAGCCTACAACCGAGCCTCCTATAAAACAATGGCAGGGACAGCAGTAAGGGCCTATGTGAGCGCTAATAGGCAGAGGATGTGAGGGTGAGTGGCCGATGCTATTTCAGTCTGAGGAGGGCTAACAGGCTGGACAGTAAGACAGCTGGAAACGGTAATGGACACGTTCTCCTGGGGTCTGAGGGTGAGGTCAGCGCTCCAAGGCCGAGCCTCTGTTTCTCAGGCGAGCAGGAAAGGCATCGGGAAGGGAGGGTGGGCGGACGGATGGGTAGAGGGATGAGGACATGGAAATATAACAAAAAAAGTGAAGCTGATGAGCGCGTGTGAGAGAAGCGGCTGCAGCATGAAGATACACATCCTCATCCTGCAGGACACAAAGGAGGAAGGTTCATCTGCCACACAGGCACTAATCTCTTTTGATTGTTAATTAAAGTAAAATCCACAGCTCACTGTTTGTGTGTGGTCCACTTTTAGCTTAGTACATTTGTATAAATGTAACAGATCTAATCCAAGTATAATGTACATTATTTAAAGTATGCTAAACATACATACATATGTTTACTTCATTTTGCCAACATCAGTGGGGAATTGAAAAATAAAGGACTGCACTCACGTCGTTGGAGACACAAAATGCACACCGAGCATTTTTTTTAGTTTTTTTTTTTTTTATCTAAACAGGTCATCATATGCATATAGTTCTCATCTTCCCATCAGTGTGTGACTGAGACACAAAAAAGCATGTAAAGGCCCACCTCAGAATGGTGTGATATGGTCTACCCACAACACTGACCCAGAAATTTCCGCCTTTCACTTCCATCTGCAAAAATGCAATAGATAGCAAAAGGTGCACTGGCTGTTCTATCAGTTTTCTCAGAAAAAAAAACAAAAAACAGGTTATCTGGTGTGTATGAATGCTCAGTGCGCTTTGTTGTAAATTCTCTGTGGAGATTGAAAATATAATGGCTGTGAGGCATTGTTTCATATTATCTTGTTCAGTTTTAAGTGACATAATTTCAACATCATTGGGAAAAAAATAAGACCTGGTGAAGTCATTTATTTTTTTATTTTTATTTTTTATTTTTTAGAAAAATATGCTTTTCGTAATGTTTGTGAGGTAATTAACTTGAGTTATAAAATTAAATCAAACGAGACGAAATTAGAAGTTTGCAGGGAAACACGTTTGTCACGATTTTGCTGCTTACCAGGATAATAAGAAAACCGTTTTATTAATCAAAAGCGGCAGCACAACATTGATGCTCAGTTTGCCCTAAGTTAATCTCAGGGGAGTTGAAATGTCAGATCCATGATAAAATAAGGTTCAAGTTTAATTTAACTTAGTTTTCTTTGCTTAAATATTATAAATATGATCTTTTCAATCAAAATTATATTTTTGGTTAAAACACAAAATAAAACCATAGAAATTAAATGAAAGTTACAAAAAGTGACTATATTCGGAGTGTCATGTGGAAGTTCTGTGTGTGTGCGTGTGTGTGTGTGTGTGTGTGTGTGTGCGTGTCGAAAAAATATTTGTGTGTGTGAGTTTTTGGTGTTTAATGGGGTAGTGAGAGTCCCAGGAAAGAGCCTGGTGGTCCCAGCGAGGCCTTTTGTGCCGTCGGCCACAGACTGATGCCCAAGGAAGTAAGCTGATTAGGGTTTTTTTCTCCCTCACTAAATAATACAGCACAGAAAACCAGGGGACAGCACTCAGGAGGTGTGTGTGTCTGCAAAGTGTACAGAAAAACCTAAAAGAATACTTACAATACAAATAGATGTTTAGCGCATATTAATATTCAATCAACATTGTTATGCCTTAGGAGACTACACAACCAGAACAACACGGTCAAATGTTTGTAGCCCCGCAGCACACGGTGTCTTATTGTCGTGTTATTTGACTCAAGCTTGATTTATGTTCAGCTGATGAAAACTTCTGCGTCTGTCACATGGATACCATCTCAGAAGGTGTGAAAAAGCTATTTAAGAAAAATGGAAGAGTAGAAGAACTGATTTTGTGGAATAGACCACTAGATATTGATCATTTCTATTGTTTCACATTGAGAACAATTTTAAGAAATCGTGAAATTCTACTAATGTTACTACAACTAATCACAATAATAATAATAATAATAATACAAAAAAGATAACAACAACGAATCTAATTATGCTTTTGGTCCATTTCACACATTTTTAAAACAACTTATGCCATTTTGTTCTTTTGCTGCTTTGGTTCTTTCATATTCAAACATTTTACAAGTATGAAAATTCGATGTTCGAAACCAGATGTTTCATAATGACTAATTTATACTTGCTTTGACAAATGATGACTTCACATATTTTTCCATAATTTAAATGCACAGTTGAAATCGGTTATACAAATATGTGTGACTAATCTCAGTAGTTGTCTAGATAATTTGAAAAAAAATAGTGAACACACAAGAAAAATAATGCGTAGGCACTACTAGGTCCCTTTGACAGCAGCGTGTTTCCCTCTGAATGCTGTTTTAGAGAACAGAGCAGCTCGTATGTTCACATGTGACTTGAACACACGCACAATGTGACAATTGGTGATGTAAATTAGTAAAAGCCTGTTTTACAGCAACTCCTCACACACTACAACTTGATGTTAGAAATAATCAATGCTCACCGTTAGCAGGAAGGCTAACTGCTGTTCTTATATCTCTTCATACTATAGTTGTAAAAAGTAATTACATTCGACTAAAATGGATATCAGCAGACCAAAGCTGTGCAAAAACTCAAGATTAGAAATTGTCCACAACAATCTAACAGACGCATCGTTTCTCACACGGCTACATTATGGTTTGTTTTCAGTAAAGGAGTGAAACTAGGCTGGGACATATGGACTCCAAGTGGAGGTACAAACTGGATAAGAGCCTCAGGTAACCATAGATGAAATCTTTTTAGATGGTGCTTTTTGCAATTTTTTGTACTTTTCATTAAATGCTAGATCAATTTTAAAGAATTTCATCTAATATTAAAACTCAATTCATTGAGCTTATGAGATAAAAAGCAGTTCTGTTAAATCTGGGCTCATTAGAAAACAAAATCTGCTGCATTTTCTGTGGCTTTGTCGACCGACCCGTCTGACTTGGTTCTCTTTGCTTCTGATAATTCTCACTGCCTCTGAACAATCTGCACAATTTGTCTGAATGATTTCATTCTCAGAATATACATTTACGCCTGTGGAAATAAAATAACCCTCATATACTGACATCACTGGCGACCCTAGGTGTACATGAAAGAAAAGAAAAAACAAAACACGTCACTATCCTCTCGTCCAGCTCCTGCTCTGGTTAGAGGAAACCAATCTGTGAAGCAAATCAAAGAACAGAGATCTGTCTCAGTCACTTCAACTCATGCATTTACGGTATAGCTTGACTGCCATGGTGATATTATCGGAGTTGTCCGAAGCCACGGTGAGAACAGCCACAGTGAGAACACCCACGGCTCGTCTTGTTTTCTTTTTTCTCAGGTTGTTACTCAAGATTTTGACCCATGATATGAATGACTTTTAACCTTGGTTTCTGCAGGGGAAGTAACGATTTTACTCTGACAGTGATTCTACGAAGTGGGAAGAGATTCAATCAATGCCCAGTTTGGACTTTTTTTCCAATAGTAAGCATAGTTTTTGCTCTTTAACTTGCAGCTGTTTATCTTTGCAATTAGATCTGTGTCTCTAATAAATATAGCAGATTCAGTCATATTGTAGCTCCTGGACATTATCTTTAAATAGCCAAGACTTGTTTTTAACATTCATGTCAGTTAATAGATTAAAAATATATATGTATATGATTACATACTGAGGTTTTATCCATTGCAGACTGTAAATTAAACAAAATGTGACTTTCAGGTAGAGCAGATATATTTTCATAGATTTTGCAACTGCAAGATTCAATATTGGAATTTTATACAACAGATCAACGCAAAAGAGAACATTATTTGAGAAGTGAAAAGAAAATTGGTTTTCAAAACTTTCAGAGATGTGAAAAATAAAAAAAATACATAATTCTAATCAGCCTCCTTTAGTCTGATTCCCTTAAATAAAATCTTTTGCATCCTACGGCCAGATGAATTGAACCTAATCAAGCAAATAGAGTTCACCTAGGTGATAAGATTGTAGAAGAGTTCAGTTCCACAGAGAACTGTTCAATTAAATATTCATCAATGGAAAAGAGTACCAATGATCCAGCAGGGGTATAATGAAAGCATTGATCAAACCTTTGAAGGAAAAAAACAAACAAAAAAAAAACAGTCAAAACAAAAAGGATGACACGGAAAAAATTTGTTCTTTTAAAGTAAAACTGGAAATGAAATCTAACCCTCATAACTTTAATGTGCAAGTTAAGAAAAGATCAGGAACTCCACAAGTGAGGTCATCTGAAAAAAAACTGCTGAGTGAGAAATCAACAACTCTAACGGAGAAAATAAAAACGTTTGAGAATAATCTATGGATGCAATGAGGACCACAACTGTCCAAATGTCATGCCTGTGGGAATTGTTTTTGAGAAAATTAACAAGTAAAGTGGGTCTAGAATTTTACAGAACAGATGAGTCCAAGTCAGAGAGGAAGAGTTCACTAAATCTGCTGGACTCACAAACACTCTGTCAATTCCTTTGCCTTTCCGGGTGAGGGACAAGGATTCACTTCACAATAGTGCACTATTGATTGGATAAAATCCTCATAAAATATATTGAAGCTTAAATTGTAATATTTAGGAAGAAACTTGAGCAAGGTTCTAAAGATGTGACCAAACTAAATATGTATGATCGTATCGACCTCAATGTAGAAATCTCTGTTTCACTGTATTGTTCAAAACTTCATAGAAACCAAGCAACACATTGGAATTAGGGGCAGACTTTCTCCCAATACTGTGCTCTCGTTCTCCAGATAGATTGAAAGGTCAAGTCTTACTAACAAATCAACACCAACGAGGCTCCTTGAACGCTGTTGCTTTGGCCAAAGGATTTGCTCTGTAAACACTGAGCCACCCTGCTGGGTGTGAGTTTTGTGATTAGCAAGAGTGAACCACCACCACCATCTGTCCAACGGCTGAGCTACCTGACCGTCTGAGTGGATGTCTTCGGGCGACTGAAGTCAACATGTTTGGTGGCGGAACGTCTTGTCTGGAAAATTATGGAATTTGATTAACACATTTTCCAGGTCTGGATAAGCATGAAACAAGGAAACCAAGTTTGGAAAATCCATCCTTTCCTTCCTTCCTTCCTTCCATCCTTTCATCCATCCGTTGATCAAAATTGATGAATTTCTTTGTACAGGTTTCGTCTTTGATTTTGTTTCCTAGAGCAGAGACTTTACCTTTACCACACGTTTGTGTTACATCAGCATGGTAAGCCAAAAAAAAAAATGAAAATGCAAACGTCAAAGACGTTACAGGACACTCTGACAGTATGGGGCCATGTGAAAGAACATTTAACGTTTCTGTGAAGAGGCGTTGCGATTGTCCAATAAACACACGGGAATTAAACAAGCTCCGATTCCTCTGCAAGGTAGAGAACGGAGAGTGTGACACGATTTAAATGCAGGAATCTGCTTGCAGACAGTGTCAGTCATGTCAACCACAAGGTTAAATATAATATAGTCTAACAAGCCATACGCTCATGTCCTTTCTCTCATAAAAAAAAAATAAAAAATACCACGTAAAGCTGATAACAAGCCCAGGAGGTGAGTAAACTGTTGAGCGCTGAAGAAACACAGCAGCCATCTGCGATGCAGCTTCCTCTCCACCTCCCCCAGTTCGCAGACGTCTTGCAACACAACTGTAAAACAGTCGGTTTTCCTTCTGTACATGTGAAAATGAGGCCGATCGATTGAGCTGTAGCTGAGCGCAGGGAGATGTTGACGTTGTGCGGCTGAGCCCTGAGCGAGCTGCTGGTAGGTCGTCGGGTCACACACCCACCCACTCCTCATTTCCCATACTGCACTGCTGACATGGCAGAGCTCAAAAGTGTGCTGTGTGCTGCTTTTTAAAGAGGGGATCTTTGGGTTTTAACCGCTCCTTCGTTATCTGCAGCTTTATTTATGCAATATAAATGTATTTATATGGTACACAGGATGGGCAAAAGATGAATGTAGTGCAGATTTTTTCCTGTTGAAGGGTACAAGATGATGTTTAGGGGGGAAGCTTATCTTGTTGTGAGTTTGTGGGCATAGTAAGTGGGTTACCCTTCAGTATTTTGTTATGCACTTGCACAGTTTTTTGTTTGTTTTAGTTACCATAAGACTTGTGGTGTGTGGTACACACCAATTCTGCAATACACTAATTTATGCCGTGCGATACCAGCCACTAAATGTGCCAGTATATGTTTGTTAGGGCATAAATTAATATGTTTGTTAGGGCATATATATATATATATATATATATATATATACACACACACACACACACACACAATTCCCTTGTCTTATCCAGAAGATAAATTATGAGGAAAATCATTTATTTCAGCAAATTCCTGTTTTTGTTCTCCAATAAGCAGAGATACTATCTGTATTTATACCCAAGATAGAAAACAGATTAGAAATATATCAAAGATGGATAATCTATTATCATCTATAGAACTTGGTTTTATTTTTGGGCTGTTTAAAACTTTACATTTTGAATGCAGCAGCTCCCCTGGGATTAAAAATAAACATGAGGTAAAACATGAATCCACTGCAACTCAAACTAAAAAAAAAAAAAAAAAAACACAACCTACAAACCCATTCCAGGAAGCAATCTATGCAGCGTTCTGGAGCAATCCCAGTCCTATCCCAGTACCGTGCTGGAATTTACTGAGGTTTTGAGCGTGAACCAATTCTTTTACAAATGTCTGTAGAAGCAGTCAGCATGTCTGGCCGCTGGATTTTATTCTCATTTCCTGGATTGGAATAGTTCAATTCAGTGATTTTTCGTAGGTGAGGGAATACTTTTGGCCACATTTAAGCCTAAGCAGAAACAAATTCTTTATTTTGGCTTTTATTTTAAGAGAATAACACTTTATTGTTGCTCATGCTCTACGTCAAGTTCTTCTTTCTCTCCAAATCTGACATCAACAGAAAGTGCCTGTTATATTGTATACTAGATTATATATCTAAACCTTTATCACAGCAGTATAACTTCACATAGAACAAAAGCAACTGAAGCATATATTTTTTTTTTACTTTTATTTTCAGCAACATTAAGTAAAAAAGGGTGTGATGGTCAAGAGATGTTAATGGCACAATATAAAGATGGTCAAGACTGAAGAATTTGAAAGAGAAATGATTTGTGAATTAATGGCTGATGGGCTTAATTTGAATCGGAGCCTCAAAATTTACTTTGTGTTCCTTTCACTGGTGAAGGTGCTGATTTTTTCCTGTTTAAAATTTAAAAAAATAAACATTGTATTAAACACACATTTATTAGAACATACATGCATCTTGCCCGTTTTGTAATTCCAAAATGCCTAAAAGAGTAAAAAAAAAAAAAAAATATTCACCTCTATTAATACGTTATTTGAGAGATTGAAATGCACATTGCACTGATGTTTCTTTCTTCTCTGAAGATCGCTATTGAGCTTGTTCAGCGCTTTTGAAGCTAAAGTTTTCAGCATTCTGTCTTCAACATCACTTCTTTGGCCTGGATGTTTGTATTCTTCAGCTCTGGCCTTCAGTTTTTCTGTGCAGAGTCCGTATTTGAATCTATGCATCACAATGGGGAAAAAAAGCCAGAGGTGAACTTTTTTTTTTTTTTTTTTTTTGCAGAGGTTATTAAACCCAAAGCCTTTCTGACTTTGATTTGGCTTTATTTTTAGCACTTTATGGAGTTATATTTGCAGAATGTTACACGAAAGTTTTACAACAGTACTTCCAAACTCCAATTTTCTTATCAGTTACAAATTGCGTGTGAGGGCAGGTAGGTCGAACAGGAGAAAGACACTTATTTTTAAATAATGAATAATCGCTTTAAGAGCGCACAGCCAAATTGGTGCAAAAAACTGCTGCTGCCATTTCCCCAAAAAAAAGGTTACCAATTTTGTCAATTTTCTCAAGCTGCTTCCAGAGGACAGCTGCAGCGTTAAATAGACATTTATCAGGAATCTGGAAAAAAAAAAAAAAAAAAGAAAAAAAAAGAGAAAAGAAATCAAAAACGCAGAAGCTAGGATGTCAGATCAAGGTTGGTAACTTGCAGAAAAGTGGAGGCAATTTAGCAAAGTTGTTTTTGTCAATGAAAGAGCTATCCCTGTTAACCAGCTCCTCGTGAACAGAAGACACTGGGCTCATTTTCAGTGTTGTTGTGTGAGTCAGCTCCTCTGTTCTTGTGGATGACTTTTTCTTTTTCGTGGCTGAGTCACCCCTTTATACAAACGACTGATGGATTATTTATACAGTAATTGAATGAACGTGGTGGTGTCGAAACAAGAATGAACGCTGGACACGACTTCATTGGGAGTTCTCGTCTACGCTGCTGTGTCGCTTCTCTTAAATCTGCATGTGAATCTACTTTTGCCGTGATTAAAACAATAAAAACCTCCAGGAGCTATTTTATTTTTTCTATAATGAGACCTGAAAAATGTGCATAAATTATGTAAAAGTCTGAAAGTTTGAAATAGTTTGCGGAAACAATCGCCTTTGGCAGGGAAAAACCGCTTGAATAAACATGGTGAATGAGGCGGGTAAAAGGTGAAAACTGGGAGTACAAGGAGAATTAGAAATAGAAAATGCAGTATATAAGTAAAAGATGGCTGGATAGATGGATAAGGGAGGGTGGGAGTGATGGAGAGAAGCTCGGAAAGAAAAAGAGAAGTGTGAGTTTGGCTCAGTGAGAGCAGCTGTATAGAGGACACTGTGGGTGGAAGTGGTAGAGTCGTGGGTGAGCTCAGAGTTTAACTGCCAACCCTCCCTGGTCTCTCAAACTGCCCGTCACACGCTTTTGCACACACACGCGCGCGCACACGCGCAGTTAACTTACATGCTCCTCTTGCACGTGCACACACAACTTTCTGCCTGCAGAGTTCCAAGTTGACAACCTGGGAAAACTTTCTGTCGTTTAATGCGTGTCAGACACGAGAGGAATCTACCCCCCGTAATGAGACGTGTGCTTTCCGTCAACCTCGGTGTTCATATTGTTGGAGACAAGTGCGTTGCGATAACAGTTAAGCCCTGTGCCGGTGCACCCAAATGGAGGGGCCAAACGCAGTTGTGTACATGAACCGTTTGACATTTTGGACACCATGCCTCAAATGGAGGAATATGAGGCGTGGGTGAGGCGGGGGTTGTGTGTAGTCAATTGCAGGTTTCCTCTGCTTGCAGAAACTTCTGCTGTGATAAATAATGAGAGCAGCAGCAGATGCAGAAATAGTAGTACCCCCCCACCCCCTGCCTCCACCTCCTTCCTTCCCTTGTCCCTGTGGTCCGCTCCTACGGAGCTCCAGTCCAGCCGTGACTTTTCCAAGTGATCCCCTCCCTTCTGCCTCCTCAGTTATGGTTAGCATGCCGGCTAAATCTGTAGCCGTGCGTCTGTAATTAGGCTTCGTCTGTGCTGGACTGAGTGCTACACACTGGCAGCTGGCAAGCCAGAGGAGTGTAAACACACACACACACACACACACACACACACGCGCACACACACGTGTGCACGGTGAGAAGCACGAGCGATTGCACGCGCTTTATCTCATGTAAAATAAGCGCACAGAGGGTAAGCTAGGACAACACTTTCATACAGTCCCTGGCCTTCACCGAAATGTTTCTTCATGAATTCTGCAGTGCATCAATCGTCTCCTCTTCTGACATTTTTTCTTTTATTTCAGCCTTTTTCATTTGTCCTCTTCCCCTCAACCTCGCTCAGCTGCAGATAGCCTCTCCCCCTTACTAAACCCATCTCGTCCCACTGGCGTCGAGTACAGAGTGGGCAGGTTGACCTGACAACGATAAAAACCAAAGTAGGCACGAGAGCTTTTTACCACCTATACATGTTAGAGCAGTAAAAAAAAAAAAAAAAAAAAAGAAAAAAGAAAAGAAACAAGAGATGTTGCTTCAGCAGCGAGGGGGCTCCAGCTGCAGGCAAAATCCACATGAAAAAGCAGAGGGGCAGACACCTGCGGGTGTGCAAAAAATGTCGAGTAAGTAAAATAATGCAACATGTCGGTGACAGCTGCACTGCCCTGCAAAAGTATCCATATCCCTTGAACTTTGTCATTTTTTAAAATATTAATCTTTAAGGGAATTTATATGAAAAATTAACACATAAGGCGAATATGTGTCACTGAGGTCAATGTCTGGGTCAAATGAATTACTCAAACAACTTCTTACTGTCCTAAAGGCCTATGCATACAAAAAACAGAAGCACACAGCAATATATTTAGATAAACACGGCTCGAGTAAAATGAGCTTGACAAAAACAAGGATTAAAAAAGTAAACCTATGAACAATTAATTATGAGTAATGTCCTGTACTTTTTTTCTGAAGTTCAAATTAAGAGCAGCAACAAAAGAAGTTAGATCATCTTTGTTTTTATTTTTTTTTATTTTTGAGCTGGGCCTTTAGCATCTCAGATGTTTAACTTGGTGTTCTGCTTGCAGCACAAAGGAAAGTAAATGGTAAAGGATTTTCAAATGTTACAAATGCAAACCTGAAAAGTGTGGCGTGCTTTTAAATTTTGTCACCGTTTTGAAGAATGTTGACTATTTACAGAAACACAGCCTAAGGCTTTTTTTTGGAGGAGTGTATTTATCATTTTTGACTATTCTATTTTGCAAAACAGCTAAAAAAAAAAAAAAAAAAAGAGGATGGGCACTGTTTACAGACTCATAAATAAATTGGAATATTACTGAAAAGCCCTTTTATTTCCAAAAGAATCACATATAGATTATTTACACACAGGTGTTTGATGGTCTTGGTCTCTGACTATTATAATGATTTTATACTTACAGGTGCTGAAAACATAGCATTTAAAATTAAAGTATGATATCAGACTAATAAAGCATGCTTAATACCTAAAAATTTATGTTTAATACCTTCTTAAAGGCTGTCATTTTCAAAAGGTACATTTAATCAGACAAAAGAGCCTATTCTGAATGCATAAATTAATCTACTGAATAACCAGCAAGTTTCAAGTCTTGCCACAGATTCCCAATTATATTTGGGTCTGGGCTTTGATTGGTCCATTCTGCTTTTACTTTGTTGGAGGGTGGACTGCTGTTGAAGTCTCTTTTGCAGGCCTTGTTCCGTCCTCTCATCTACTCTGACCAGCTTTCCCTGCTGAAAACAAATCCCCTCCAGATAATGTAGTAATCCAGACCATGTTTTATAGCAAGCAGGGTTTTTTTTTTTTAGGGTGATCCTTAGTGTTGGTTTTTCTGTACAAAATGTATTTTGCATGCAGGCCAGATTCTGTTTAATAATTCTATTTCCCCTCCAATCTGAACACATTCTCCTACATGTTTGCTGCACCTCTCACTTGACTTGTCGCAAACAATCAACATTAGGTCAGATTTATGGAGTGCACAGTTGTTAATAATAATTGTAGCAACATAATCCCCCCATCTGCATCTCCAGCTGCTGTAGAGTTACTATGGGCCTCTTGCTCAGCCTGTCAGTTTAGGTGGCCAGTTAGGTTCATAGATACGCCATACTTTGTCTACCTTAAAACAGCGGACTGAGAAATACTCCACGATATGCTTAAAAACTTGGGATACTGTTTTGTAACAATTTGAACGTGTTCTATTGTTTTTACTTCACAATTATGTGCCAATTTGTGCTGGTTTCTTATAAAACCTCTAATAAAATACAATAACGTGCAATACTGTACAGCGAGATAAACGTCAGACTAAAGCCCTCAGCTTAATGACAGCCCTTAGCCCTCGGAAAGTCAAGTGTCTTCCACAGTCGCGTCTAAAAAGTTTAAATGAAATGTTTCCTGTCCTTTCACTGATGCACGTTTTTCTCCTTTTCATTGACACCCGTCACTTGCGTTTTTTGTGGTTTTTAACTGCATGCTCGTTTCTGACAAGAGCCTCCAATTCCCTGACGAGATGAAAGGCGTCCAGGCCACTCATTTGTGTCAGCGTGTGGTTTCGTCCGCTGCGCCAGGACACTCTCGAGCTCCGCCGGTCCCTGTAGTCACATCCCCAACCAGCCCACATGTCTTATTTTGGCTGCTCTGAACTGCAAAACCCACAATCCTCTGCTGACCAGAGCCCTCTCCTCTCTGCTGGCCATAATGATAATGTGGATATTGATAGACCAGGGGGATTATTATCATTCACTGAATATAAGTTTTTATTGTCGTGCATTTGACTGGCTCTGTCTGGAAAACAGTAAACAAGTTAGTACGAAGGAGCTGAAGTTGTTTTCTCCGTAAACTGAGGTTTCCTCTCAGAGTATTTTAGGTGAAGGGCAAAAAAATAAATGGGTTTATTGATATGACTAAAATACACGCTCTAAAAACATTCAAAGCAAATAAAAAGAAAACATCATAAGGCGCTCTATGAAAATGTAAAAAGCTGAATATGTGGGCAGGAGGAGGAAAAACGGAGAGTGGCCACGGAGAAAGTGAGCACTTTTCCTTTCAGCGATATGTTCATTTCTCAGTATTTTATCTGAACTGATCAGCGGCTCGGAGCATCAACAGTCAATACTGTGCTCATTTGTTGTCAGAGAAGAAAGAAACAGAGAAAGAAAAATACTACGCTTCTTGTAAAGCAAATGAATATATATATATTTTTTTATAAAGGCACTTTTGGCTTTATTTCAGGAGCGGTGGCTAATTAGACAGCTGTGAGCTGGAATCTGACCTCTGGTGAACCAGATACATAATATAAAAGTCTTTAGTTGGTTTTTCTTCCATTAGGCTTTAATGTAGGAACATCACTGTGTTGCAGAGTTCCAAAAACCTTTATCCTAATATTACAGATAATGTATATAGAAATATATATACTGCTTGTATGAACAGCAAGACAATATATTTTCTGACATTTATTAATTTTCTGAGAGGCATTGGAGCTGTGAGATGAGATGTATAAGCTGCCCACAGTAAAAAACAAACAAAGGTATAAAATTGTCAAATGGAAAAAGCATGTTTTTAAATAAATTCCTGTTGTCGTATTTTATTCTTTTAATCACCATTTTCACAATTGGAGTTCTTCTAAAAAGGATAAAGTCCTATGAGAAGGTATTTTACACCCTTACAGATTTCTTCTCTTTTTGCTTTTTTGTCACATTAAAATGTTTCAGATCATTAAATGCATTTTAATGACGCTCAGTAATAACCCAAAAAGTAAATCCAAAGAGCAAATTTTAAATGATGGAAACAACCTGACTCTATGTGGGAAAAAAATGACCAGCCCTGTTAACTGGTTGCTGCCATTCTGGGTGGCAACAACTGTAATCAAGCATTTGCAATTGCCAGCAATCAATTGATCACTGATGTAATATAAAATGAATTAATGTGGGGGGAAAAAATAAAATCATCATGCTTGCATTGCGGGGTTATTTACATGGAAGTTGGTAATTATTTGAATGGAAAAAGTAGGTAGGATGTGATGTGCCACCGGTGATCTTCCTGTGTGAAAAACACACTGAGAATGGAACATGTGAAGAGATTCTGGTCAAAGGTACTGCGAAAAACAAAGTGGTGTAAAAGTTCAAAACGTTATGCTGATTTTCTTATGTATAGATGTGTATCTATACATAGATATATATTTCTATGTAAATATTAAGGGATATGGGGAGGTATGGCCAATAAATCAAGAAACTGCATTTCCTCCGTGACTTCTTTACCAATTTAAAACTTTTCTTTTTGAAACAAACAGCTGGTAATTAGCACATTAAGCAAGATATCCATAGTCTGAAGACTTATCACTGCTTATTAATGATTAGTCCCAGTTATTTGCTCTAATTAGTTTTCTTTTTTCCCCCCATTTCGACTAAAGCCCAGGGGATCTCGCTGAATCTTTAATTGCTAAAAGCTCCATATGTTGACAGGCAGTCACACACTGACATACAGTGTATTTGGTGCTGAACAGGTACTCTGCTGGTTTCCATAGCGTTTCTTCTTTAACAGATGGACTCCTATGAACCAAAGGTTTCATACACCTCACTTCATCTATGTATCAGTTTGCGGGAAGAGAACCGAAACTTCTTGCTCAGTCTCTCGTTCTCAAGCGTCTCCGTCACATCTCCACCAGGGGTAGAGTCTCTGCTGTGACCCGCAGATGGATAGTGTTGCTGTTTAAGGGCCCTGCTGAGAAAACCACAACAGACTGAAGGGAGGTATCAAGACCTGCTGATAACAGACACCCTAACCTTTAAAGACGTCTGTCTCTCTCTCTCTCTCTTCCTCTCTCTCTCTTTCTTTCTGCGGAGGGGAATAAATCCTACACCACATCCTGTCAAACCCCACATCATCACGGCCTCGACGCGACTTCTGCAAAAATCAGCATGAAAGCTGCACCACGAAACATGTGGGCCAGCAAAACGATTGAAACCAAAAGAAAACTTTTGCTTTCTGGTCTCATTTGTTATTAGCAGAAGACAAAGAGTTAACGCTTTTTAGTGGCGCAGTCACAACGCCTGTCCCTCAGCGACTGCGTTGTTGCCTAACCAGAGCTCTCCCACCTCCTCTCTCAGTGGGTCAGCTGTGCCCAGGGTGTGTGGGATGGCGTTGTATGTTGAGGGAGAGGGAATCTGTGTGAAAACTGTGTAGGAGAGGCTTAGAAAAACATTACGGCCTGGCAGATGAGGTGTGGGGGGGAGCGGGACGAGGAGGAGATCAGAGGGGCGGGCAGTGGAAGGGAGCATGTTGGGTTGGGGGTGGTGTGGTGCATAGGTATGACAGAAGGGGGAGGTGGGAGTTTTTTTGTTTGCATGTGTGTGTGTGTGTGTAAGGGGTGGAGGTGGCTGCTGAGGTAATATCTCTGGGAGAGTGGTTAGATCATGTTCCTCTCCCTGTCTTCTCATGCTGTGGGTGGGGCCTTGTGGCGGGGCTGGCTGGAAAGGAGGGAGGAAACGGAGAGGCAGAGAATGAACAAAATAAAAGAAAGAGGGAGAAGTGGGAAGGGACATGGTGAGAGATGGCAGAGCCGACGGTTCTCACTGACGCAGCATCGTCAGTACACTACTCATGTGGCAAGGCTGGTTGTACATGAATCTTTATCTCTTTTTGTTTTTGTGTGATCATACATTTTTCTCGTGAGAGATCTTTTTTCATTTAAACATTTAGATTCACAAAAAAAGAGAAATCCGTCATCAAAATCATTTTGAACATACAAAGAATTACTCCAAAGTCTTCAAAACCAATAATCCAAGCTGGAAATATGATAAGAATTACAATTGTAAGATGATTATTTAAACTACATAAGAGTTTCTCATTGCTATTTACATGGTTTGATACTTCAGCCATAACATTATGACCATCTGTTTACCGGTGAGTAACCTGCTTCCCTTTTCCAGGAATCCAGATTTTATTGTTTCTTTCTTCACAGCATCATGATCAGGTAATACACCGAGTCTTATTCACTTTTTTCTTTGCATTAATTAACAGTTTTTACCTGGCAGATACCTCTGCATTTACTTTAAAGTGACAATTAAAATGATGTGTGAAATTAGTGAGAATTGGCAGGGCGGTGTCATAGAAGAAAACAGATTTTGTTTAAAACAAGTAGTAATCTGGATCTAGAAAGTTTTAAACAAATTAAACAATTTGATCACACTTTTTATCTGATTATATTTACTGGTGTCTAGGATTTTCAGTTTTCCACCTCCTGGTCTCTTTATATTGATGAGCAGGTCTTGTTGATGTAATATTTGTCAAACTATGCACATGAGCAGGCAACAATATCAATAAAACGTTGCTTGTATAATTGTAATTGTAAGGGATGCTCTTGTCCAATCCCAAATTTTTTGTCTTTCACTTGATTCATACAATCCCAGGTGAAAAAAAGTATACTCTAGTATATTTCAAACATACTTACATTTGTGAAAGTACACTTTAAGTATACTAAGTATTAAGTGTACTACCTATAACTATATCTGAAGTATACTAAAAGTATACTTGTACCAAAATACACTATTAATATATTAAATAAAAGTATACTTTAAGTGAACAAAATATATATTTGCCCAAGTCTAAATATACACTTGCTCAAGTATATTTACAATATATTTTGTGTATATTTTAAAATATATGCTCAAAATAGAATTTTTTAAAATTCACTTAACACTACTTTAGATTATTATTTTCAGTATGTTTTAAATTTCATCTCGGTGTAAATTTTAGGCTAATAAAGTATGCCTTAATTTTCTTTATTTAACCAGGTGAACCCAGTTGAGATCGAAGAGGGACCTGGGCAGAAGTCTGCAACACGCAGCAACCTGATTATAAAATAAAACTAATTAATACTTATGCAGAAGTATGTCTTTTAGTGCGTTTAAAGTAATATGTAGGCATACTTTTTAAGTACCTAAAAAGTATGAATTTTTAAGTGCCTTAATAATCTTTTAATATTTATTAAAATTGCATACAATAAAAAATTATAATCATGATGTAATGTTTAAAAAAGTACCCAATCCATTTTTAGATGTGTGATGTAAAACCTTATAATCAAAGGCATTAGCTCCAGTTCATACTCCAGACCAGATGGTGGCGGTATTGCACACTTTCATTTAAAAAACGCCACAAAGAGAAGAAAAACTTGAAAGCAGGGAAGATAACAGACGCTGTTCAAATTCGCCATTTTTACTCGCATAATATTGCCTTAAAAGTAGAGAGGGCCTTGACAATAGTTACTAATTTTGGTAAATTCAAGCTGGTGACGTCCTAATCCGAGTTGGACGACAACACAACGGGACAGCAACCGATGGAAATGAAATGTGTGTCACTAAAGGAGCCCGGAGGGACGAAGGCTGCTAAGTGTTGCTAGCTGGTGGTAAGTTTGCTTATTAATCATCTTCGTTTAATTATAAACAGTGCAGTAAAGATATATAACTTACTTTGGTTTCATAAATAATTATTTTATCAATTTTATTGTGACTTGTATGATTATTACTATAGTAATCATTCAGCTTCATGTTATAACTGCATGGAGGCTGTTTGTTGCG